>NC_056725.1:256377784-256414598 GCF_019279795.1 Protopterus annectens
CCCCATACTCCACAGTATTTATATATACTGACTCTGAGACTGTACAGCAGCAGGGAAAATGCTAATTCCTACCCATTGCTGTTCTGTGACCTCCCAGAAAATAAAGCCAACAAAAGTCATTATATGATTATTCAATCACTTCTACAGGCATTGAAGACATTTGATATTTTGAGCATTTGACTATATGGAGGGATGCGATAGAAATAGTTATACATATGTATATGGATCTACTTCACAAGCTCAAAGTTTCAAAACTTCAAACTGCAAATGGACAAGACCATAAGATCAAAGTTTTGAAACTTCAAAATTGTAATAAAAAAAAAAACATTTTTTTTTACGTTTTTGCAGGCAGGCAAGCCCCAATGCACACCCCACACCCCCTGCTATATAAATATACCAACTCCAAGATTGTACTAGGAATCCATGTATATATATGTGTGTGTGTGTGTGTGTGTGTGTGTGTGTGTGTGTGTGTGTGTGTGTGTGTGTGTGTGTGTGTGTGTGCGTGTGTGTGCGTGTGTGTGTGTGTGTGTGTGTGTGTGTGTGTGTCTATCTATATCTATATCTCTCTTTATATATTTATCTCTCTCTCTCTCAGGTATATATATATATATATATATATATATATATATATATATATATATATATTGGTCAGCTAGTTGGCGGTCTTCTTTTAATAATGCAAGCGCATTGATCCCAGGATTAAAGAAAATCAAATTAGGGCTTTTTAAAGACACAGGCAGAAGCATAGCAAGCAGTCCTTCTAAATGTGCATAATCACTGTTAATAACCTATTGAAAAACCAGCAGTATAATGAAAGCTATCGTAATCTAATATATTGCAACAGGCACTTCAGTGGTTAAATCGACCATCCCTCTTAATCACAAATTATATGTCCAATTCATCTTGCAAAAATATAAATATGGCACATTCTGTCATGCTATTTAGTTTCACATATTCAACATAATGAAAAAAGCCAATATTTTGCATTTTCATACAGTCACTGACTCTCAGCTAACCAACACATTGTATAAAGACATATGACTTCTGCAGTGAGTATATACAGATTGATGGTAAGTTGCATTGGTGATTGTAGGACTATTTTTAATCTACTGGCATTGGAATGGCTAAAACACTGTAAATAAAAATATTCTGTTCTACAACAGTTATCCTGTAAGTAAAAGCACCTGCAAGCAGGTTAGATTTGTTCAATCTCTATTGCTTTCTGCGTATACTGAGCAAGTCAGCTTACCAGAGAGTGCTCTGAGGCTCATCTCAAAAAATACAAATATTTCTAGTGAGTTTATCTTGTTAACAATTAAGAATTAAAAAAAAAAAAACAGCAGCCACTATACCAAATGCAAATTGATCCAGTCATCCATCATCAACATTACAGTTAAAGATACAATGCAATCGGTAGGGGGGGATACATCCATGCCTTGTTCCCCTACTTAACTGATATTTCACTGACAGTGCTCAGGTCACTTTAATCCTTATACATCCTTGTTATTAGATCTGTTGTTGTTTTTGTCAAACTGAACTCACCCAACATTTCACAGAGATAATCCCAGCAAACTCTGTCAAACGTCTTCTCAGCAGCTAAACTCATGAGAAGCAAAGGTGATTTCCTTTGTTGATCATCTTTCTGTATCAACAGAGTCTTAGTTAACATTGCCAAATGTTTCCCTTCCCCCAACAAAGCCTCATTAATCTCATTGTATTATCTTTTGGAGTATCCCTGCTATTCCTTTTGTCGATACGGTCATGAATACTTTATAATAGTAGTTTAAGATTGAGACTGGCCTACATTATGTTGGGCCTGCTGGGTCATTATCATCTTTTTGAAGGGCGGCTACCACTCCAGCCTTTCATGCTCTAAGTATATCTCCCTTTCTCACTATATATATCATCAAATAGCCTGCACAAAGTATTATGTGGTTTCTTAATATTCAGTTTTGAAATCCCAGTGGGGATACCATCTGTCCCTGGTGTTCTACCAGTTGATTGGTTTTGAATTGCCATTCTAATGTTCTCTTTGATTATAAGGGCCGTAACATATTTTGCTTTCTCAGTCTTCATTTTTGGTATGTTTAGGTTTCCTAGAAACAGGTCTAACTGTCCTTTTGTACTTTAAATTCATAATATGTAAGTTTTCATAGTGCGGCCTGAACATTTCCAAGATTTCATTACAGTATCTTGTAAAGTTTCTTATCTTAATGTTTTGTTAGCTTGTTAACTATCCTTTCCATTTTTGGTTGGCTCGAATATGGAATAACATTTTCTAGTTTTTATCAATATATATTGTACTGACTATGTTATCAAAACTCATAGTCGGTTTCTTGATATTCCTTCATTATTCTTCTGCTTGAAACTGCTGGTTTTCTTCTGTGCCCAGCTGATTAACTAAGGATTATAACTTTTTGAATTCACTCCTAATAATTCTTATTCCTTTTATCTGAGATCTCAGTTGATTTTTTTCTCCACTGCCACCCTGAAATCTAATTTCATCCTTTTGCACTCTTTGACCAAGAACTCTGATTTAACATTTAGTCAGCCCAAACATTATTGTAACATACCTTTTGTCCATCCACCTTATTTTTTTTAATAAATGCACTGAATATTGCTAATGCCTTCCCTTTTTACCCATCTGAATTTTCATTTCCATTTTAACTCATTGCAGCCTTAGTTACACTTCCAAGTATTTCTGTAGTTATATCCTACTGACTCCTCTAAGCATCTAACAAAGCATCCTCATAGTTGCATTAATAATTCCAAAACCATGCTACATTCAAGCTTTTGAAGAATTTCATCTTGACACTTACTTGGTGGGTAATACAAGTGTACTGATATTTGACCTCTGTTTAGTACTGCTAAGGAGGTATTAATTGTTGCTCATATACTATTTATACTGTTATAATTTTCATATTTTTTTCTAAATATCTCATCAACCGAGTAACACAGACAGAACTGTATAGCCTCATATGAAAACTCACAGTAACAGTTAGTAGTATGTGTTTGGCTTGACTGGTTACTTTGATATTGTAAGTTTTTTTCAAAATGTTGCAAAATTAGTATTTACTGTATTTATCATGTCTTAAAAATCAAATTTAAGACCCAAAAATCTTACGAAAACTACCATTGGAAATATTTATTTATGATGAAGAGTATGCCATTTACATTTCGTAAGAATTCCTTATAACTCTAGAGATATGAACATTTGTTTGAAATGGAAGAACATATTGTGATTTTTTCAAAAGGTTCAGGCTACAATCATTGGAAGTTACAGTACAGAGCTCTAATTAAGTAAAGGAGTTAACTGTGGCACGATCAGAAACTGCAATCAGGTGGTTTTCTACCATATGCGCCATGTATGCATGCATGTTCATGGTCTAGCTGCACTGATTTAACAAATATCTTTGTGAATAATAAGGATATTCTGCCCCCCCCACCTAGGTGTGTTTCTAGCTTATGTTCCATATATGTATACGTGTTCATAGGCTATGTAGTATCTACCTGTATGCATTTAACAAATCTTGGTGAATAATAAGCATATCACCCACCCCACCACCATGATCTGATTGGCATTTTTCTTTCCAAAGATGTTCAAATGCTTTTTTAAAAATCTGCCTTGTCAGTTTCACCCCTCTGGGTCCTCCTGATACATCATCTGTCACAAACAGTATTACAGTCACCTTCCATGAAGACTATCTCCCGGATTCACTAATCCTCCGTGTAAGACTTAATAAGTCTTACTCAGAGGCTGCAGTTGAACAGTTTGTCATCAGCGTGCCATGAATATTCATGAGGTCATGCTGACTCAACTGTAACTCTTACACGGACTGAGTAGGAAAGCAGGGGCCGTGTCTGACTGCCGAGCAATCTAAATGTGCATACCCCTGCAAGGTTTTAAAAAGAATAATGTCAACACACAAGAGCGAGTTCGCTCAAATGTACTTGCACCCAACACCACTCTCCCTGACACTGTAAACCCCCATCACACTTATATAAAGTAAATAATTATATATATTTTTTTAAATCCACGATATAGCTGCCCGTATTTGCACGTGTGTGCGCATGTGTGCCCATTGCTTAGCTAGAGTTAGCAATTCTGACATGGAAGAGCATAAGAAAGAATGTTTATGCAAATTGCACCAAATTGCAATAGCGTAATGGTAGAGAGTATGCACAAAGAGAAGGCATTCACAGTTCGAGTCCCACCACTCCCCTTCTTATTTATGTTTTAAATCAGCATTTGAAATAATACCAGACATATATGATTAAAATTTTATTAAAAGCAGTGACATGGCCAATGTATCAGTGAACAAACTAAATATTTTTAAAGGACCCAGATATATAATAGCCTGCTGTTAAGCAATGCTTTACACAGCTAAACAGAGGTGCCCATAGTTTAATAGCGCTTTACCCAGCTAAACAGAGGTGCCCATAGTCTAATAGTGCTTTACCCAGCTAAACAGAGTTGCCCATAGTTTAATAGTGCTTTACCCAGCTAAACAGAGTTGCCCATAGTTTAATAGCACTTTACCCAGTGCAATAGAGTTGCCCAAAGTTTAAAAGCGCTTTACCCAGCCCAATGTGTTTGCGCGGACGTGCGCACCGTGCCAACCAGGGCACCGTAAGGCACCATGGAGCAACGTAGAGCTAAGTTGCTTAAATGCAGCCACACCCCCTAGCCTGTCTAGACAGTATTAAAATAAAAGAATGACAAGGTTTGAACCTAGCACCCTGTGCATCATAATCAAAGTACAGAACCACTAAGCCATGACAACATAGAGGAAGCAGCCACTATTAACATTCATAAACTTACAAATGGTAGTTTAACCATTACTAAGCAGGTCTTCACTCAGCCGAGAATATTGCAAAATGGCCAATCACAAAAAAGTGTGGGAAATGCGGCATATTTAAACCCCATAGGTGGGAATACTCACCATAACTGATTGTAGCTCACATTAGCAGTCAGAATGGCAGGTGCAGGAGAGGATTCATGCTTCCTAGCACAACGTTGGGGCATCGAGGAGTCCACATACATGCTTTGGCTCCTTGTCCACCATCATGAGTCAAGACTCCTGCAGGGCCAGTTCCAAGGGATGGAGTACAAGGCAGATGCTTGGAACCGGTTAGCTCGTGACCTCACCAGTACCACAGGTGTTCCTCGGACTGGTGAGCAGGTCCGTCACCACTATGCAGACCTGAAGAGATGAAAGCAGGACCGCCTGAACCAGTGGATACAGGAGGCCCGTGGGATGCAGAAGGCCCCAGAACTGAGTATGTAGCCATGGAATGCAGTATGTAAGAATTGATAATGGAGTATGTATAATGGATAGGTATGTCTCAATATCCCTTCATTTACTTTAAAGCTGCAGGTGACCATGCTACGAATCAGTAAGCCTATGCTGATAGGCTGCTAAGGCTGTGCCACCAGGCAGGTTAGTGATTATTCTGCATGTATTGTTATATAAAATATGGGAGAGAGTATGAAAGAAAGTGTTGTAGTCCAATAAAACAGCCATAGAATTGCCTGAATAAGTCCACTGCATGTACTGTCAGATAAAAACGTCAGAGAGGCAGAAAAAGAGTGTAGTAACCCATTAAGAAAGGTAACATATGTCTGGAATAATATCTCTGCAGGCACTGTCATATAACATAAGTAAGTGAGCTTGAAAAAAGATTGTTCTAACCTATCAATAAAGGTATAATATGTCTTGAACATGTCTGCCATAAACACTGTTAAAACAAATAAAGGAGTGAGCCTGTGGAAAAGTGTGCAATGTCATTAATAAAGGTCTAAAACCCAGAGTGTGTCTGTGTCACAGAGTCTGAAATGTTGTTGTACCGTTGCATTATACAAACAGTACTGTTTGAAAATGTGCTGGCAACCCAGAATTATGCAGTCCCATATAAAGTGGGTGATAGAAGTGCTAGTAGCTGTTCATAGGTTCATAGGTAGGTACTAGGCTATCGGCCCTAGGGCCCATACAAGCCTAGCCAAAAAATGTACCCTGGCTTTCGCTACCCAAGAAAATTATTTTCCTGTGCCCCTGTCAAGCAGAGCCACAGAAGTGATCCCTGGGGTGAATTTCCCATTTCCCATCCAATCATCAAGATTTTTCTTGAAGACTGCTCGTGAAACATATATACAGTCCACAATAGTCAGTTACTGGCTGGCATGAATAAGTAAACCTGGCACACATGTAGCATGCAATTATTCACCAGAAATGTGAGTATGTGCCAAGAAATGCAGGGTTCTGTACAAATCTAAGTGAAAATGTCATGTGAAAACATCCCAGATATGTAGATGAAGAAATATAAATGCAAACAAGAAATATGTAGCAGTAACATCTGCATCCTGGACAGTTAGTATGTCAGATATAGGTCAGGCATATATTGAACTAGACAAACCAATGACACAACCTAATGTATGGTGGCAAGTGTAATAATACATGTAGGGATATACACTTTGCAGTCACTGGGATAGTGTGTAGACTAAAAAAGTTTAATTAGTTTTTTCTACACCCTACTGTATGTGCATAAACCATGCAATTCCACACCTCAATGGGTATGTGTAACCTTAAATATTTGTTGGGACATATGTCCTATTGTTTTATAAATATTTGCATTGATGTTGATGCATGTGCCCTGTTCAAACATCACGTTCATGGCGGCCTGTTGCTACCAAACATCCCTGCATGCTGTTGGAATATCCACTGTCGTTCAATATATGCATGTGTTATGCTTGCTGTTCAACTGTTGGAACCTTGGTGTGTTGGGTTAATGGGAATATTACTGCATGCTGTTATAACTAATCTGGAATGCTGTTGTTTATGTTGTAATTAAACACACCTAATCACAGAACGTATGGGAAGGCTGGTTCCAGCGGACCCACCTTTCCCTCCTCAGTTGTCGAGTGCACCTGGCACCAGCAGCTCTGGTGCCCCACCCGAGCTCCCCTCCTCCGTTGGTCCTGTACCACCTTCAGGTGGAAGCGCTGCAAGCGTGCAAGCATGGGTGGAGGAGGGCCACCTGTCACCCTTGCTAGGGTCCGGGCTGTGGTGCATAGGGAGATCCAGCGTTCAGTCGCTGATCCCCTATGCCAGCTCAAGGCAAGAGTGGCGTGTCTCTCAGGTGAGCCTGCCCTTCCTACACAACCCTCAGCACAGCCACCCTCGGGGCTGTGATGGTGCAGTGGTGACTGCCCATGGGTGGGGATCTCAGTTCCACTGTTACCATCTGTGGGCTCATGGGCTTGCAATTTCTAAACATCCTTCCCCATCAATTGTGTTCACCCACCCCATGTGTCAAACTCCACCCCTGTATGCGTCTTGTTTGTCTTGCCTGTTTACCTCCCCCACCTACCTCCCCAAATATACCTACTTCCTCTACCTCACATTCCACTCTCACCTGAAAAAAAAATAAAAAAAAGGGCAATCTGTTCCCACAAAAAAATCACGCCCCATACATAGCTGCCCAATTCGCACACATGTCCGCTGGACATGTAAACTGATAATTCTAATTGGCAGTACAACATATTTTGTTGTCCTCACCCCTCTCTTAGGGATGGAACGTTTCAAATTTCACACCAAATTTCAAACATATGCACAGCTGTTGCTGGTAAAGAAATGGGCAGCTATGGACCTTCCCTACACTCATCCTGCACATCCCGAGCTGGTTTCCCTACTGTCTTTCCCTCTCTGTGCCCCCTTTTTCACCACTTTCCTATTTCCCCATTTTATTTTCTTTAAAAGAAATTAGCGTGGGGGTTAGCGGGAGTTATCACTTTTAAGCAGTAGTTAGTCGGGGTGCGCGAGTGTGAGCTTGTGTGCGCTTAGCTAAGCATTGCTAAGCGTCATGCAAAACCACACAAACCCACTTACAACTACTTAAAAGTGCCTTAGTCACTCTGCATGACAAAACCCTTGTACTGCTCAGCAGCAAAATAAAAAAACCTTGTCAGTCTCTAACTCAGGACCTTGGACTCACCAGTCTGCATGAAGTACCACTGCACCACAGCAGATACACAATAACTTAGTGCTGAAAGCAATATATCATGCATTACCATGAGTGAATGTAAAGGGAAAATAGGAATGGCATAACACAAATCTTGTTCTGTGGGCCTTAACCAGCAGGTGTTGTAGAATTCCATGACATGACTGTGAAAAGAGAATCAGCCATGCTAGTAGGGAATAATGTTACAGTAGCACCCTACAAACCCCACACAGTATCAGAGCAGGATAAACACTGGCATATTTGCATAGGTCACAAGCCAGACCGCCCAACAGTGACTACTCTACAGTGATAACCCTGATTTGTAAACAAATGTTAGCTGTGCCCCCATGACTCCCTGTGAAATGTACTAACAGTAGGCAGAAAGGTGGGGAATCTCACTTAATGACAAATGTCAATAAGTGAGAGTAGACACTGCTTGCACATCAGAAAAGGTGTAGTAATACATATGCTCTGAATCCCCCAAAGTCTGAACTGCAAAATGTCTGAAATATATCACAGGTGTATCCCAGAGGCTGTTCAAATATATACGTGAAAGTATCTGAGGCCTGGAAGAGTCAGAAACACACAGGCATATCAGCTTGTCTGCTGTTACACACTCTGCAAATAGCTGTAGAATGAATTCCACAAGTATACCCTTATGTAGAAGTACAACACAGAAATATCAAAGGATGTAGCCATGTACTGCTAGCAACCACCTGTGACAATGCCATTGTTCAGGTGCTGAAAAGGCTGCTGTGGTGCACAGACAAAGAATACTAGGCTGACCTCTGTCTACCATCTGGATATGTCCACAGGTGGGAGCTACTCAGACAGACTACTAGCCTTTATAGACTTACAGGTACACAGCAACTCTGCATGTTCAGTAAGATAAACATCACACGATAATAAATAATGCACTCTGCACATCTGCACCCCTACCCAAAGGTACTATATACCTGTGTAGTCAGGCACAACCAAGGGTGTAGGTAGGCATACACAGTAGTGAAATATGTCCAGTTGTCCTGAGCAGACTGTGCTAATGTCAACACAAACAAACCACAAACTGTTCAGAAGTGAGTAATGTACTAATGACAGTGTAGCAGTTCACAAACAGTGCATGTGCCTGATATTCATAATTGGTAGTACAACACATGTAGTTGTCCTCATCCCTCTCTCAGGGGTGGAAGGTTTCAAATATCCCTCCTAATGTATTGCATATGCACAGCTGTTGCTGGTAAAGAAATGGGCAGCTATGGACCCTCTCCACACCCATCCTGTACATCCCGAGCTGGTTTCCCTACTGTCTTCCCCTCTTTGTGCACCCTTTATCACCACATTCCTATCTCCCCATTTACTTTTCTGTCAAAGAAATGAGTGCAGGGGTTAGCGGGAGTAAGCACTTGTAAACAGTAGTAAGCGGGTTTGCACCAGTGTGCGCATGTGTGCGCTTAGCTTAGCATTGCTAAGATATGATAAGCTAAGCCAAGCTTGGCTTAGTATTGCTAAAATAAAATAAGCTAAGCTAAGCTTAGCTTAGCATTGCTAAGTGTCACACAAACCCACGCAAACCCACTTACAACTGCTTAAAAGTGCCTTAGTCACTCTGTATGACAAGGCCCTTGTACTGCTCAGCAGCAAAATAAAAAAACCTTGTCAGTCTTGAACCCAGGACCTTGGACTCACCAGTCTGCATGAAGTACCACTACACCACAGCAGATATACAATAACTTGGTGCTGAAAGAAATATAACATGCATTACAATGAGTGAATGTAAAGGGAAAATAGGAAAGCCATAGGAATACATTGCAATAACTACTGTTGTATGCCAGTTAATTCTCTAATTTGAAAAGAAAGTACATACTCCCATGTATCCAGTGTTAGCATTAGGATGTGTGAGTAAACCTACACACTGAGAAGAGTGCACTGGAAGAAGCAACAGTCAGGTTTCAGTACAACATGCATTTCACTGGGTACAACCCAGCCTCAGATATGAGACATATACCAACCTTCTGACTGAGACAACAGTGTCCACAGCAAACAAGCATGGTCCCCACCTTGCAAAACTGAAAGGGCTACACCTACCTAACCTATCATTTTATAGCAGTGTCCTGAAATCACAGTGAGAACTGCAATTACCACACAGCAGGCTGCATGCAATAACTAAATGGTGGGCAGCAATTGGTGCAGAGGCCATAACATGCACATGTGCAGATACCTAAAAAAGCAGCCTGTATCTGCTGTCCACACATGCAATAATATCATTGCAACAACTTGGAGAGAGAGAGAGAGAGAGAGAGAGAGCACGAGCGAGAGAGACAGACAGAAACAGACAGACACAAACAGGCAGAAGGAGACAGACGCTGAAAACAAACAGCAACACACAGAGGAAACAAAACCAAAAAAAAAAATAAAAAATAAAAAAAAAACAACACCTACAACAGACGGAGGTGAGGGAAAGGTAAGGTATGTAACAGATATGTATTTGGTGACATCCGAAAGATGTGTCTGAAGGGTACTCTACATACTGTGAATCATCCATATGTGGCAGCAGTCCGTATCTATATGTACATGCACATTTGCATAGGGCAAGGGACATACTGCAACTGTTAGTGAAGGCTGGACATGGTATGTTGTTGAAGGCTGTTATGTGCACATATGTATGTAGGTTGTAGTGTGTGGCATTGCAGAAAGCAAGCAGTCCTGGTATATGTCATGTGGTGTTAAACACTGTGGGACTGAGCTACAGGCAGTGAGGCCTCAAACAGCTATATGGCCTGAGGACAGCAGAATGCATTCTGCACAACATTGTGCAATAGTATTACATAACCGTATGTCTCACAACTGTTGCATAATTGACATCCCCACAATGAAAGGTGGGCAGTATGTGTGCCTATATGTGCAGCTATATGTACAGCAATGGATGTTTACATGTATGTGTATATATACATGTATATATACATATATATTTGTGTATAGATATATAGATATATATATGGATATATTTAGATATATATGGATAAATATAGATAGATATCGATATATATGGATATATATATAGATATATATGTATATATATGGATATATGTAGATATATATAGATATATATAGATATGTATAGATATGTATGGATATGTATGGATATATATGGATATATAGATATATATGTATATATGTATATATATATATATATATATATATATATATATATATATATATATATATGTATATGTGTATAGATATATAGATATATATATATATATGGATATATTTAGATATATATGGATAAATATAGATATATATCGATATATATGGATATATATATAGATATATATGGATATATATGGATATATGTAGATATATATAGATATATATAGATATGTATAGATATGTATGGATATGTATGGATATATATGGATATGTATAGATATGTATGGATATGTATAGATATGGATAGATATGGATAGATATGGATAGATATGTATATATATATATATATATATATATATATATATATATATATATATATATATATATATATGTATAAAAGAGAATGAGGGAGACACGAGGTCATATGTACTGCAACAGGTGCCCGTTGTCCAAGGCATGGACTGAACACCAGTGTTGATACCGCAGTGCCATACCCCATTCCAAAACACCTTACGCAGTAACTGCCACATAGATGGTAGCCTGCCTAACACTGATGGTGTCAGAAGGGTACCTGGGACACGGGTGGGCAGTAGGCTCCCCTGTGATAAATCACAGTGACAACAGTAGTAATGTAATCTGTCTACATGGTACGTGTCATCACAAAAGGTGTGTCATCTAGGGAAATATAGGTCGGTGTTTCCCTCTACTCATCACAATGCCCCATGTGGTATGTTCCTCACATGACAACTACAGCAAGTGGAAAGGCCACAGACATACCTAACAAAGAGTAATACTGCTCTCAAACACATGCCCTATGCAGACTGACTCACAAACCACAGCTAGAGTGCATTGCATACCGCCCACCCAGAGGTTACCACTGCCGGACATACAGAGGTATGTCACACCCATAGCAGTCAGCCAACCACCATGACAACACCTCACAATCCCTCTGGGCTACATGACCTAGGGCCCTAATCCTTGTCACCTCACTAAACAGCACATGCTGGAGGTACAGGCTCCTATCCACAAATATGCCATAGTCTGGACTAAACCACCCAGCATGAACAAACAAGGCTCCTCATTAGCAGATGTCATACATACCCCTGATGATTGTTTTGGAGATAGGTAATATGCCCTGGGAGTCACCTCTGTGTATCCGGTTGACAGGAGCAAGTGAAATCACATTACATGTGTGTCAAAGGCCAGGGTAGCATATGGCTAGGCTGCTCTAGGCCCTAGGGCCAATAGCGTATTACCTACCTATGACACAATGCACACACACATGTACTCAGTGCAATACCTGCTATGTGAGGTGGAATGAGTGTGACAGTGACTGTGTGCAAGGTTTGTAAAGGTGTGATAGCTTAGTGTGAGGTTGTGTCTGTCATTGTAGTTTGTGTCCTAGGTGTGAGGCCGGAGAAAGATGTGTCAGTTATTGGAATGCAGACAGAGTAGGATGGCATATGTTGTGATGTAGTCCCTTGTGTATGACTGTGGTGTCACAATGTAGGCTGAAGCAATACATGTATGCTCAGTAAGTGGTACTGCTGGTGACTCCAGCTCACATATGAACTGTTGTACTACCTGAAGCTGTAGGCCTAAACAGCACAGTATGGTGTATGTTCACAGTCCCTGGTAACACTGTCTTGTGTGTTTCCTGTAGTCTGCACAGATTACATACCACAGGCATAGGTATCTGTAAGTAGGGGCACACAGTACTATAAGGTACACAGGTAATGCTCATCTGTGTCGGCATACATCTGTGTATTGTATGTATGTCTGATGTGTGTTTAATGATGCCTGTACCATGCCCGCAATGACATGTGTGTTACAGGGTATGTGTGTGTACCTAGCAACATGTATCCTCTGTTACAGCAGTATGCCAGCTATATTAACAACCATGCACATATGTTAGGTAGGGGTATGGCATCAAAGACTCGGGTGGTTTACTGGTAATAATGTAAATGTACATGACATTCATTGCATTGGATGACATATTTCTTCATGCATTAGCTTGATATATACCCCCGGGGTGAGGTTGTGCATTGTATCCCAAACAGTGTGCCGACTACTGGTGTATACTGGTGTGTTATATGGAGTGTTGCAGGCACTGTCAGCCAGTTGTGGGCTGAGCACTGATATGTGGTATTGAATGTGTGTATCCTCTGATAGACAGATAGATGCTATATATGGCAGTTAAGTGATATCTGTACTTCATAATGTTAAGTGTGCCACATGACATGCTCACACATATCGTTTAATTGCCTTCCAGGGTTATGGCTCATCAACGTAATCCATCATATTCAGCTGCGGAGGAGCAGGAAATTCTGAACAGCCTGGTGCAGCACTATAACCTGCTTTTTTCCAGGGCCAGCCAGCACCAGCATGACCGTACTGCACTGTGGCAAGACCTTGTTCGCCGGGTAAATGACATAGGCATGCATAACCAGACATATGAGCAGGTACGCCATCACTGCAGTGATTTAATTAGACATGTCCGGCGGCATGCATCTGATATCCATAGGCAACAGCTTGCCACAGGTGGTGGGGCGGCCATACATCCCCCCCTCACCAGAGTGGAGGAGCTGCTCCTAAGCATGGTGGCTCTTGGCCTACAGCAGCAGCAGCATCACACATGTGTCATCATGGAGGCCGGAGCCACCCAGCAGGATGACATGGAGCATGCAGGTAATACGCCCTAGCTATAGACTACCGTTGCCTGTATTGTTAGAATATGCATATGTGAGATGTGTACTGTGTGTTTAGCAGTTGTGCTTCTTAACGTGTGCAATACTGATATTTGGAATAGTATCCATACACCTGTGACTGTTGACTGTTGTTCCACTGTCGTTTAGCACACTCACAGTAGCAATGCCACAGTTGTGGCCACTGACAAACTGTGTCATATTCTTCTAGGTCCCTCTGGTGTGACAGCAGGGCAGACAATACATGCTGGTGAGTGTGTTAACACTTTAATATTGGTAATGAAATGTGCATGTCATAGGTGAGGTGTAGGCCATGTACATGTAACACACCGCATAATGCATGCTGTGCATGTTTGCTGTGAGACATCAATCATCTCAGTAAAGTCAGTAGCTGCCTCAATCACATGCAATGCACAGTGCTGCAGACACAATTGTGGCAACACTGTACTGCACATTGGATATGCATAGTTGCTACAGCTGTACACAACAGAACACGTTTATCATACGCAGTAAACGAAAACATGCTACATTTGGCATTACCACACACCCACTGTAAAGTCACACTTCAGTATCCCACATGTCATGCACACACACATGATGTACCTCAGGGGTAGAGGCCTATCATGGGGCTGTGCAACGCTCTGCAACACATAACACAGTCATGTTAGGCAATGCTCCCTATTGTGCACCTCACACACCCATGTACAAGGTGGCTGTGTAATTGTGAATGTAGCCACGGCACTGCAGTTCAGGTACAGCATGCTAGGCAGTGGTCTTGCACACATTAGTAGCTGTGAGTGACCACAAGATGCATGTTGATGATGGCACAGGGTACTACACCCAATCCAGTTACAGTGACCACAGTACTACTCATAGCAATCATTGCTTTGCACCTCAAGTGTTGTGTGTGTGCAAACATATGAACCTATACACAATATGGATAGCATGTTGTCTGTGTGCTTACATATGCCAGTATACACAATATGCACAGTAGTCACCATCCACACAAAGTGTCACATATATGTCCTGGAATGTTAGTGGGTGTATAGGTCACTTGACACACATTGGGTATGTGTGGTGTTTAATGTTGCAGTCATGTAGCATGCCATACCATGTTTGGCACTCACATATCTGCAATATGCCCCACACTCAACATAACCACTGTACACTGGCCATGTCGAGCATTGGGATTCCTTCACGTCAACATGCACCGCACATCCCGTGTGTGTACATAGTATGCATGTGCTACACCTGTGCCCACTATTATCTGCTATGGACACAGACACTGCACTCAGATATGGATATATATGTGTCACACAGATAACCCATGCAGCCATGGCATGTATACTTGTGAGTGATGGTGCACAGGGCATTGCAAAGCTGATAATACCTGCACAGCAATGTTGTGTCCATGTACACATTGTGTTCCAGGGTGTAGCCAATCACTGAACAACTACACAGTTGCATCAAAGCCATGTATACTGCCATTTAATAGGGGTGTCTACACTTGCACTGCATGGTCTTGTGCAACACATATTCTGCATGCTGACACATTTGTGGTGACTGTGTACCTTGTGATACTGACACCCACCTTCACCCACTATAGAGTATGTGTTGGATTACTGGTATGTGTGTGTATGTGCTGTAGTGAGGTGTGTATTAGTGTTCATGTGTGCATGTGTGCATGTGTGCATGTGTTCATGTGTGCATGTGTCCATGTGTGCATGTGTGCATGTGTTCATGTGTTCATGTGTTCATGTGTGTATGTGTGCATGTGTGCATGTGCAGACTGTAAAGTGTGTTTCCTGTCTTCCTCTCACAGGTGCTGAGTTAGGGGTTGGTGAAAGCAGCAGGCAACCTGAAGCCACTGCCACGAATAGTGGTGATGATGACACATGTATTTTGGCACAGGAAGATTTGACAGGGTCTGTCATTGGTCCGTCAATTGACAATACAAAGCGTTTAACCCCATCTATGTGCAAACTCATACTGTCAATACATCCCTCACCACCAATGGCCATAGGTGAGGGACAGCATACATTTGGCATTGACCAGGAGAGTGTGGTACCCATGGCACTTGCATCCCCTCACAGCAGCCATAGCCATAGACCTGGAATGGTACCACATAGGGGAGGTCCAGGGGTTCTCGAGGGAGCACCACTGGTCGTATTGCCCCTGGCAGGCGTGCCCTCACAGGTCTTACAACGACCAGTATGTTCCGGGCTGTAATGCAGGCTCAGGCACGTATGGAATGGTACACCAGGCAGGGACTTAGGGCACAGAAGGCACATTACACCGCTATCAATGACAGCATCTGTGACCTTGCCGGTGCCATCCGGACGTACACTGAGATCGTTGATAGATGTTGGGGAGAGACATTAGATGCCCTCCACAACATGTCTTCCATGAGCCAGGACTGTGCGGGATGGCTGCAACGTCGATGAGGACGCATGCCAGCAACAGCAACAGCTGGCAGTGGTCGCGGACGGCCCACAGTTCACAGCCGCTCCCGTAGTGGCAGTACCAGCCACAGCAATCCTGGGGCTGGCCTGTCCATTGACAATCCCAGTAGACCACGTGCACGTGGCTCTGGCCAGTCCCAGCAGGGACATGGGTCCAGTCGTCATACCTCTGCCTCTGATGACAGTACCCAGTCAGGGATGGTACCCGATACTGTCCGTAGCACCCCTGCCAGGCACAGGTACTGTGTCCATGGCCAGATACAGTGATCTGTACAGCCTAGCAGGTACAGTCTGTGGCTGTCCCACAAACTACTGTATATGGCAGCCACATGGTGGAGCTGTGTGCATGCAGACATACACACATTAACCAAACAACTAGGGCTCACACATACACACACACACATTACATCAACATTGGCCCATGCTGTACTGTTGTCCCTCACACACACACACACTCACACACACACACACACACACACACACACACACACACACACACACACACACACACACAGATGTCGATTGGATGGGTCAATGTCAGGCTCTGGCAAACAACAAAATGCCCTGTGCATATGATGATACCTGTGCTGCCTCCTGTCTTCTGCATCATTGATGGAGGGACAGGCTAACATGGTACTGATGCACAGGGTGACACTATAGCAGTGTAGCAATAATAGCAAGTTGTCAACAAGGAAGTGTAACGACATCCTTGTAGGTATATCTGAGCAGACATTATGCATCAAAGCTCTGATTGTCAATGTAGCATTGTTTACACCACTGTTAGGTCTGAGTATGCATTGTCCACCCATGTGCCACTTGGATGATGTGTAATGTGTTGCCAGCATGTGTTAGTGAGTGGACAGTACGTGTGTGATGTGTGCAGTACAGATTAGCAAGTGTCCATCTGTGAACATGGTGGGTGCGCACTGTCTGGATGTACGTGCATAGTGGACACATGGGACATGTGACATACCCTGTCGTACACATTGTTAACATTTCATAGTATCTTTCAATGGCCAGTATGCATTCTACTACAGTTATGTACTAACATGGGTAGACGTATGTATGACATGGGTTGACACTATGCTGTGGGTGATACCGTTAATATCTGTCAATGATTTGCGGTCTGGTAGTATGCACAACCTCAACAGCATGACTATAAGCAATCATTGGATGATGTCCTGACAAATGAAACACAGTAGTAGGGAACCCAGTAACAATTGGATCCTTCTGGTGCTACACTATAACACTAACCAGTGGTAATGACCGCCACCCATTACTGTGACCACACCTGTGTGTCATATAGACCCCTTAGGTACATGCAGACACACTAGGGATGTGTCCATCCAAATCTGGAAATGCATGGATTGGCCTACAATGCATTCCCTGGATGGGACGCATATCCTACACAAGGGTATCATACAGACAGATACCTGTTGTCTGATACATGCTGTATAGCAGTAAGCCGACTATGTCATAGTCATCCTCATGTACTATATATACTATCCTGTCAGTACCACACAGTTGGTAGCCCTCAACATGTATGTTGGGTACCAATGTGTACATACAGCCTCATGTTATGTCATGTGTCCCTTGGTATCCACATATCCATAGGTATTGTGGAGTCCCAAGATGTATCACATAAGATATTAGAAGCCTGAATGTATATCCACAAGGCAGTCATACACCTATAAAGACTGTCTATTCTTGGCAGTCTTTGTTGTGTATGACCATGTCTGACATATACCCCAGGCATATACCCTCACTCACACTCCTTTTAAGTAACTGTCATGGGTGTGTGTGCCACAGATGACCTTGGCCACAGAACGCGACAGTGGACGGCCTTGTATACATACACATGTGACCTACGATCTGAGAAGCAGCGGCACAACAAGTCAATGGAAACAAATGTATTCATGTAGTATGCAGGCTTCACACCTATGTACTGATTGAGGGACATGTACGCATATATATTTGCCATGCAGATACCTGATGTGTGCAATGCACTTACTGTTGTAATCATACCATAGTAAAAGCAAAACCCACACCGCATTGACCAACACACAGTCAGCATTTGAAGGATTCAAACCCCTACTGAACTATGTTATGATACTACAAAGCAATGCATTAACACAGCATGCTATCTGCTTTACTAAGTGCTTGCTCTTCTCCGGCTATATTTATAGGATGGTGACACCATCAGTCTTTCCAAAGAGGAATGTCCTCTTTTAGTGTGTTTTCCCAGTCTCCAAAAAAGGGAACTCCTTTCAAAGACAATTGCACACATATACACACCCCCCACCACACACATATACTGCTTGCAGGATTCAAATCCCTACCTATGTTATGATACTAGAGAGAGATACATCAACACAGCGTGCTATTTGCATTATTGGCTGGTTTCCCTTCTCCTGCTGTATTTGTAGAATGGTGACATCATCAGACTTTCCAAAGAAGAATGTACCTCTTTTAGTGAGTTTTCCCAGTCTCCAAAAAGGGGACTCCTTTCAAAGACAATTGCTCATATACACACACACTCACTGTTTGCAGGATTCAAACCCCTACCTAACTATGTTATGATACTAGAAAAAGACGCATTAACACGGCACACTACTTGCTTTACTGGCTGGTTTCCCTTCTCCTGCTGTATTTATAGGATGGTGACATCATCAGACTGGACATGGTGATGTGTTTACACTTTGTTTTATGCCATTCCAGGAGTGGTCCATGTGGGTCAGCAGGTGTCAACAGCATGAACAAGACCTCAGAATCCTTCCCTTATGTGATCTATCTGTGGACACATTGACATTCTATCATATGTCAACACATATTTATGCACAGCTTGTTGGTTTTGTGGATACTACATGTGTCTGGGATGTTGATAAAGGGCTATTCAAAGTCTATGTGACACATGTGTAGATGTGTTCATTGATGTATGTCCTGGGTGGTTGCCTTGCAAACAGTCTAGCATGTTTGGGAACCATGATCCGCACATGAACATACCACAGTTGGTAGGGTTGTGTGTATGTCAGCTTCCAATAGCTCTGTTTATGACTGCAACCATGATGGACTCCATGACCATGCAGATCAGACTTCATAGGCATACTTGACTTGACTTCCCATGGTGTGTTGTGCACCAACACTTGTTGGGAGTGCCATATGTAGCTGTGACACATTCAACGGTTCCACATCCTGTGTAGGGGGTGAGGCTCAGCTGACTGTTCAGGTGCATGATCTGTTTATTCAGTAGTTTGTGCATGACACATATTGGGAATCAATGTATTCCACTTGCTGTCATGCTTTTGGCAGTGGGGGTAGCTGCTCATCCATTCTACATGTGATATCTCCTGGTATGATGATATGGACTATTGTCAGTGGGAGATGGGTATGTACATATGGGCCTGTCTGTCATGATGTCAGCATTGTCACTCAGGCACAGTTGGCCCTGACTCCGGACATATATCGGTGTACATTGCTATTTATGACATAGCTGAAGGAGGTGTCATGATTCAGTCTGGACTCATTCTCAGCTACTCCTTACAAAACACCAACGAACATGAGCACTAATCCCTGTTATACTCTTTTACATGCTTAACACTCTACTGATCCTTTGTGATCAGGCTACAGAGTATGTCATGATAATATCCTGGCATGTCAAGGGGTCGGTTTCGTGTGTACTCTTCAGTCCAGCTGGTGGATAGTGTGATATTGACACAATGTCACATCTGCCTCATGTACACAGACAACCCTCTCCTCCTCCCGACAAACTCAGATATATGTGTGAGATGCACCTATATAGACATACAGGGTGCTGAACTCTCTCGACCCATGACTGGCACAGTCTATCAGGTGGTGAAGGTAACCACACACACCACATATTAGTCTCACATATCCTCTAGCAACAGCACTCAAACCACATTATCACACATAGACATACTTGGATGCTGTAAATGTACTCTACCTAAGCAGCAGAGACCTCCAAAGCAGACACACACACACACCTGCTACCCCACTACAATACCCACATATCACATAGTTCACAATGTCAGTGTGCCACACAGTCACTGCCCTTCAGGCTAAACAACACACCTAATACATTTGTAATAGGTGACACTTATTGTCAGACACACTGACGTACCACTCACCAACCCTAACAAGGGAATAGTCACTTTGGACTGTCTGATGGGTGCCAGGATCTGCCGCATAACACAGGCAGTCAGGTCACTCCAAAGCAAGTACAGGACTGGCACCATCATTGTCCATGCTGGTGTGTATAACCTCAGACCTTATTCCCTGGACCACATGACATGATACATGGAGGAACACTCTGATCATGTAGCCCAGGCCAGTATGACACTGACCTTGTCTAGCATCTTACACCCACCAATTATGATGTCACAGTATACGGACACACCTATCACATTTAACAGTTGCCTAACAAATTGGTTTAATTCATAGAGGATACAGTGTCTGTCAGCCTATGGTGACATGCTCAACATGCCACGTAGCTTCACTATGGACAGCTTGCACCTGTCACCCTTGGACTTTGGAATCCTGGCTAAGGCTCTTGCTACCACTATAGTGCCTTTTTTAAGCAGGGCTCAGAAGACAAACCCACCTCCATAGACATTACAGGTTAAATGAAACTAAGGGTAATGCTGCTCAACAACAGTTGTGTTAACCTCATATTGCGGCCACTAAGGACTCTCCTCAGCATGGAGGATAGCGATATCTGTGCACTGACAGACGCCTGGTTCAGGCTCACTTATGCACACCAGTACTACCAGGTTATGTTTTATACCATGCTGTCTGACAACAAGACTTGGAACAGACAACACAACTAGGGGGAGTATCCATATACATCACAGATACACACACCTCCGGGTTAGTAGCACGGAACAAAGCATTACAGACCATACATATACAACTACCATTGTGCAATACTGCCTTTCAGTTTGTTGCGTGCTACAGAACACACTCCCAAACTCAGGGACCACACTCAGCTTTCGTGGGAACTATGGAGAATATGAAGGTCTCCACAAACACCATTATATTGTGTGACTTCATATACACAAATATTGACTGGGGATACTACTAAAGCCCCAACACCCTCACCCAACAGTTGCTACAATTTGTAGACTCATATGCTATAGCACAACCAGTCAGCAGAGCCACAAGGGGGAATACATATTGGACCTGATCATCACCAACTTGGGGACTCTATGTTCCACACCAGCGATATACCCCTCATTGGTAAGGTCAGAACATACATGTATTTCACTGGACATACATATACCCTCCACACACCCATCCTGGGTAATCTTGGTGAACTTCTCATGAGCCAATGTCTCACTTCACTGAAGCAAGGTGGTATCTTTCAGAGACCCTGAGACAGTGGCAAATACGGCTCACACTGCTGCATCCTTTACATACACATTCTATGAACACCTAGTGGACTGCATGGATTGTGCTATCCCAAATAACAACAGGACTCACTACTCCAATGGCAGGGGACCTGTATGGTAGACCCCAGCCATTAGTAAGCTGTACAATTTCAGGAGAAAGCTACTACATGATAGAGCACAATCCCAGACTGGGAAGGCATCTGTGATCTGTACTAGCAGACAGCTACAATCACTCATGAACTTTTCTAAGGGCTGCTTCTACCAGACAATTGCAATAGACAGATAGGACTATCACACGGCCTTCTTCAGTTATGTCAGGAACCTGGGTGGACACTCACTGATATGCTGTGAGTTACTGCATACTGACTAAACCTACCCTGAACCCACTGGCATTGCCAACATCCTGGCAAACAGGTTCAGTGCAGATGTCTCCCACCCATCCCCCCTAAGGAGCAACTATCCATCCCAACAGAGTATAACCTCCCTGACATCACACAGTAACAGGTGAGTGCTGCCCTCCCCAAAGCGTACATCACAGTATCAATGTGACCAGACAGTGTCCCAGCCTGCATCTTACACGAGCATCATGACAGACGCAACCCTCACATTCCATCACTGTTCAATATCAGAGTTACCACAGGATATGTACCCAAGGAATGGCGTACAGTGACAGTGGTCCTGTTCCACAGAGTTGGTGCCACAACGGACCACAGACAATATTGCCCTATAAGCCTAAGTAGCCTGTTCTGCAAAGCTATGGAGCATATTGTCATGGGACTCATACACATAGACATCGGGAACCTACAGACACTGTGTCCTGCACATTTCAGCGTAGTTATGGGCAAATCTTGCCTCTTGAACCTGTTTGTATTCTTTAAATGGCTAACAGGTCCATCAACATAGGGAGGGCTGTCCAAACAGCCTTCCTGAACCTTGCAAAACTCTTCAACACAATAACCCACTGGGCCATTATGCATAGGCATATCTCACACGATGGATTGATACCTGGATCAGGGATAGCACCCACATGGTCAGAATTGCAGGTGCCATGTCTGACTATACACCAGTTACACGTGGCATCCCACATGGCTCGGTCCTGGGACCTCTCTTGTTCAGTATACATATTTGTCTGACGTACAGGCTACCACAGGGAGAATATGGCTGAACATGTTTGCTCTTGACTGCAAACTGAGTGCCATGATCAACTCTCCAGCTGCCACATGCATACTCAAACAGGGTCTCACAGAGATGGATGACTGGTGCCTGAGCCATGGCCTACAGCTAAATGCCATTAGTTGCATAGTCATCCCCTTTGGGAATAACAACATGCCCACACATTACCACATAGGTAGTACTCCATTATATATGGTAGGAGTTGTTAGGGGTTTGGGGACATGACTTGTTCATACTGTTGCCTTTGACATTCATGTTGCCAAAGTGGTTGGACACACCTTCTATGTGGGCCACCTTATCCCATATGGTTTCACATCTAGATCGAGTAAGGTCATTGTGCCCCTATGCTCATCACATCCATGCTTGGTTACAATGCCACATTTGGGGTGTACCTTACCCGACACCTGCAGCAACTGTAATTGGCCACAGAAGTTCCTCACCAAGCAGATCTAGGGACTCACACAGATGCCCTGAACAGTTCAGATGCAGTAACTCCAGCTCTACTCAGTCGCTTACCACCTACTCAGAAATTATGTGTGCCTGTTGTTTACAGATATACCCAACCCAGAATTACTGGACATGCTCCACCTCAAGATATCTGACTCCCTTGGAGCTACACACTCCAGGGACGTATACCTCAGCACAGATGTTAATAGGACATTGTGGAGGGACAGATTCCTATCCCAGAGGCTCCCCTCACTCCAGAATGTAATCCCAGTTTCACATAGGCAGAGCCACCCACTGACCACCTACAGGAGACATCTTGATGACTGTATGGGTGATTGTATGTTTACCCCTGGGATATCTTCTGTGTCCCTGCTAGACAGAGGCACACTAGCCTAAATGTACATGGGCTATCTTGTGTGACCTACTATTCACACACAGTGTAGTAATCTGACAGGGTTGTGAATGCCAGACACACTCTGGCTAGGCTTGTACCTGCCCTAGGGCAGATAGCCTAGTATCAACCTCTGAACCTATGCTAATGTTCAAGATGCACAATGTTTATTGCTGATACTGTTTGCAGATCTTTATCATCTTTGCTTTACCAGTTTCTATGAACAACTTCGGTATCTGTAGAACATATTTGATTATGACAGGGTTCCACTATTTTATAGATGTGTCTGTTGTCATATAACTGTGTGCACAGGGCAGATTACTGTATAGTGACAGGTTCCTGGGTTAACACATGCAACTGCCAGATATGCGTGGCCCACTGCTGTACTCAGACATGGCCTAAGTGTGTGAGCATGCCCAGTTCTGCCATTCCGTGTTTTATTGCCTGACATTTGTCTCATTTATTCAAGTGTGTGAGCATGCCCAGTGTGACCTTTCAGTATGTTGCTATCTGAGGTCCACTACATTTGTTGATGTGTGCGAATATGACCGATATTAACATTTATACTGTGTGTGTTGGAAGTCAGGTTCTGCTCTCACTGCAGGACTCACCTTTGTGTCATAACTCGACAAGGATTATGCTGTGCCTGCAGGGTTTCCATGAAATACTTTGCATAGACTTATCAACATTCCTTTATACAGGCTGACCACTGCAATACTGTCATGGTTTAGTGGTTCAGTACTTTGGCTATAGTGCAGAGTATCCTGGATTGGAGGCCCATCACGGCTTTATATTTTCATACTGAGCAGACCAGACTGCTGAAGGGCCAGTTAAGCAAATATGAGCATGTTGGATTTTGTTCAACTATGCCCTACTTAGACCAGGCTTGTCCAACATTGCTCATTATTCACCAACATTGCTGGACATTGCCCAATATTACTGAACATTGACCACAGTTGTGCTAGTTGGTGTGTGCGATTTTGTTTGCATATACTACATGGTGGTAAATGCTGTTTAGCACTGCTTTATATTGCTTAACACATGGCAATCATGCCTTAGGTGGTGCTGCAGGGCTGCCTATGTCGGATGCACATACTACACTCCCTGTACATGTTTGAAAGCAGGTAGTGTCAACTTAGGCATCCGTTTTACTATATGTGCGAGTTGGGGAGAGGTATAATTTCCAGAGTTCCTACTGAGCCAGTGTATGTGCTATGCGTTGCCTCTTTGCCATGGCCAAAACATACTGGTCACGCCTCCTTCTGCCTACTTGGGCAGGCTGAGGTTGTTCCTCCTCCGAGTCACGCTCTACCTGTGATGGCCTTGGCAATGGTGGGGGGCTGTTTGGCCCAGGACTATGCAGGTCCTGCTGCAGCTGTTTTCGCAGGATCATATTATGTAGCATAGCACATACCATGACAATTTGTGTACATGTAGTTGGTGAGTACTGCAAGGCTCCACCAGATGTGTCCAGGTACCGGAACCAGGACTTGAGCAGCCCAAACACATGCTCTATTACATTACGTGTTTGTGTGTGCGCCTCATTATGGAGTTCCTGTTCAGGTGTGTGTGCATTTCGGATGGGTGTCATCAGCCACGGCTCCAGTGCATAGCCAGCATCCCCCACTAGGTGACCATGTGGGATGTCCCCATTGGCAAATGTCTGGTACAGCTGCATCAGATGCCAGATATGGGAATCATGGTAGCTTCCAGGGCAGCCTGCACACACATTCATTATTATGCCCTGGGCATCACACACGACCTGGCAGTTGATGGAGGGGAAGCCCTTGTGATTGAAGTAGACACTACCCCGCTCCCCGGCTGGTGCTTTGATGCGTATGTGCGTGCAGTCTATTGCACCCACTACCTCAGGGTATTCTGCTATTTGCTGGAAGAGACGCATATTGCTGGCCAATACCTTATGGGAATTGGGGAAATATACATGATCACCGACATGTGCTGACATGGCATCCAGGAACTGGTGTAGTACCCTGGATGCTGATGCCTGTGATATCCCCATCATATCACCAGTTGGTCTCTGGAAGGTACCTGTTGCTAATATTCTTAGGCCAACACATACATTGGTTTCCACTGGGATTGGTTCCCCTCTTTTGGTTTTTTGTGTGAGGCATGGCCTGCACAGCTCAACAATTTGCTCCAGGATGTCTCTGTCCACTCTATAGCGCTCCACTATCTCCAGCTCATGTAGCCCCTGGTAGGTTACCCTGGGCCTGTACAATCTTCTCCGTCTCCTCACTGTGGATTTTCCAGCAGCATTTCCATCGTCACCACCCTCAGCATGATGCATATGTTGCCTTATAACAGCAATGGCAGCCCCTAACATTTCTTTGTCTCAGTAAAGCTTTTTCAGTTTTCACTTCTATTAGCTTACTGCAGTGTCTGTTGTGAGAAACATAATGGACTGTTGTTTGCAGAGTTTTAAGTGCTAGGCTGGGCTGGGTTAGTGTACTGCCTGTGTATTTGCCTGATTCTGATTGTTTTCACCTGCTAGCTCTGCTAGTACTCCCTGGTAGCTTCCTACTATTTGTTGTGCTTCCTTTTTCCTTTCTGTTTTCTCAGGAGGGGAGAGTGCCACTCACACAAGTGCAAACATGCGTACAGCAGCTAACACGCAAGCACACATGCTTACACGGACTAAAACTTGCTTATTCGGGTTAAAACGCATGCACACCAGCGCAAACGCACTTACAACTCTTTAAACAGCCTTAATCATGCTTACTCTGGCTTAAACGCGCGCACTCACGCTTACACGCGTGCACTCTATTTTACTTGGTTTTACACGCGCACACACGTGCACATACCCGCTCAACAAGAAACTTTGGTGTTATCCATGGCATGCACCTTCCATTTCTTGCCTTTCCCTAGCCTACTTGTTGACACACCTCTTTTCATGATGTGTGAATGACAGCTGACACATGCCACTCTGCTCCAATGAGCTTCACTTCTTTCATACATACCCCCATCATGATGTCATCTATCTTCTACACTGTTGCTCCCCATATCCTATGCCTACACTCCACTGACCGCGCTCATTTGCTATGTAAACTTGCGATTCACTATCCTAACGCTCATTTACATAGGATTGCCTACTAATGCTTGGTTACATGTCTTAGACTGAGCTTCCCCCCCTTAGCAACGTCTACTCGGTGGCCATGTTGTCTTCAGCCTGCCATTCCCTTGCATTGTACATTAACAATTTCAATAAAATCCACATTTGTGGGTTGTAATTTTTAGTATTCTGGGTTTTAGAGTGCACCCCGTTTGCGCGGCGCTGCGCTACGCTTAAACATCGGAAATCAGCGAAAAAAATTAAATATTATTATTTTCATATTGCATCAGAAAACATTTCACATGGCCATATATTTGGCCATTGGCATGCTTCCTGCACTGGATGAAACCTTTATTTGGAGCTGTCACAGCTCCGTTTTGCTATTTGCAGAATGGTACTCAGTTGTCAACTGAGTACATTTCTGCAAATAACACTGCTCTTACTCAGACAGGTTCAGGTTTCCTGAATCACAAATCTACCTCATTTTCATGCCTTTCACCTGCAATTGAGGTAATTTGCATATCCCAGCCCTGTCCGTGTAAGAGCCGTTTTAGGAGCTCTCTTACACGCCCCTACAGGCTGTTCCTGGATCACTCGTCGGACATGATGGCTGCATGGAGTCTTACTCTACTCTAAGACTCCATGCAAGCCTTCGTGAATCCGGCCCTATATCTTATTGAAAGCTTAATGCTTCCTGTTAAACCTTTGTAATTTATCCTACATTTCTTCTATGTGAGTTGTAGACACATGCTAATGTAATTTTTTCCCCTGACAGTAGCAAACATATCTCCAATGAGCATATATATTTCAGTAATTAATTCCACCACTTTTTGTATTAAAATAACTACCCCGCTCTTCCTCTGATATTTCTCTGACAACTCCTCCTTAATGCCTTTCCTTATCAGCTGTTGATACCTTTCCCTATCTAGTTGTCCAGCAGCATTGCATCCTGTACTCTAACTTGTATAAATGTGTGTGTATGCCATTTCATGTAAAACTGAACTTATCTAAACAAAACTTATCGAACACAACTTATCTAAAGCTCATTTCATCTAAACCAGCAAAAGTTAAAAAAAAGCCCCCACACCCCTCTAACTGATATATAAGAACTCCATGGTCACATAACAGTGGAAGAAAGGAAAAACTCTGGAAGTACACCACCAGCTTTCAAAATTCAGCACACTATAATAAAGCAAAATGCAATATTACTTATACATCTTTAAGAAAACTTACACCAGTGATCAAAAATAAGTATACAATGTGCAAAAGGATTTGTGCATTTTTTTAGCTTTGCTAGATATACACTATACACACACACACACACACACACACACACACACACACACACACACACACAGAGACACACACACACACACACACACACACACACACACACACACACACACACACACACACACTCGCACACACACACACACACACACACACACACACACACACACATATATATATATACACACACACACACACACACACACACACACACACACACACACACACACACACACACACACACACACACACACACACACACACACACACACACACACACACACACACACACACACACACACACACACACACACACACACACACACACACACATCCCTGATAAGAAAATCTACCTTCTGATGCTGTTAAGGCTTGCATGTGTCTACAAAGCTGGAAGCTATGCCATCAGTAGTCTGACTATCAGAAGGGTCTTCCAAGGTGGACAGGTTCCAGTGGAGGTGCCCAGACTAAGAGGTTTCCACCCATCTGGGCAGCAGCAGATGGACAATGTTGGGGTGAATAATCACTCTCAATGCGACAACCGGGACAACATTGAATCTACACTGTGCAGAAGAAAGGCTTGGCAATCCACTTCTATATTTTACCAAGAAAACATGATGGACAGTAAACAAAATAAATTTGATATACTGCTGGAAGATGGTCCCCTAGGTTTGAAAGAACTCACAGTGCTATGAGAGAAGAGCAACTGGTCGATTCAAGTACATCTAGTGTTTGTGATGCTGGTGGATCAAAACCACAAGGTTGCCCTGATGCAGTAGCTGCTAGACTGAAAGAAAAGATCAGGAGCAGCAAAGACATGATCAAACTCTGAACATGGAATGAGAGAAGCATGAATCAAGGAAAACTAGACATTGTTAAATCTGAAATGGACAAAAACAATGTGGATATACTTGGTATAAATGAACTAAAGTGGACCGGACAAGTACATTTCCAATTAGATGAGCACTGGGTTTGCTATAGTGACCATGAAACACAGAGAAAGAATGGAGTTGCAATCATTGTGAACAAGAGACTCTCAAACACAGTGCTGACATATTATGCCATCACCAACAGATTGATCTCAATTTGCTTTCAAGGAGCATCAATTAATATGGCTATTGTGCAGGTCTACACCATGACGAGTGATGCCAAAGATAATGAAATTGATGCTTTCTATGATCATTCGCAAAACAAGATAGAACAGACATCCAAACAAGATTTGCTAATAATCATGGGAGACCTGAATGTGAAGGTAGCAAAAGGAAACCAAGGTTCAGTGGTTGGAAAGTACAGTGCTGGAGACAGAAACGAGGCAGGCAGCAGATTTGTCAAATTCTGCACAACCAACAGTCTGGCAATCATGAATTCATTCTTCCAACATGACAAGTGTCGACTTTACACATTGACATCGGCAAATAGGTTTTATCAAAATCAGATAGATTATATATCTGTCAACCAAAGACGGAAGTCAGCAGTCATGACAACTAAAACAAGATCAGGATTAGACTGCAGCACCCATTATGAACTTCTGGTTTGTAAAATCAAAGTGAAGTTATATAAGAAAAGATTTAATCACACAGCCAGGGCAGATTATGATTGAGGTAACATACATTTAAACATGGAAGATAAAGTCCCCAAAGAGCTTTGGTTTGACATAAATACAACAATAACAGATGGTGCTAAGAAAACACTTTCAACGTGAGATAAAAAGAAGAAGCACCCCTGGATATCTGAAGATGCTAAAAGTTCAGTTACAGGCTTGCTGTTCCTGAACTGTTTGAAAGTTTCTGTGAGGCCATTTTTGCTTGGGCTGAAGGAGGGTCTCTCTGTTGATCAGTGGCAGTGACTAACATTGAGCAGCTTCCCTGCCCCCCCCGTAGAGGTGGTTACTGACTTGAAACTGTAGTTTTATTTTCCCTTTTGGGTCTATTCCTGCTTCTTTCCAGCCCCTGCTATCAAGCACGCTTTAACGTGCTTTAAGCGCGTTAAGCAGAGTTGCCACTAGAGCAGCATCGGGCAGCGCCGGTTAAACAAGGTTAAACTCTTTCTGGCTCCAGAAAGTCTGTTCTTCAATTTTTCCCTTAGAACTGCTCTGTTAGGAACCTAAACAGTTTACACCTACACTAAAAAGTGCAGCACTTGTTCCAAATAGCTTTTTCTTCTCAAAAAGCTCAGCACTTGTCTTATAAGCATATCCCTTGTCTTATAAGCATTCTCTTTGCAGGTCAAGCACTCCTATATTATACAAATCTCTCACTAGCTAAACCCCAGGGTGCCCACGTCCTGCTAAGCCCACTACTTTTCTGTCTCATACCAACTCATAATTCTTTCTAGCATGTCGAAGGGTCAGATGCTGGCGTCCTCTCCTGCCCAGTTGGTGAATCTGGGAATTCTGAGACAATGTTACAATTGCCTCATGTACACGGACAACCCTCTCCTCCTCCCACGTAACACTAACACTTGTGAGAGATGCAGCTATTTAGCCAGACTGGAGGCTGAGCTCTCTCAACTCAGGACTGGCAAGACCAGGCAGGAGGAGAAGGCAACTACACACACCACAATACCAGTCTCACATAACTCAAATACACCACTGAATCAAACACATAAACACACTAAGACATACTCGGGCTCTGAGTAAAATTTACCTAAACAGCAGAGGCCTCCAAAGCAGACACCCAAGCAACTGCAAACTCAATACACCACACAAACAACACATAAACAACAAAATCAGTGTGCAAAGCAGTCACTGCCCTTAAGGCCAAATACAACACCAAACATACTTGTCATAGGTGACTCCATAGTCAGACACACTGGCGTCCTCTCCAGACTGAGTAAGGAGAAGGTCACAGTAAGCTGCCTGTCGGGCGCTAGAATCCGCCACATAACACAAGCACTCAGGTCTCTCAACAGCAGGTACAAGTATGACTCAGTCATTGTCCACGCTGGTGTCAGACCTGAGGTACCTCCTTGGACTACATGAAAGAGACATTGAGGGCTCTCTGATTATGTAGCCCAGGCAGGTATGACCCTGACCTTGAGCAGTATCCTACCTTCACCTAGAATGATGCCACAATACAGTGATAAGATGATCAGCTTTAATAATTGGCTTAAATTCTGGTGTCATTCAAGGATCAATGTCTGTCTGCCTGGGATGACATGCTGGACAAGCCACGCTGCCATGAGGGCGGCTTGCACCTGTCACCCTAGGCTTCCCGATATTGGCAAAGGCTCTTGCCACCCCCATAGTGCCTTTTTTAGGCAAGGCTCAAATTCTAAACCTACCACCCTAGAACACAAAAAAGTAAAAAACTAAGGGTAATGCTGCTCAATGCCAGAAGTCTCAATCTCAAGATGCAGCACTCGAGGCCCTTCTCAGTATGGAGAACATCGATGTCTGTGCTGTGACAGAAACCTGGTTCAAGGCTCCTGAGAGCACCCCAGCACTATCAGGTTTCACCTCATATCATGCGTTCCGGCCCCAAAATCTGGACAACACCAAGAAAGGAGGGGGGTGTCCATATTCATAAAGGACACCCACACCTCAAGGTTGGTGGCAACACACAATGCATCGGAGACCATCCAGGTGCAATTAACCATAGGCAAGACTGCTCTGCAATTTGTAGCATGTTACAGGCCACCCTCTCAAACTCAGGAACCTCACATGGCCTTCCTGAAAACAATGGAGGGGATAAATGTATCACCAAACACCATCATACTAGGTGACTTCAACTACCCTAATAAAGACTGGGAACACTACTCAAGCCCAAACACTCTAGCCCAAAGGTTCCTGGAGTTCATAAACTCAAATGTCATGGAACAACTAGTCACCATCCCCACAAGAGGAGAAAACATACTTGATCTCATCATCACGAACATGGGATCACAATGTTCAACACGAGTATACCCCTCACTGGTGAGATCAGATCATAAACTAATCTCGCTGGAGGTCCTCATCCTGCCCCACCTGAAATAAAAAGACCACAGTGAAAAACTTCTCAAAGCCGACTTCACACTTCTAAAAACTAGTGTGGTCTCCTTTAAGGCCCTGAGCCAGTGGTAAACATTACTCAAACCGCTGAATCACTTACAAATGCCTTCTACCAGCACCTACAGGACTGCATGGATCAGGCAATCCCAAACAAAACTAAGACTCTTTGTACCAAGGCAAGCGTCCAGTCTGGTGGACCCCAGCCATAAACAAGCTCTACAACAAAAGGAGGAATCTACTACAAGATAGAGCAAAATCCTTGGAAGGTAAGACACCTTTGATCATTATAAGTAAAAACTAAGAGCTCTCATAAAATCATCCAAGGCAAATTTTGAGAGAAAAATCGCCAAGGACTCAAAGACAATCATAAGGCCTTCTTTAGCTATGTTAGAAACCTAGGAGGAAACTCCCAGATATGCTCAGAATTAGTTCAAAATGATGTGAAGATTACTGAACCTACACACATTGCCAACATACTGGCTGACAGGTTCAGTGCAAACTTCTCCCCTCTCCCCCAAAGGAGAGATATCTATACCAGAGGATTGTAGCCCCCAAACATCTCCAACGCCCAGGTGAGAACTGCTCTCCAAAGCAAAAACACAGCATCCATGGGACGGATGGTGTCCCGGCTGTGTGCTCCATGAACTCAATGAGAATTAAACCCGCAGTTAGGACAGCTGTTTAATCTTAGCCTCACCTCAGGATACGTACCCAAGGAGTGGCGCCGGCGACTGTGGTCCCACTTCACAAGGCAGGTGCCTCCACCGACCCTGGAAATTACAGTCCCATTAGCTTGACAAGCCTTATCTGCAAAGCCATGGAGAGGATCATAATGGAACTCATAAATAAAGACATAGGGAACTTGCAGACTTTGGATCCAACCCAGTTTGGCTTTGTCAAAGGCAGATCATGCCTTTTAAACTTGGTTGACTTTTGAGACAGTCACCAAGGCCATTGATGAGGAAAGGCAGTCCATACAGCCTACCTTGACCTGGCAAAGGCCTTCGACACAATACCCCACTCAGGTATCATCGAAAAACTCATCAGCTTGAATGTAAACCCATACATCACAAGATGGGTTGCAAACTGGCTAAGTGACAGAACCCACAGGGTCAGAGTTGCTGGAGCCATGTCAGACTCAAAGCCTGTCACAAGTGGTGTCCCACAGAGCTCAGTACTGGGTCCACTCTTGTTTGGCATCTACTTTTCTGAAGTACAAGCAAACACAGGAGGGTTATGGCTGACAAAGTTTGCAGATGACTGCAAACTAGGCGCCATAGTCGAAAACACATCTGACACAGATATCCTTCAGAAGGGCCTCACAGAAACGGATAACTGGTGCCAGAGCCATGGCCTAAAGTTAAATGCCAAGAAATGCATAGTCATACCCTTCGGGAAAAACAAGGTTCCCTAGCTACCATATAGGTGGCAATCCACTGAGCACAGAAGAAGTCATCAGGGATCTGGGGACCCAGGTTGACAGTAGCCTTTCGTTTGACACTCATGTTGCTAAAGTAGTTAGGAAAACCTTCTACATTGCCCACCTGATCATGAAGGGATTCACATCTAGATCAAGGGAGGTCATCATCCCCCTGTACTCATCACTCATTAGACCTATGATTGAGTACAATGCCCCATTCGGAATGTATCTGACCCGACACCTGCAGCAGCTGGAAAGGCCCAAAAGTTCCTCACCAAAAGGATAAAGGGTCTCAAAAATATGTCTTATGCTGCCCGACTGAAAGAATTCCAGCTCTATTCAGTCTCATACCGCTTGCTCAGAGGTGACCTGTGCCTGACATATAAGGCCATGTCAAACCCTGATTTGATGAATATGCTTCACCTCAAAAAATCTAGATCCCTCATAACCACAAGGCGAAGAGACTTAAACCTTCACACGGTTATTAATAGAGCGTGCTGGAGGGACAGATTCATCACCCAGAGACTCCTATGCTGTGGAACAAAATCCCGGTACATGTGAGGCAGAGCACCTCGCTGGCCTTGTTCAAGAGGAATCTTGACCAATGGATGGGGGATCTCAGATATACCCCAGGGATTACTTCAGTGTCACTGCTTGACAGAGGCACAGCAAAATAATAGGCATAGTTTTATTCAAACTAAAGGGGTGGTGAAAGCCAAATAACTATGGGCTAGGCTTATAAATGCCCTTGGGCAGATAGCCTAGTATGAACCTATGAACCTATGAACCTATGATAGCAGAAAAAAGAAAAAAAAAGCCAAAACATCTGGCAAGAGAAAAAAGATAACCCCCGGGATTTATGAAGCTCGGCGCAAGGCCGGCGTAAGGCTTGTGCCGGCCGTGCGGCGTATATATGGAGTAGTCGCACCATATGCATATTAATGAAGGCGCGAAGCCGCCACAGCCACGTGCATAGGAAACATGAGCGAGTGCATGGGGCGTATCGAAGTTGTGCATGGAGGCGTGTCACTGTCGGCTGTCGATGAGCAACCTAAACTGCTGAATATTATATTCCGCCTGCAATTGTAATCGCACCTATCAATGTCCGTGGATACTGAAACGTATGCAAAGCATGCAAGATAGCCCCTGCGAACAGAAAATGAAGAAGCAAACACAAATGCACGGTAGGGAATAATGGGTCCCTACCCTTGAACAAATGACATGAAAACCGTGTGCCCGTGGTCCAACATATTATTGATAGCTATACCATGTGGAAGTGAAACGTATCATATGTTAGCGCGCCACCAGTAAGTACGTCCAGCCCAATGGAGAGGGTCACCAGCTGACCCATAATGTGAGGGAGGGTACATAGCTGGGCAGATGTGTCCATAACAAAATACATGAGGAGAAATGTAGATATATGTAGTGACCGTATGTCTGAATCATATCCCACAAGGCATGTAATAGTCACATACAAAAGGTTTGTCCGTATTTCACATACCAAATGTGATAGGAAATAGAATATGCATGTAAACGAAACAGAAGGAGCATATAAACAGCTACAACAATAAGGACACATGTAGGCCGAAAGGAACAGTATGATCCGTACCGTCGACTAAGATTACCACCTGTCCCGTTTTGTGAGCGACAGTCCCTCTGTGGGCAGATGTGTCCTGACACAAACTTGTAAAAATGGAAAATGTCCAGACATTATAGGACATAATTATTCCTTAGATGTCATGTAATAGTTGCATTAAACAGTTTTTCTCTGTACGTATATTACAGAAATGTCATAAGAAACAGAATAAGCCACCGAAATGCTACAAGAATAAGCTTAGATATAGGCAAGAATTGTACGTTCTATCTGCCGAACTGACTGTGGGTATGTGTCAGCCTGTAAAATGTGCTGTGTTCACCGCAAATGTCACACTGTGGCCAATTGAAAAGGTGGAAACACTACCGTCGACTGTGGGGAGGCATTGTCCACAACAGTCGGATATGTGTAAGGAATAGCTTGGACATAGGAAAAGGTGCCATCCTATCAATGAGTACAACAGGCTGGCAAAATCCGGAAGTCAGCGGTATAAGCCGAACTTGTAAGTGACACAGTCGAATGGGTAGTACCCGGGTATACCAACCAAGTAATGAAAGTGAAGTATGGGCATGTACCTATGTGTGTGAGGTATAGCATGTGGAAAGCAAACATCGCAGGGTAGTCCACACAACCATAAAGGTACCTGACAGATGTAGGGTAGTCAATGTGTTACTCTGGCCGTGTCATGGGCCAACAACCAAAGTAGTGATCTATGGGGTGTGAGGAATTTGTGTGTGTGAGGGGTGGATGGGTAATGGTAAAATCCTCAAAGGCAATACTGTGTCGTATGCAGAAAAGGTGAACCGGAGGTGTACGAGGGGGCAGTGGGTGAAGTGGAAAGAAACACAAACACATGTAGAAACAGCTGCAAGACAAGCAGACAGGCCATAGTGTAGAACACAATCCCACAAACATATGAATATGGAAATGTGCGATACAAATGTATACATATGTCACCGTCACATACCCACAGATTGGTCCTGATGGAACTGACAATAAAAAATGCAACACACCTGGATGCATAATGGCCTACCCAGCATACCCTCTACATCACACAACCTGCCCCCGTACCAGAATGTCCACCAAATCCAGCAGTACTTGGCCTACAGGTTCGTTGCAAACACAGCTATACATAGTGACCCCTACGCATATGTAGTAGGTATTGTCACCCTAGGCAGTGTCAGGATTGCAAACCATGTATCCCCTGCATGTAAAACCCCCTGCACATTTTCATAAAGCCACAAAAATCTTCAGTATCTGTCTTGTTTTGGTCATGACCAATTTTTGGGATATCCCTCATGGGATAACTAACCTGTGTAAATTGTTGAATGGGTATGACGACATGATGACCAATCCTGTAGACATCTGGACACAATTCAGAACGTGCAGTAGAGGTCCATGACACTGTCCAGCCATAAGTGGTCATGCATAACCTACTACCCAGGATAAAATACCTTCCCGTGACACACATGTCCCGACATGAATAGGCGGGAGAATATATTGCACATATTCGCATAGTGGCAAACAGCATAAGGGTGAGGAAGACACTGACTTAAACAGGATAACCCTGATCAAGTGTGAGGGACACTTACTGTGCGCAGGTGTGACCGACCATACCTGTCAACCTGTGTGAGCAAGATATCTGGACAGAGCCGTGAATACAAGTGAGACAAAGGTCCAAAAGCAGGGACAATTTGTAAAGTGAGACAAAAGTGTGCCAT
>NC_056725.1:256415098-256440974 GCF_019279795.1 Protopterus annectens
GCACACATGAACACATGCACACATGAACACATGGACACATGCACACATGAACACTAATACACTCCTCACTACAGCACATACACACACATACCAGCAATCCAACACATACTCTATAGTGGGTGAAGGTGGGTGTCAGTATCACAAGGTAGACAGTCACCACACACGTGTCAGCATGCAGAATATGTGATGCACAAGACCATGCAGTGCAAGTGTAGACGCCCCTATTAAATGGCAGTATACATAGCTTTGATGCAACTGTGTAGTTGTTCAGTGATTGGCTACACCCTGGAACACAATGTGTACATGGACACAACATTGCTGTGCATGTATTATCAGCTCTGCAATGCCCTGTGCACCATCACTCACAAGTATACATGCCATGGCTGCATGTGTTATCTGTGTGACACATAGATATCCATGTCTGAGTACATTGTCTGTGTCCATAGCAGATAATAGTGGGCACATACATGCTATGTACACACACGGGATGTGTGGTGCATTTTGACGTGAAGGAATCCCAATGCTCAACATGGCCAGTATACAGTGGTTATGGTGAGTGTGGGACATATTGCAGATATGTGGGTGCCAGACATGGCATGGCATGCTACACGACTGCAACATTAAACACCACACATACCCAATATGTGTCAAGTGACCTATACACCCACTAGCATTCCAGGACATATATGTGACACTTTGTTTGGATGGTGACTGCTGTGGATATTGTGTATACTGGCATATGTAAGCACACAGAGAACATGCTATGCATATTGTGTATAGGTGCATATGTTTGCACACACACAACACTGAGGTGCAAAGCAATGACTGCTATGAGTAGTACTGTGGTCACTGTAACTGGATGGGGTGTAATACCCGGTGCCATCATCAACATGCATCTTGTGGTCACTCACAGCTACTAATGTGTGCAAGACCACCACCTAGCATGCTGTACCTGAACTGCGGTGCCGTGGCTATGTTCACAATTACACAGCCACCTTTTACATGGGTGTGTGAGGTGCACAATAGGGAGCATTGCCTAACATGACTGTGTTATGTGTTGCAGAGTGTTGCACAGCCCCATGATAGGCCTCTACCCCTGTGGTACATCATGTGTGTGTGCATGACATGTGGGATACTGAAGTGTGACCTTACAGTGGGTGTGTGGTAATGCCACATGTAGCATGTTTTTGTGTACTGCATATGATAAACGTGTTCTATTGTGTACAGCTGTAGCAACTATGCATATCCAATGTGCAGTACAGTGTTGCCACAATTGTGTCTGCTGCACTGTGCATTGCATGCGGATTGAGGCAGCTACTGATTTTACTGAGATGATTGATGTCTCACAGCAAACATGCACAGCATGCATTATGCGTAGGTGTGTTACATGTACATGGCCTACACCTCACCTATGACATGCACATTTCATTACCAATATTAAAGTGTTAACACACTCACCAGCATGTAACGTCTGCCCTGCTGTCACACCAGAGGGACCTATAAGAATATGACATAGTTTGTCAGTGGCCACAACTGTGGCATTGCTACTGTGAGTGTGCTAAACGACAGTGGAACAACAGTCAACAGTCACAGGTGTATGGATACTATTCCAAATATCAGTATTGCACACGTTAGGCAGCACAACTGCTAAACACAAAGTACACATCTCACATATGCATATTCCAACAATGCAGGTAACGGTAGTCTACAGCTAGGGCGTATTACCTGCACGGTCCATGTCATCCTGCTGGGTGTCTCTGGCCTCCATGATGACACATGTGTGATGCTGTTGCTGCTGTAGGCCAGGAGCCACCATGCTTAGGAGCAGCTCCTCCACTCTGGTGAGGGGGGGATGTATGGCCGCCCCACCACCTGTGGCAAGCTGTTGCCTATGGATATCAGGCATGCGCCGCGGACATGTCTAATTAAATCACTGCAGTGATGGCGTACCTGCTCATATGTCCGGTTATGCATGTCTATGTCATTTACCCAGCGAACAAGGTCTTGCCACAGTGCAGTACAGTCATGCTGGTGCTGGCTGGCCCTGGAAAAAACCAGGTTACAGTGCTGCACCAGGCTGTTCAGAATTTCCTGCTCCTCCACAGCTGAATATGATGGATTACGTTGATGAGCCATAACCCTGGAAGACAATTAAACGATATGTGTGAGCATGTCAAGTGGCACACTTAACATTATGAAGTACAGATATCACTTAACTGCCATATATAGCATCTATCTGTCTATCAGAGGATACACACGTTCAATACCACATATCAGTGCTCAGCCCACAACTGGATGACAGTGCCTGCAACACTCCATATAACAAACTTGTATACACCAGTAGTCGGCACACTGTTTGGGATACAATGCACAACCTCGCCCCGGGGGTATATATCAAGCTAATGCATGAAGAAATATGTCATCCAATGCAATGAATGTCATGTACATTTACAGTATTACCGGTATAACACCCTAGTCTTTGATGCCATACCCCTACCTAACATATGTGCATGGTTGTTAATATAGCTGGCATACTGCTGTAACAGAGTATACATGTTGCTAGGTACACACACATACCCTGTAACACACATGTGGTTGCGGGCATGGTACAGGCATCATAAAACATACATCAGACATACATACCTCACACAGATGTATGCCGACACAGATGAGCATTACCTGTGTACCTTATAGTACTGTGTGCCCCTACTTACAGATACCTATGCCTGTGGTATGTAATCTGTGCAGACTACAGGAAACACACAAGACAGTGTTACCAGGGACTGTGAACATACACCATACTGTGCTGTTTAGGCCTACAGCTTCAGGTAGTGCAACAGTTCATATATGAGCTGGAGTCACCAGCAGTACCACTTACTGAGCATACATGTATTGCTTCAGCCTACATTGGGACACCACAGTCGTACACAAGGAACTACGTCACAACATATGCCATCCTACTATGTCTGCATCCCAATAACTGACACATCTTTCTCTGGCCTCACACCTAGGACACAAACTACCATGACAGACACAACCTCACACTAAGCTATCACACCTTTACAAACCTTGCACACAGTCACTGTCACACTCATTCCACCTCACATAGCAGGTATTGCACTGAGTACATGTGTGTGTGCATTGTGTCATAGGTAGGTAATATGCTAATGGCCCTAGGGCCTAGAGCAGCCTAGCCATATGTTCCCTGGCCTTTGACACACATGTAATGTGATTTCACTTGCTCCTGTCAACCGGATACACAGAGGTGACTTCCAGGGCATATTACCTATCGCCAAAACAATCATCAGGGGTATGTATGACATCAGCTAATGAGGAGCCTTGTTTGTTAATACTGGGTGGTTTAGTCCAGAGTATGGCATATTTGTGGATAGGAACCTGTACCTCCACCATGTGCTGTTTAGTGAGGTGACAAGGATTACGGCCCTAGGTCATGTAGCCCGGAGGGATTGTGCGGTGTTGTCATGGTGGTTGGCCGACTGCTATGGGTATGACATACCTCTGTATGTCTGGCAGTGGTAACCTCTGGGTGGGCAGTATGCAACGCACTCTAGCTATGGTTATGTGAGTCAGTCTGCATAGGGCATGTGTTTGAGGACAGTATTACTCTTTGTTAGGTATGTCTGTGGCCTTTCCACTTGCTGTAGTTGTCGTGTGAGGTACATACCACATGGGGCATTGTGATGAGTAGAGAGGAACACTGACCTATATTTCCCTAGATGACACACCTTTTGTGATGACACGTACCACGTAGACAGATTACATGACTACTGTGGCACTGTGATTATCAAAGGGGAGCCTACTGTCCACCTGTGTCCCATGTACCCTTCTGACACCTTCAGTGTCAGGCAGGCTACCACCTATATGGCAGTTACTGCATAAGGTATGTGGCAGTTACTGCGTAAGATGTTTTGGAATGGGGTATGGCACTGCAGTATCAACACTGGTGTTCAGTCCATGCCTTGGACAACAGGCACCTGTTGCAGTACATATGACCTTGTGTCTCTCTCTCTCTCTCTCTCTCTCTATATATATATATATATATATATATATATATATATATATATACATATATACATATCTATATATATCTACATATATCCATATATATCGATATATATATCTATATTTATCCATATATACCCATATGTATCAATATTTATCCATATATATATATATATATATATATATATATATATATATATATATATATACACACACACACACACACACATATATATATATATATATATATATATATATATATATATATATATATATATATATATATATATATATATATATATATATATATATATATATACACATACATGTAAACATCCATTGCTGTACACATAGCTGCACATATAGGTACATATACTGCCCACCTTTCATGGTGGGGTTGTCAATTATGCAACAGTTGTGAGACATACGGTTATGTAATACTATTGCACAATATTGTGCAGAATGCATTTTGCTGTCGTATAGCTGTAGCAGGCCTCACTGCCTGTAGCTCAGTCCCACAGCGTTTAACACCACATGACATATACCAGCACTGCTTGCTTTCTGCAATGCCACACACTACAACCTACATACATATGTGCACATAGCAGCCTTCAACAACATACATATGTCCGGCCTTCACTAACAGTTGAAGTTTGTCCCTTGCCCTATGCAAATGTGCATGTACAAATAGATACAGACTGCTGCCACATAGGGATGATTCCCAGTATGTAGGGTACCCTTCAGACACATCTTTTGGATGTCAGCAAATACATATCTGTGACATACCTTACCTTTGAATTCCTCACCTCCATCTGTTGTAGGTGTTGTATTATTTTTATTTATTTTTTTTATTTATTTTTTGGGGGTTTTGGTTTCCTCTGGTTGTTGCTGTTTGTTTTCAGTGTCTGTCTCCCACTGCCTGTTTGTATCCATCTGTCTGTCTCTGTCTCTCTCTCTCTCGCGTGCTCTCTCTCTCTCTCTCTCTCCCAGTTGTTGCAATGATATTATTGCATGTGTGGACAGCAGATACAGGCTGCTTTTCTAGGTATCTGCACATGTGCATGTGATGGCCTGTGCACCAATTGGTGCCCACCATTTAGTAATTGCATGCAGCCTGCTGTGTGGTAATTGCAGTTCTCACTGTGATTTCAAGACACTGCTATAAAATGATAGGTTAGGTAGGCATAGCCCTTTCAGTTTTGCAAGGTGGGGACCATGCTTGTTTGCTGTGGACACTGTTGTCTCAGTCAGAAGGTTGGTATATGTCTCATATCTGAAGCTGGGTTGTAGCCAGTGAAATGCATGTTGCACTGAAACCTGACTGTTGCTTCTTCCAGTGCACTCTTCTCAGTGTGTAGGTTTACTCACACCTCCTAATGCTAACACTGGATACATGGGAGTATGTACTTTCTTTTCGAATTAGAGAATTAACTGGCATACAACAGTAGTTATTGCAATGTATTCCTATGGCTTTCCTATTTTCCTTTTACATTTACTCATTGTAATGCATGTTATATTTCTTTCAGCACCAAGTTATTTTATATCTGCTGTGGCTTAGTGGTACGTCATGCAGACTGGTGAGTCCAAGGTGTGGGGTTTGAGACTAACAAGGGTATTTTATTTTGCTGCTGAGCAGTACAAGGGCCCTGTCATACAGAGTGACTAAGGCACTTTTAAGCAGTTGTAAGCGGGTTTGCTCGATGCTTAGCGATGCTAAGCTTAGCTTAGCTTATCTTATTTTAGCAATACTAAGCTAAGCTTGGCTTACCTTATCATATCTTAGCAATGCTAAGCTAAGCAAACCCGCTTACTACCGTTTACAAGTGCTCACTCCCGCTAACCCCTGCGCTCATTTCTTTAACAGAAAAGTAGGAAAAATAGAAATGAGGTGATAAAGGGTGCACAAAGAGGATAAGAAAGTAGGGAATCCAGCTCGGGATGTACAGGATGGGTGTGGAGAAGGTCCATAGCTGCCCATTTCTTTACCAGCAACAGCTGTGCATATGCAATACATTAGGAGGGATATTTGAAACCTTCCACCCCTGAGATAGGGGTGAGGACAATAAGTATGTTGTACTACCAATTATGAATATCAGGCACATGCACTGTTTGTGAACTGCTACACTGTCATTAGTACGCTACTCACTTCTGAACAGTTTGTGGTTTGTTTGTGTAGACATTAGCACAGTCTGCTCAGGACAACTGGACATATTTCACTACTGTGTATGCCTACCTACACCCTTGGTTGTGCCTGACTACACGGGTATATAGTACCTTTGGGTAGGGGTGCAGAACTGCAGAGTGCATTATTTATTATTGTGTCATGTTTATCTTACTGAACATGCAGAGTTGCTGTGTACCTGTAAGTCTATAAAGGCTAGTAATCTGTCTGAGTAGCTCCCACCTGTGGACATATCCAGATGGTAGACAGAGGTTAGCCTAGTATTCATTGACCGTGCACCACACCAGTCTTTTCAGCACCTGAACAATGGCATTGTGAAAGCTGGTTGCTAGCAGTACATGGCTACATCCTTTGATATTTCTGTGTTGTACTCCTACATAAGGGCATGCTTGTGGAATTCATTCTACAGCTATTCACAGAGTGTGTAACAGCAGACAGGATGATATTGTTTCTGACTCTTCCATGCCTCAGATACTCTCAGGTATATATTTGAACAGCCTCAGAGAAAGGTACATATCAGTGGGATACACTTGGGATTAATTTCAGATATTTTGCAGTTGCGACTTTGGGTGATTCTGAGCATGTGTGTTACTACACCTTTTCTGACATGCAAGCAGTGTCTACTCTCACTTATTGACATTTATCATTAAGTGGCATTCCCCACCTTTCTGCCTATTGTTACTACATTTCACAGGAAGTCTGAGGGGCACAGCTAACATTTGTTTGCAAATCAGGGACATCCCTGTAAATCAATCACAGTTGGGTGGTCTGGCCTTTGAAATATTCAAATATGCCAGTGTTTATCCTGCTCTGATACTGTCTGGGGTTTGTAAGGTGCTACTGTAACATTATTCCCTACTTGCATGGCTGGTTCTCTTTTCATAGTCATGTCATGCAATTCCACAACACTTGCTGGTTAAGGGCCACAGAACATGATTTGTGTTTTGCCATTCCTATTCTCCCTTTACATTCACTCATTGTAATGCATGATATATTTCTTTCAGCACCAAGTTCTTGTATACTTGCTGTGGTGTAGTGGTACGTCATGCAAACTGGTGAGCCCAAGGTCGGCGGTTCGAGACTGACAGGTGTATTTTATTTTACTGCTGAGCAATACAAGGGGCCTGTCATACAGAGTGACTAAGGCACTTTTAAGCAGTTGTAAGCGGGTTTGTGTGATGCTTAGCAATGCTTAGCTAAGCGCACACAAGCTCACCCTCGCTAACTACTGCTTAAAAGTGCTTACTCCCGTTAACCCCCATGCTAATTTCTTTTAAAGAAAAGAAAATGGGGAGATAGGAAAGTGGTGAAAAAGGGGGCAAAAGAGGGGAAAGACAGTAGGGAAACCAGCTCAGGATGTGCAGGATGGGTGTAGGGAAGGTCCATAGCTGCCCATTTCTTTACCAGCAACAGCTGTGCATATGTTTGAAATTTGGTGTGAAATTTGAAACATTCCACCCCTGAGAGAGGGGTGAGAACAACAAAATATGTTGTACTGCCAATCAGAATTATCAGTTTACATGTGTGCGAATTGGGCAGCTATGTATGGAGTGTAATTTTTTTGTGGGAATTGATTGCCCTTTTTTTTATTTTTTTTTTAGGTGAGAGTGGAATGTGAGGTAGAGGAAGTAGGTATATTTGGGGAGGTAAGTTAGGGAGGTAAACAGACAAGACAAACAAGACGCATACAGGGGTGGAGTTTGACACATGGGGTGGGTGAACACAATTGATGGGGAAGGATGTTTGGAAATTGCAAGCCCATGAGCCCACAGATGGTAACAGTGGAACTGAGATCCCCATCCATGGGCAGTCACCACTGCACCTTCACAGCCCGGAGGGTGGCTGTGCTGAGGGCTGTGTAGGATGGGCAGGCTCACCCGAGAGATGCGCCACTCTCACCTTGAGCTGGCGTAGGGGATCAGTGACTGAACAATGGATCTCCCTACGCACCACAGCCCGGACCCTAGCAAGGGTGACAGTTGGACCTCCTCTGCCCATGCTTGCACGGGGGGGTGAGCCCCATCCCCTGCAGTGCTTCCACCCGAAGATGGCACAGGACCAATAGAGGAGGGGAGCCCGGGCTGGGCAGCGGACCTGCTGAGGAGGGACAGGTGGGTCCGCTGGGTCCGTCCTTCCCATACATTCTGTGAGTAGGTGTGTTTAATTACAAGTTAGACAACAGCATTCCAAGTTAGTTGTAACAGCATGCAATAATATTCCCATTAACCCAACACACCAAGGTTCCAACAGTTGAACAGCAAGCATAACACATGCATATATTGAACGACAGTGGCTATACCAACAGCATGCAGGGATGTTTGGTAGCAACAGGCCACCATGAACGTGGTGTTTGAACAGGGCACATGCATCAACATCAATGCAAATATTTATAAAACAATAGGACATATGTTCCAACAAATATTTAAGATTACACATATCCATTGAGGTGTGGAATTGCATGGTTTATGCTCATACGGTAAGGTGTAGAAAAAACCTCGGTTAACATCTTATAATGACCTTTCAGTCTACACTACATTCCCAGTGTCTGCAAGTGTATATCCCCTACCTGTATTATTACACTTGCTACCATACATTAGGTTGTGTCATGGGTTTGGCTAGTTCAATATATGCCTGACCTATATCTGAGATACTAACTGTCCAGGATGCAGATGTTACTGCTACATATTTCTTGTTTGCATTTACATTTCTTTATCTACATATCTGGGATATTTTCACATTACATTTTCACTTCAATTTGTACAGAACCCTGCATTTCTTGACACACACTCACATTTCTGGTGAATAATTACATGCTACACATGTGCCAGGTTTACTTATTCATGCCAGCCAGTAACTGACTATTGTGGACTGTATATATGTTTCACAGCTACTAGCACTTCCATCACCCACTTTATATTGGACTGCATAACTCTGGGCTGCCAGCACATTTTCAAACAGTACTGTTTGTATAATTCAAGGGTACAACAACATTTCAGACTCTGTGACACAGACACACTCTGGGTTTTAGACCTTTATTAATGACATTGCACACTTTTCCACAGGCTCACTCCTTTATTTGTTTTAACGGTGTTTATGGCAGACATGTTCAAGACATATTATACCTTTATTAATAGGTTAGAACAATCTTATTTCAGGCTCACTCACTTATGTTATATGACAGTGCTTGCAGAGATATTATTCCAGACATATGTTACATTTCTTAATGGGTTACTACACTCTTTTTCTGCCTCTCTGACGTTTGTATCTGACAGTACATGCAGAGGACTTATTCAGGCAATTCTATGGCTGTTTTATTGGACTACAACACTTTCTTTCATGCTCTCTCCCATATTTTATATAACAATACATGCAGAATAATCACTAACCTACCTGGTGGCACAGCCTAAGCAGCCTATCAGCATAGGCTTGCTGATTCATAGCACGGTCACCTGCAGCTGTAAAGTAAATGAAGGGATATTGAGACATACCTATCCGTTATACATACTACATCAATTCTTACATACTGCATTCCATGGCTACATACTCAGTTGTGGGGCATTCTGCATCCCACGGGCCTCCTGTATCCACTGGTTCAGGTGGTCCTGCTTTCATCTCTTCAGGTCTGCATGGTGGTGATGGACCTGCTCACCAGTCCAAGGAACACCTGTGGCACTGGTGAGGTCACGAGCTAACCGGTTCCAAGCCTCTGCCTTGTACTCCGTCCCTTGGAACTGGCACTGCAGGAGTCTTGACCCGTGACGGTGGACAAGGAGCCAAACCATGTATTTGGACTCCTTGATGCCTCAACATTGCACTCGGAAGCGTGAACCCTCTCCTACACATGCCATTCTGACTGCAAATGTGAGCTATTATCAGTTATGGCGAGTATTCCCGCCTATGGGGCTTAAATATGCCGCATTTCCCACACTTTTTTGTGATTGGCCGTTTTGTAAAATTCTCGGCTGACTGCAGACCTGCTTAGTAATGGTTAAACTAAAATTCGTAAGTTTATGAATGTTAATAGTGGCTGCTTCCTCTATGTTGTCATGGCTTAGTGGTTCTGTGCTTTGATTATGATGCATAGGGTTCTAGGTTTGTACCTTGTCATTTTTTTATTTTAATACTGTCTAGACAGGCTAGGGGTTGTGGCTGCATTTAAGCAACTTAGCTCTACGTTGCTCCCCGGTGCCCTGGTTGGCACGGCGTGCACATCCACGCAAACACATTGATACTGATACATTGGCCATTTCACTGCTTTTCATAACATTTTAATCATATATGTCTGGCATTATTTCAAATACTGATTTAAAACATAAATAAGAAGGGAAGTGGTGATACTCGAACCGGGAATGCCTCCTTTTTGTCCATACACTCTACCATTACACTATTGCAATTTGGTGTGATTTGCATAAACATTCTTTCTTATGCTCTTCCATGTCAGAATTGCTAACTATGGCTAAGCAATGGGCACACACGCGCAAATACGAGCAGCTATATCGTGGATTTTAAAAAAAATTAAATATTTTACTTTTTATAACTGTGATGGGGGTTGACAGTGTCAGGGAGTGTGGTGTTGGGTGCAAGTACATTTGAGCGAACTTGCTCTTGTGTGTTGACATTTTGCTTTTACTACACTTGCAGGGGCGTGGACATTTAGACGGCTCGGCAGTCAGACACGCACCCTGCATTCGTACTCGGTCCATGTAAGAGTTACGGTTGAGTTAGCATGCCCTCATGAATATTCATGGCAAGCTGACGTCATACCGTTCAACTGCAGCCTCCGAGTAAGACTTATTAAGTCTTACATGGAGGATTCGTGAATCCGGGGGATAGTAATTATTAACCCTAGGTTCACTTATAAGAAACTCAGTAATCTCAAAAGTCTGTTGAAAAAACAAATGGCAATATAAAATAAGGCTCTTTTACTATTTATTCTTGTATTTCTTGTACACAATAAAAATTCATGTCAAACAGTGAAAGTATTATTTTAAAATATACAGGTAGATTAATTGCAGCAAAACACACATTTACTTGCAAATCAGAAGGGATAGTTTTTTGGCTACCTGTGATTCCTGCGAGAGCATTTATGTTGGTAAGACAACTAGAGTGCTCTTGCAAAGAATTTATGAGCATAAACACTGGCCATTAAAAATAAGGATTACAACACTGCTTTAGCTAAACATTCAGCCAGTTATAAAGACTTCAAAAACTTTCATTTTTTTTTGTGCTGGATAAAGTGGATGATACTATTTGTGATGGTAATCTCAATAATTTGGAGTGTAAAGAAATTAGTTGGCAGCTTAATTTAGAGGCAGACAAATCCCAGGAATTAATATATATATATATATATATATATATATATATATATATATATATGGGTCCATATTAATTATAATCTCGAATGATTAAAAGAGCTCTTTAATCGACCCCTTAAAACTGAAAGCACTAAATCCCGAACACACGGAACAGCGATTTTTTTTCCCAGGGAAAAAAAATCACTGGGCCGTTTTTGGGACATTGCAATTTCCTTTACTGTGGTGCGATCTCGGAGTTGGTATATTTAAGTAGGGGGTGTGCGCGGGGGGGGGGGCGAAGCCCTCCACTTTATTTTGTGTTTGGATTTTTTTTTTTTTGTGGAGCAGCAGTTTTTTTCCCTGGGAAAAAAGTCACTGTTCTGTATGTTTGGGATTTAGTTCTTTCGATTTTAAGGGGTCATTTACAGAGCATTCACTCTTTTAATCATTTGAGGTTATGATATAGACATATATATATATATATATATATATATATATATATATATATATATATATATATATATATTTTTTTTTTTTTTTTTTTTTAATTTAAGAGTATCTAAATTACATAAAGATATTAGTAATGGTCGTTGTTATATTGGAATTGAGTTTATCTTTTTAAGATAATTAATTATGCAATTATTCATGAACAGTAAGTACAGACGTATCAATTACCATATCATGTGATTCATTTCTGGTGTATATATTTAGTAATGGATTATAGTTTGTCTGTTCTGAAGAAATTCTTGGTTATATTAAAGAACAAAAGCACTCATTATTTTACTCTCACTTTCAGTTGTCTGCTCATTGTTTTGTTGATGCTTGATTTTTAATGGGGAATTAAGACATCTTTGGATCCAGTGGAGATGCCTTTGGAAATTAGATGGGTCAGATAAAATGTTTTCCAAAACACTCTGGAGACATAATGGTCAAATGATAAGGCATTATTAACAAGAGTACCCAGATTCCTTACAACAATCAGATTGGAGGGGTGCATCTCCTATAGAGTAAATTAAACTTTTGTATACCAAAATGAACTATGTTACATTTTTTTATAATTAATTTGAGATCATTGTCCTTGCACCATATGTTAACATGGTCAAGCTTTGTTGAAGCAATTGTGAGTCAGTTAAAGATCCAATAACAACACCCAATTTACAGTTATCTGCAAACGCAGTTAACCACAGGTCATAGGTAGTGGCCTGGAGGTCTGACAAATGTATGTCATATAAGACAGGCCCCAAAACTACGCCAGGTAGTATACCACTGGTAACTGTTTTGCTTTCAGAAGTAACGCCTGCTGCTCTAATCACGTGGGTTCTTTCAGATAGCCATCTGGCTATTCATCACAGAACATAACAATGTATATTCAGATTTACAAGTCTATCAATGATTCCTGCACGGGGAATAGTATCAAAGGTCTTGGCCAGGTCTAGAAAAGCTGTATACACTGTATAACCCCTATCCACTGCTTCAGTTACTTTTTCAAAGTAATTAATGAGGTTAAAGAGTGAGGACCTTCCTTTGACAAAACCAAATTGATGAGGGTCCATGGTTGAGAGATTTTCAATGCCCAGATTAATGAAGTAATCTATGGCTAGCATGTTTTTAACACCATATTATGACATCTCTCTCTCTCTCTATATATAAATATATATATATATATATATATATATATATATATATATACATATACACAAATATATGGATGCACATATACAAACACATGACATAAACTATACTGTTACTGTAAACTGATTAGATTGCTGGTCTTTGCTGGTCTGAGTGAATGAGATCATTTCCTCTGACATGTGAGTGAAAGTAACTTTAGTACGGAAACAAAATCTTAATTGGTTGCATACCAGACTTTTCCCCAAAATGAGTTTGTCTGATTATAACAATTTGACAGGTGTACCTATTTTGATGAACAGGTTAGAAAATAAGGAAACTGTATGCATTCTGTGGCTTTAACATTATGGTCACCAAGAAGCCCGACTTAAAGATAAACATATTGGTAACAGCAAACTCTTCACTGAAATGCCCGTTCAGACACCAAAGCATTCTATGGGCAACAAGACATATAGTCTATAGCAGAGACAGCTAAATTACTACAGTTGTTAAGTTATTAAAATTGTGAAGAAACAATAGTTTACAGGTAATAAAATATAATAAAAGCAGTCCAAATTCTTGGATAAAAACACTTATTCTAAGTACAGGCTTCATATACGTCAATTACAGCTGTTACAGATACTTTATCTGTCTCTTCACTTCCATGATGAGTTCAGTGGTAGGCAGTTAAACATGAACCTGTTAACCACAGCAGCATATTCAATCAAAAGACTTCCTCTCGATGGTTGCGCTTACGGCACGCCTTGTTCTAGTTAGGGTGAAAGAGGAATATTAGAATGATGAATTGACATTAAATACATATTCTCAAACCTCACACAAAGAGGAAAAATACTAATGATTAGTTACCAAGTTTAGTACTAAAACTATATTATTGAAAACAAAATATGACAATATGACAAAGAGAGTTGCACGTCTGTGATATTTTACAAACTTGCAAAAGTAAAACAAAGATGACACACAGTTTAAAAAAAACAGGCTGAATCCAAGAGGCAAGATGTAAATAAAACCAGACATTCATGAAACAGATGTGATTTCTGAAAAATACAAATGCAGTTCTTAATCAACTGCTGTGTTTGTGAGGCTAAGTCAGTGTACTAATTAATAACTGCATATATATGTGCATAAAACAGCTTAAGATAATAATGTACACCTGCATTCTGACAATTCTAATTGTTTTTAACTTACCAGTATTGTGGCATAATTAGAGATTTTAGAAAATTCATATACAAGCCTTCTAGGACCGTGCACTTGACGAATGCAGAGGAGTGCATACCTCTGTGACACTTAAAACTATGTTATCTGGAGCTCTGTGATGCTGGTAGGGTTTACTGGTAATTTGATCTAAAACAAGGAAAAAGGCAAAAGCATTACCGAATGTTACTCCTGTGATAGATCATTTTATGCATCAGAGAACCTTGCCCAGACAATGGATACTGTGATTCACCCTGGAGCCAGACCTGCAGGTGGTACCTGCTGGCCGAGCCTTAAATCCCAACTAGTCAATGGTAAGAACACTAAGTGGAGCTACTGTCGGGCTTTCTGCCTACAGGGCAAAGCACAGGGTTCAGCTGGTCTGCACTCAAATGGCAGGTAGAAGTAAGGCAGATTATGATGAACCATGCCTTGATAATGGAAAAAGACTCTTAGGACATGGACTTTCACCTGACTTCTGAGAAAGAGTTGGAAGCTTATATGGCAAACTGAAAAGTGCCTGCGATATTTAATTTTTTTTACCGCCACATAAAGCATTGGGCCTAAAACCAGGTTCTTCAAGTGAGGTTGACTTCTTCCTAACTCTTGTGCTGACACTTCAGCATTGCCTAGGCATGTCTGTGGATATTTACAAACCTCCAGATGCATAACATACTATTAGAGTTGGAATTTGTGCAAGTATATGAGAGGGTTACCTCAGTACAAGAATAAGTTACAGTAAATAAGACAATGTCTATTTGTGTACTGAATCAAACAACTGAGAGTATTCAGCTTTCTTAGAGAATCTTGGTGTGGCAGTGCTTGAGAGAGTACCACTTGCTGGCTCTATACTTCTACTGGGAGACATAATGCTTACTGTAGCATTGATAGAAACATCTGGAAGGGAATTGCAGTCACTGTCCTTAAGCTTTCAATGGTTACCAGTGTAACACATATCATAAGAACGACACTAGGCAAGCATTCCCAGGACCATAACATACCTAGCCAAATATACCTTTCAGTAGACACACACAAATGTTGTTGCACCACAGAAGCAGATACTGTTGCCAAGAAGTTCAGATGTATGCTATGCCTGTGCTGTTTTACTGTGGTAATTTATTTAAAATTTAAAACCTGTTATGCTATCTTTTTGAATAGTGAGGCAAATATAGATTCCACGTGCAAATACTGTCTGTCAGAGCACTCCTAGATTGCTACACCAGCCTGGGGAGTATTGCCTTTACAGCTAGTGCATTTGCATATTTTTGGGGTCTATCACTACTATGTGTACTTTATTTGTTTGCATTTGTTAACCTGGATAGAGTACTAATCAATGTGGACCTTTTCCAGACTCAGCCCAGAAGCACTGCCTGGTTAAGTGACTTGTTTGATGTCACACAATAGGCAAATGAAGACTGAGAGATTCAAACCCTGGACAACAGGAAACAGTACTTTATCAGCACATAGGCTTAATCCTCTGCATTAATTTCCAGAAAAAGTCTTCCCAGTTTAACCACTGCTATTGCTGAGGAGAAGTGGAATGAATGTGCCAAGGCACAAGACACTAACATTGTACTGCATGCATCTTTACACAGAAAGACTAACAGTTCAGGCACTAATGTGCTTATACATATTTTGGGCTCTGTCATTTCTTTGACTGCGTTCCTCACTGTGATTGTTTAAATCAAACTGGATAAAACCCCATGCTCTATCATTGAGGTTTAAATAATATCCAGCAGTCACAGCATTCCTACACTGTTAGTCCACTGGCACAGTATAGCTTTCAAGGCCAGTGTATTTTTTGGAGCATTTGTCATTACTCTGCGTGCTTTAAACATTGCTACTGATTTAAATCTCACTGGGTAGTAGAGTGACTATGTAAGACCTCAGCCATTAGCAATGCACTGTTTTCTTATATCTTAACCAAAAGGTAAAATGGTCACACAAACAAACCATTTAGTAAAAAACTATAAGAAAGACTCAGCCAAGCTACAGTCTTCACTATACACCAGTAAAGGCTTAAAGAAGTTAAAGACATGGGCATTCAAAAGTCATGTAGCTGAACCCTTGACGTGTCCTTAAGGCTTCACTTGCATACATCCCATGGGCTTCCATTACAGGTTTAAGGTATTACACAGTGAAGACTCTACCTTATCTGTGTCTTTCTTGCTGTTTTCAGAACAGAAGAAGCCTAGCTTGTGACTGTACTTCTATTAAAATTACTGTGGTTAAAGATATATTTTGGGCTCTATCAGAGTGCTTTCAGCAGTGTTTTAAACTTAGATTTTTTTTTTGGGAGGGGCCTGCTTTAAGATATATAAAGCCTAAGAGATAATAGTGAATGAGATTCTTACAGCAGCAAAAGTATATTTTGCTTAGACATGGACATGAATGAACTTCTTTCAGTGCGCAAAGCAAATACATTCTGATGACGGATCTATGAATATGTGCTTTTCTACTGTAGTTTTTACTTTTGATATTTAAATTCTTTCACCTAGCAAACTTACAATAGCGGAAACCTAGAAAGAGGCAGCCAAACATTGGGGGAGTGCTCTTCTATTCATTTATTGTTAACTTTTTACTGTCATAAATTTTGATTTTTTTTAATAAAGTGTCAAGTGTGTGAAACTACATTATTTTAAAGATCATATAGAGGAATACAATCAGGTCTCCGATAGTAATCACAGCATTATGTGTTAGAAACATGGATACCAAGCACTCTCGAAGTGAATCTTGGCATCCATGTGGAGAACATATAATTCAGGGTTACGATCAGAGACCCAATCATAATTCTTTGTAGAGCATGAAGTGTTGTCTGTGCCATTTAGTACTTGTTATAGAAAAATGTGCCAAGTGCTTTGCCAGCTTTCAAAGTCATGAAGTACTTAGTTAGTGCCATCAAAAAACACAGTAACATATTGTCTTACTTTAGGGAAAGAAAATCAGGGACAGACTACTGGTACGGACAGCAGGCAGAAAGAAATCTATTTTTAATTCTACTGCTGTAATTTGCTGGCCACTACTAAGAAGTTTTACTGCCTAGCATGATACCTATTCTTAACAGCTTAACTGGGGGTCTTAACACTTGTTAAGACAGGATCTTGTGATACAGAGGGGCTTAACTGGTTTGTGTTTTTCACAATATCGGAGTGCAATGTAATCACCATGCTCATTGCCCTATGTGTACTGAGAACTGCCTTACATTTTTTATTTTGTTTTTATTGGAAACTTTCATTTCATTAAATTAAATACAGCTTGTTTAATGTGTGACAGACACACACCCACAGATTCAGAAAGAACCTCACCACTCACATTAAGAGCTGCTGTAAAAAGGACCTGTTTCCATGACGTGGTACTAGTGTATGGAGGGTGCCTGTGCTAACATGATGCATTAGCCACCACTGTTGACTACCACAGGAAAATGCAAAACACTAGGACTTGGAGATGGCTGTAAAATCCAGTATAAAAATCTTTATTCAACACAAGCACTTACGTGCTCAACACACTCTCCTCACTTGTGAGTATGTTTCCCTCACTATCCTTTATCACCCTTACCTGCTGCATGTCTTTCCCAGCTCCGTCCCTCTGTCTAGCCAATTGGTACAGATCCTTTTCTTTCTCTCTAGTGTCCAACCCTTCATACTACTCTCCATATGCCTTATCCTTAGCCTTCGCCACCTCTCTCTTTGCCATGCTCCTCATCTCCTTATACTCCTGTCTACTTTTATCATCTCTTTGACAATGCCACTTCTTCTTTGCCAGCCTCTTCCTCTGTATACTCTCCTGTACTTCCTCATTCCACCACCAGGTCTCCTTGTCCTCCTTTCTCTGTCCAGATGGCACACCAAGCACCTTTCTAGCTGTCTCCCATACCATCTCTGCTGTAGTTACCCAGCCATTTGGTAACTCTTCACTGCCCCTCAGTTCCTATTTTAACTCTTCCCTGAACTCCACCTCAGAATCACCCTTTTTCAACTTCCACCATTTGATCCTTGGCACTGCTCTCACACTTGTCGTCCTCTTCTTGATCACCAACGTCATCCTACAGAGCACCATTCTATGCTGCCTAACTACACTTTCCCCTGTCACCACTTTACAGTCTCCAATCTCCTTCAGACTGGCCCTCTTGCATAAGATATAATCCACCTGTGTGCATCTTCCTCCACTCTTGTACGTCACCCTATGCTCCTCCCTCTTCTTAAAATATGTATTCACCACAGCCATGTCCATCCTTTTTGCAAAATTCATTACCATCTGACCTTCTGCATTCCTCTCATTAACACCATACCTGCCCACCACTTCCTCATCCCCTCTGTTCCCTTCACCAACATGCCCATTGAAATCCGCTCCAATCACCAGTCTCTCACCCTTGGGTACACTCACCACCACTTCATCCAACTCACTCCAAAATATTTCTTTCTCATCCATCGCTAGAACAATGTATTGGTTGGTTTTAATCATATGTCCCAAGAAGGTGTATATTTAAACCATTTTTAAAATGTACTAGACATCTGAAGAAGTGGGGTGACCCATGAAAGTACTTGTGTCGAATAAAGATTTTTATACTGGATTTTACACCCATCTCCAAGTCCTGGTGTTTTGCATTTTATTCTGGATCTGTTTTGTGCAGGACAAGTGAGTTTTAAAGCCTTGGTGGCATTTTTGTGTTTTTTACCACAGGACAATGCTGATGTACACTCACAGTAGTCAAGAGCGATTCAAAGACATGCAAATTATTAGATAATGAAGTCTTTCTTCATCATGACTAAACATTGTTTAGCCATGATGAAGAAAGCTCTCATTATCATGTCTTTGAATCGCTCTTCACTAAATGTTTAGCCATGATGAAGAAAGACCTCATTATCCAGTAATTTGCATGTCTTTGAATCGCTCTTGACTAAATGTTTAGCCATGATGAAGAAAGACCTAATTTTCCAGTAATTTGCATGTATTTGAATTGCTCTTGACTACTGTGAGTGTACATCAGCATTTTCCTGTGGTAGTCAACAGTGGTGGCTGATGCATCATGTTAACACATACACCCTCCATTAACTCTACCAAACAGAATACACATCTTCAAACACACACACACACACACACACACACACACACACACACACACACATGCATATACTCACACAAACAACACATATCCCATACCTATCCCTGTGTTGGCAGAACATCTCTGGTGTGTTTTTTTCCTGCCCTAGTAAATCACAAATAATTATAGTAAGTCAATAATGCCAAACATTAGTTTCACACTTCATATCCTTCTGTAAATCCATGGCAATGCAAAAGCTGTCACTTTAGTAACTTTCTAAGGTTGTAGGAGGAATAATTAAAATCCATCTCTAATTTGTACCAACATTCATTCATTTTGGCTTTGTCTTGATGTCTTGCACTACATGGTTAAGAGGAATTATTAATTCTCCCTGTTCCTCTCGTTCATCACAACTGCTGCAGGACTGATTAATGCCTAATATCCTTATTAAATGTGACAACAAATTACTGCATTAACTTGTCAGTCAGCACACCAGGTTAATGCTGAGGTTTCCTATGTCAAATGTGCAGGATTTGAAGCCATTTCCACCCTTTATTGTTTACCTTAATTTTTAAAGTCTTGTGTATTTCTGTCATTACATTCCTGGTGTGTTGTGGTGGTGGTACAATTGAGTAATATCCTTTATAGGAAGGGCTGGATACAGGATTGGAATCCCTTTGAGTGCTTTTAAGGCATGCTACTGATAAGTATCCCTGGTGTCTAGTGGCTCCTCATATTGCATTTTTGATTGTGTCCCTAAGGCATGCTATATAGAGTATCCCTGGTGTCTGGTATTCCCCCTGAGCCATGTCTTCAAGAGTTCTCCCTGGTGTTTAGTGGTTCCCCAATCCCCATTATGTTTAAGTGGCATTAATAACAAGATGTATACGTTTAAGTGCTGTTAAGGCATGAAATGTAAGAGTTCTCCCTGGTGTCTACCTGTTCCTCCAACCCATGTTATGTGGAAGTACAATTAAAGTACCATGATAAAGGTTATCCTTTGTGACTAATGTTCCTCATGTCCTTTGTCTTTGAAGCTATCCTTAGTGGCTAGTGGTACCCCATCACACATCTCTAAAGTTATACTTGGCAATTAGTGGTTCCTTCAACCCAATGTTACAGGCTTTGCTTGTAAGTGTTCCCTCAACCCAATGTTACAGGCTTTGCTTGTTAGTTTAGGGGTATGTATGACAGCCACCCCAACCCCACTACACACTCACACACACACACACACACACACACACACACACACACACACACACACACACACACACACACAGTTAACATACCCCTCATTCACCATTGCTATTTCAACCTTCCAGGCTGAGGATGCACACTCACACATGCAGCACCTGACATACACACACACTTACAGACCCCCTAACACTACCTCACCACTAAAATTCCTCAGCACTTGCCTACACCATAATGGATGAACACAGCCAAAAGGTCATGTTCATTACTACAAGTGGCCAGGAGAAGCTGTGTTAAATTATGCAACTAAGCAATTCTGTGATCTAATTAGCATATGTCTATCCCTCGGAATGCCTCATTAGCATTTTGCATGGCTGCAGAGGTAGCCACTGTGATACTGCACATTTCCATATTACAGCACCATGTTTCGGAATCTGAAACGGTTACTGCAATGTGTACACCTTGTGTACACCTCACAACAGCCTTTCTGAATTGTGCCCTATGTATAGACCTCTGCTAGGTCTTCTTAGCATTTTTTCTAGTTGAAGTCATATGTATGCCTGTTATTTCCCTGACTGGTGCCTGCACGTATACTAACAGCTCAAAATAGGCAGTCACTTAACAATTTGTTTAGGTTTGTTTTCGTCATTATTGGTTTTGAAACAAGGTTTCAGTTCTGTGAAAGTGCATTTGCATCTCCAAATGCAAATACTGTTTTCATCTTAGTCAGGAAATTCTTCTGTCAGGCTCAATTAATTTCCAACGGAATATCTTCAAGATCTAAAGAAGCCATCTTGCAACTGTACTCTTACCTAATCAGATCCATCATCAAATACAGTGTCCCCTTTGGTATGTGCAACTCTAAGCATATTACTCGACTGGAAAAGTCTCAAAGATCCCTAATCAAAAAGGTTAAAGGCCTTAAATCCTTCAATTGTCCCAGTCGATTAGCTTAACTCTCCTTATAATCAGTATCCTACTGGCTACTCCTGGGTCCCATGTGTCTCATTCTTTGAGCCATGAAAGACCCAATATTATTTGTCTTCCTATTTTTTTTTTTTTTTGCAGCAACCAGTGTCTCTATAAACACTTGCACTTGGGACTTAAATTTATACCAACGAATAAAGAAGACTTGCTTGAGGGACAGGTTACAGGCTCAATGTATTCTGAGCCTAAGGAATAAGTGACCACAACAGTTCAAAGTACTACCCTAACTACCTTTAAGACTAGTCTTGACAACTGGATGGATGGACACAAATTTACCCCAGGGTTTTCATGTCCAGCCCTTTTCAATTCAGGAGGTTAACACTATTAAGTGCTTGTAAAGGGTGACAAGAATTGTTAAGTGTGTCTACTTAAAGGTGTATATGGCTAGGCATTTTACGATCCCTGTGATCACTCACCTAGTATTGTTCCTCTGTCCTATGTTTAGAGTCTTCTTTTTCCTAGTCCTGGGGGAGGTAAGTTTCTTATCTTGAGGATGCAGCCATTGGAACAACTGCTGTAATTTTTTTTGCTAGATGCAGTAACTGCTTAATGCGCAGTTCATTTGCTGTTATTCATAAATTATGCTTGCGTAAAGTTTGATTTCATTTCCACTTTGGAAGAGTCCATTAGCATGCTGAAAGAGCATAATGCAAAGCAAAAAACATTCATTAGTCCTGCTGGTGCATGTGTAGGAGGGACAATCCAGCTGGAAGTACTTCATTACTTTTTTTTTAATTTTTTTTTAAAGAAGTACTTCATTTCTGTTAAGATAAATCATATTTCCAAAACTGGTGATATATCCTCACTGTCTTTATCTTATGCACACTCCACCTATATTTATTCTTCTTTACACAGATCGCGTTCAGACAATGCTTGTCTGTTTAAATACGCTAGCTTATAATTTGAAACGGGAAACTGTATGACTTGCCTCATAGTTGTGTCAATGAAAGTATATGTTTATCTTCAACTGCAGTATTTAATACAGTAGATTATAAATTAATTTCTGAGAACATTCTAATTCCCATCTTTGTATCTCAGAATAATAGGTCACTGGAATATGAAAATTTACCTGTTGTATTTCTTGATTAGTATGTGACAAGAAGAAATTGTATCAAATCAAGATTACTTATGCTGTTGATTTTAACCCTTACATTTTTGGATTGTCAAAAAGTAATACACCATCTAGGAAGCCATTAGAATCTATTTTAATATACATCTAAGAAGCACCTGTTTATCTTCAGCTCCAGTATGACACAGTGGTGAAGTAACTAAATAAAGTCTATTTATCCACCAATCCATCCATCCATCCATCCATCCATCCATCCATCCATCCATCCATCCATCCATCCATCCATCCAACACTGCTGAGTTGCATACGATTTGTACAATGACACCAAGAAGTGTTGCCACCATCCACAGAGTTTAACAGGAAAGAAGGGAAAGGACAAAGATTATCAGGCCTTCCTTATGTATCACACTCACACACACACACACACACACACACACACACACACACACACACACACACACACACATGCCCATACACATAACTGACAGTCAGCAACTTAACTTGAGACTTAAACTAAATGCCAAAAATGCACTTTCATATCCTTTGGGAAATCATCTAGCCCAGGGAACTACCACATTGACAATATGCCCCTAAGGGCAGAATTTAGGAACTTATATGGACAGTGACCTAACTTTCAACCAACATGCATCCATATCAATAAGGAAAGCTTTTTATTTTGCACAGCTTATAAACAAAGGGATTGTGTCTAGATCTTGGGATGCCATTGCCCTCCTTTGCTCAGCTCTCATTAGGCCAGTCATTAAGCATAATACCCCCTTTCAACAGTTATCTGTCCAGACACATATAACAAGTGGAAATCCAACAGAGATACCATACTAAAAATATACAAGGCGTAAACAACAAATCCTATATAGACTGTCTCAAAACTCTGTCACTATACTCAGTACCCTACAGACTGCTAAGAGGTGACCTATGTCTTGCATACAAGGCATCCTCATACTCAATACGAATGGATTAACTTTGCATCAGCAAGTCAAATGGCATCAGAAATACTTGGTCTAGGGATCTAAACTTCTTCTGTAATATCAAAAGTATGGTTTGGAGGCTCAGGTACATCTCACAGAGGATACCACTGCCATGGAACACACTACCCATCCATGTAAAACAAAGCTCATCCTTGTCAATATTCAAGCACAACTTGATTCTACGGATGGGAAACAGACAATTTACCCAAGGACTGCCTCCTGCACTATTAATGAACAGAGTCAGTTCCTAAATGCCATCAAATTATCTATGGCATGATCCCAGTTATTCCACTTAAGGGTAATATATAATTATCAACCATGCGAAGGGTAAAGATCAGCTAACAACAACTCAGGTTAATTTAAGCAGCAAAATGGACATTGGCTAGGCTTAAAATGGTCCACAGGGGCAGCCAGCTTAGTACTTACCTAAGAACCTATATACCAATCTGCCTAACACAGATCTTTGGTATTTGTGAGAAAAATGGAATACACAGAGTAAACCCAAACTGAATACAGAGAGGACCTTCAGGCTCCAAATGGAAGGCAGCTCAGCTGAGAACTGAACCCGAAATGTCTTACTATAAGGTGAAAATGTTATTCACTGTGCCACTGTGTCACAAAATTAATAAACAAGCATATTCTAGTCTCTGCTAACCCGCGGTGGTGGTGCTGCGGTAGCATTGTCGCCTCAGAGTTAGACGTTTCCCGTTCGATTCTCAGTTAGAGCGTCTTCTGTGTGGCGACATGCATGAATGGGCGTTCCTTCATTGAAGGTTATGCATTAAGGCCCGGCAAACCAGCATGCAAAACTCTACTGCCAATCATTAGCGGACCGGAGTTCCGCTGTGGCAACCCCTAACCGGGAAAAGCCGAAAGACACAAAAAATTCTATTCTCTGCTACTTTTTGTGCAGAGACTAATAATACACTGAGACAATGAATTTCATCTTTTGCATTTCTACATACATATTTAGAGACCATTGTTGTTGGGTCTGTGATTAGGGGCACCAATATAGTACTGACTATACTGGTGTCTCCTGCCTTCAGAGATCTAGGAGATGGGATATCTCAAGGATGGTTGGAAGACTGCAGGGCTCTAGGAATGCATTTGACAATCATATGGAATTGCTGTAGATCACAGGGTGATAGCCTAAGGCATTCTTCAGTGGAGGAGATGCATCATGTTATAGCAGAGCTTGTCTTGTCTCTTTTGTAGGTAAGTAAGACTACTGTATTCATATCTGTTATCCAGTAGACATTCAATATTGGTATAGAAGCTCTTGAAGAAGACATACATCTAACCAGAAATATGGGCTCATAATTGCTCCAGCATTTGCAAAATGAATGGCATATAACTGTAGAACTCTGAGATACCACTAGAAAAATAAGATTAAAAAACTGAGCGGCAAAATGGCACAAACATATAAGCAGATTATTACTGTGAAATGTCTCTATTGTGACAGTCTTCCTTCCCTTTGTATTTTATTCAGATTTTCTGTAAGTAGACAGCAGTAGTAAGCAAGACTATGACTACTGAGAAACTATTTACTTTTAATTTAGCAAAATCAAATGGAAAACATAGCATTGCAACATATGATTGGCAATCCAGAGTAATGTGTCAGTAAATACGGAGTCTTAGCCTCAGCGTAGTGGTGACCATTTTAGTAGGTCATTATGTATCAGTGTGATGGTGGTACAGTAGCCCTGCTAATAAGGAACGATGCAAACCTTTTTCACCAAAGTAGTTACTGCAAGTAATGCTATCATTGACAAAGAAGCAGAGTGGGTACTAATCTAATAATTTTTAGGAGGCCATAACTGAAATCTTAGTAGTAGTTTTCATACTTCCATATTCCCTCCCTTTTACAGTTCAACTAAAAGTCCAAACAGTCACCAATGTACATGAATTTTCACAAAAATAAAAAATATATATTCTTGGTGACTTAAATGCAGTGTAGAAGTAGAAAAGACAATCCCCGGTATTCACGAAGCTTGCGCCAGGTGCAGGCATAGCGTTGGCATTCCAACACCAAATATGGCTGGCGAGCGATCCAGGTACAAGCTGTTTCCACATGCACTACCTGCGTACGCTACGCCAGCACAGTTCCCAGTACCTGTATGCTAATTACCCCATTTGCAGCAGTGTAACATGCAAATGAAGGTATTTAGCGATCCAGGAAGTGGTGCAGGCATAGTGTAAGCATGCAGAAATGTAAACCGTAAAAAAAGGTTTACATTTTTGCAAACATAAAATTGGAGCCATAACAGCTGGCCAAACACA
>NC_056725.1:256441474-256473859 GCF_019279795.1 Protopterus annectens
GTTGTGGGGGGGGGCATTGCAGAAAGCAAGCAGTGCCGGTATATGTCATGTGGTGTTAAACGCGGTGGGACTGAGCTACAGGCAGTGAGGCTTTCAACAGCTATACGGCCTGAGGACAGCAAAATACATTCTGCACAACATTGTGCAATAGTATTACATAACCGTATGTCTCACAACTGTTGCATAATTGACATCCCACCATGAGAGGTGGGCAGTATATGTGCCTATATGTGCAGCTATATGTACAGCAATGGATGTTTACATGTATGTGTATATATACATGTATATATACATATATATGTGTGTATAGATATATAGATATATATATGGATATATTTAGATATATAGGATATATATGGATAAATATATATATCTATATATATGGATATATATAGATATATATATCTAGATATATATGGATATATATGGATATATATAGATATATATAGATATATATATATATATATAGATATGTATGGATATGTATGGATATGTATAGATATGTATAGATATGTATAGATATGGATAAATATGGACAGATATAGATAGATATGTATATATGTATGTATGCATGTATGTGTATATATATATATATATATATATATATATATATATATATATATATATATATATAAGAGAGAGTGAGGTAGACACGGGGTCATATGTACTGCAACAGGTGCCTGTTGTCCAAGGCATGGACTGAACACCAGTGTTGATACCGCAGTGCCATACCCCATTCCAAAACATCTTACGCAGTAACTGCCACATAGGTGGTAGCCTGCCTAACACTGATGGTGTCAGAAGGGTACACGGGACACAGGTGGACACTAGGTTCCCCTTTGATAATCACAGTGACAACAGTAGTGATGTAATCTGTCTACGTGATACGTGGTGTGTCATCCAGGGAAATATAGGTCGGTGTTCCCCTCTACTCATCACAATGCCCCATGTGGTATGTACCTCACATGACAACTACAGCAAGTGGAAGGGTCACAGACATACCTAACAAAGAGTAATACTGCCCTCAAACACATGTCCTATGCAGACTGACTCACAATCCACAGCTAGAGTGCGTTGTATACCACCCACCCAGAGGTTACCACTGCCGAACATACAGAGGTATGTCACACCCATAGCAGTCTGCCAACCACCATGACAACACCTCACAATCCCTCCGGGCTACATGACCTAGGGCCCTAATTCTTGTCACCTCACTAAACAGCACATGCTGGAGGTACAGGTATCTCTCCACAAATATGCCATACTCTGGACTAAACCACCCAGCATGAACAAACAAGGCTCCTCATTAGCAGACGTCATACATGTCCCTGATGATTGTTTTGGAGATAGGTAATATGCCCTGGGAGTCACCTCTGTGTATCCGGTTGACAGGAGCAAGTGAAATCACATCACGTGTGTGTCAAAGGCCAGGGTAGCATATGGCTAGGCTGCTCTAGGCCCTAGGGCCAATAGCGTATTACCTACCTATGACACAATGCACACACACATGTACTCAGTGCAATACCTGCTATGTGAGGAGGAATGAGTGTGACAGTGACTGTGTGCAAGGTTTGTAAAGGTGTGATAGCTCAGTGTGAGGTTGTGCCTGTCATGGTAGTTTGTGTCCTAGGTGTGAGGCCAGAGAAAGATGTGTCAGTTATTGGGATGCAGACATGGTAGGAGAGCATATGTTGTGACGTAGTTCCTTGTGTACGACTGTGGTGTCCCAATGTAGGCTGAAGCAATACATGTATGCTCAGTAAGTGGTACTGCTGGTGACTCCAGCTCACATATGAACTGTTGTACTACCTGAAGCTGTAGGCCTAAACAGCACAGTATGGTGTTTGTTCACAGTCCCTGGTAACACTGTCTTGTGTGTAGTCTGCACAGATTACATACCACAGGCATAGGTATCTGTAAGTAGGGGCACACAGTACTATAAGGTACACAGGTAATGCTCATCTGTGTCGGCATACATCTGTGTGTTGTATGTATGTCTGATGTGTGTTTAATGATGCCTGTACCATGCCCGCAATGACATGTGTGTTACAGGGTATGCGTGTGTGTGTACCTAGCAACATGTATACTCTGTTACAGCAGTATGCCAGCTATATTAACAACCGTGCACATATGTTAGGTAGGGGTATGGCATCAAAGACTAGGGTGGTTTACCGGTAATACTGTAAATTTACATGACATTCATTGCATTGGATGACATATTTCTTCATACATTTGCTTGATATATACCCCCGGGGCGAGGTTGTGCATTGTATCCCAAACAGTGTGCTGACTACTAGTGTATCCTGGTGTGTTATATGGAGTGTTGCAGGCACTGTCAGCCAGTTGTGGGCTGAGCACTGATATGTGGTATTGAATTTGTGTATCCTCTGATAGACAGATAGATGCTATATATGGCAGTTAAGTGATATCTGTATTTCATAATGTTGTGTGCCACATGACATGCTCACACATATCATTTAATTGTCTTCCAGGGTTATGGCTCATCAACATAATCCATCGTATTCAGCTGCGGAGGAGCAGGAAATTCTGAACAGCCCGGTGCAGCACTATAACCTGCTTTTTTCCAGGGTCAGCCAGCACCAGCATGACCGTACTGCACTGTGGCAAGACCTTGTTCGCCGGGTAAATGACATAGGCATACATAACCAGACATATGAGCAGGTACGCCATCACTGCAGTGATTTAATTAGACATGTCTGGTGGCATGCGTCTGATATCCATAGGCAACACCTTACCACAGGTGGTGGGGTGGCCATACATCCCCCCCTCACCAGAGTGGAGGAGCTGTTCCTAAGCGTGGTGGGTCCTGGCCTACAGCAGCAACAGCATCACACATGTGTCATCATGGAGGCCGGAGCCACCCAGCAGGATGACATGGCGCGTGCAGGTAATATGCCCTAGCTGTCGACTACCGTTACCTGTATTGTTAGAATATGCATATGTGAGATGTGTACTGTGTGTTTAGCAGTTGTGCTGCCTAACGTGTGCAATACTGATATTTGGAATAGTATCCGTATACCTGTGACTGTTGACTGTCGTTTAGCACACTCACAGTAGCAATGCCACAGTTGCAGCCACTGACAAACTGTGTCATATTCTTCCAGGTCCCTCTGGAGTGACAGCAGGGCAGAAAATACATGCTGGTGTGTGTGTTCACACTTTAATATTGGTAATGAAATGTGCATGTCATAGGTGAGGAGTAGGCCATATACACGTAACACACCTAGGCATAATGCATGCTGTGCATGTTTGCTTTGAGACATCAATCATCTCAGTAAAGTCAGTAGCTGCCTCAATCACATGCAATGCACAGTGCAGCAGACACAATTGTGGCAACACTGTACTGCACATTGGATATGCATAGTTCCTACAGCTGTACACAACAGAACACGTTTATCATACACAGTACACGAAAACATGCTACATTTGGCATTACCACACACCCGCTGTAAGGTCACACTTCAGTATCCCACATGTCATGCACACACACATGATGTACCTCAGGGGTAGAGGCCTATCATGGGGCTGTGCAACACTCTGCAACACATAACACAGTCATGTTAGGCAATGCTCCCTACACCAGTCAGGGACTTAGGGCGCAGAAGGCACATTACACCGCTATCAATGACAGCATCCTTGACCTTGCCGGTGCCATCCTGACTTACACCAAGGTCATTGATAGATGTTGGGGGGAGATATTAGATGCCCTCCACAACATGTCTTCCATGAGCCAGGACCGTGCGGGATGGTTGCAACGTCGACGCGGACGCATGCCAGCAACAGCAACAGCTGCAGTGGTCGTGGACAGCCCACAGTTCACAGCCGCTCCCATAGTGGCAGTACCAGCCACAGCAATGCTGGGGCTGACCTGTCCATTGACCATCCCAGTCGACCATGTGCACGTGGCTCTAGCCAGTCCCAGCAGGGACATGGGTCCATTCGTCATACCTCTGCCTCTGATGACAGTACCCAGTCAGGGTTGGTACCCGATACTGTCCGTAGCACCCCTGCCAGGCACAGGTACTGTGTCCGTGGCCAGAGACAGTGATCTGTACAGCCTAGTAGGTACAGTCTGTGGCTGTTCCACAAACTACCATATATGGCAGCCACATGGTGGAGCTGTGTGCATGCAGACACACACACATTAACCAAACAACTAGGGCTCACACGTACACACACACATTACATCAACATTGGCCCATGCTGTACTGTTGTCCCTCACACACACACACACACACACACACACACACACACACACACACACACACACACACACACACACACAGACATGTCGATTGGATGGGTCAATGTCAGGCTCTGGCAAACAACAAAACGCCCTGTGCATATGATGATACATGTGTTGCCTCCTGTCATCAGCATCATTGCCGGAGGGACAAGCTAACATGGTGCTGATGCACAGGGTGACACTACAGCAGTGTAGCAATAATAGCAAGTTGTCAACAAGGAAGTGTAACGACATCCTTGTAGGTATATCTGAGCAGACATTATGCATCAAAGCTCTGATTGTCAATGTAGCATTGTTTACACCACTGTTAGGTCTGAGTATGTATTGTCCACCCATGTGCCACTTGGCTGAAGTGTAATGTGTTGCCAGCATGTGTTAGTGAGTGGACAGTACGTGTGTGATGTGTGCAGTACAGATTAGCAAGTGTACATCTGTGAACATGGTGGGTGCGCACTGTCTGGATGTGCGTGCATAGTGGACACATGGGATGTGTGGCATACCCTGTCGTACACATTGTTAACATCTCATAGTATCTTTCAATGGCCAGTATGCATTGTACTACGGTTATGTACTAACATGGGTAGACGTGTGTATGACATGGGTTGACACTATGCTGTGGGTGATACCGTTAATATCTGTCAATGATTTGCAGTCTGGTAGTATACACAACCTCAACAGCATGACTATAAGCAATCATTGGATGATGTCCTGACAAATGACACACAGTAGTAGGGAACTCAGTAACAATTGGATCCTTCCGGTGCTACACTATAACACTAACCAGTGGTAATGACCACCACCCATTCCTGTGACCACACCTGTTTGTCATATAGCCCCCTTAGGTACATGCAAACACACTAGGGATGTGTCCATTCAAATCTGGAAATGCATGGATTGGCCTACAATGCATTCCCTGAATGGGATGCATATCCTACACAAGGGTATCATACAGACAGATACCTGTTGTCTGATACATGCTGTATAGCAGTAAGCTGACTATGCCATAGTCATCCTCATGTACTATACATACTATCCCGTCAGTACACACAGGTGGTAGCCCTCAACATGTATGTTGGGTACCAATGTGTACATACAGCCTCATGTTATGTCATGCGTACCTTGGTATCCACATATCCATAGGTATTGTGGAGTCCCAAGGTGTATCACATAAGACATTAGAGGCCTGAATGCATATCCACAAGGCAGTCATACACCTATAAAGACTGTCCATTCTTGGCAGTCTTTGTTGTGTATGACCATGTCTGACATATACCCCAGGCATATACCCTCACTCACACTATTCTTAAGTAACTGTCATGGGTGTGTGTGCCACAGATGACCTTGGCCACAGAACACGACAGTGGACGGCCTTGTCACATACATACATATGTGACCTACGATCTGAGAAGCAACGGCACAACCTGTCAATGGAAACAAATGTATTCATGTAGTATGCAGGCTTCACACCTATGTACTGATTGAGGGGACATGTACACATATATATTTCCCACACAGATACCTGATGTGTACAATGCACTTACTGTTGTAATCATACTATGTCATACCATAGTAAAAGCAAAACCCACACTGCATTGACACAAACACAGTCAGCATTTGCAGGATTCAAACCCTTACCTAGCTATGGTTATTATACTAGAGAGTGATGCATTAACACAGCATGCTATCCCCTTTACTGGGTGGCTGTTCTTCTCCGGCTGTATTTGTAGGATGGTGACATCATCAGTCTTTCCAAAGAGAAATGTACATCTTTTAGTGTGTTTTCCCAGTCTCCAAAAAGGGTACTCCTTTCAAAGACAATTGTACACATACACCCCCCACACACACTCACTGTTTGCAGGATTCAAACCCCTACTTAACTATGTTATGACACTAAAAAGAGACGCATTAACACGGCGCGCTATTTTCTTTAATGGCTGGTTTCTATTCTCCTGCTGGATTTGTAGGATGGTGACATCATCAGACTTTCCAAAGAGGAATGTACCTCTTTTAGTGAGTTTTCCCAGTCTCCAAAAAGGGGACACCTCTCAAAGGTAACTGCACACATGCACACACTCACTGTTTGCAAGATTCAAACCCCTACCTATGTTATGATACTAGAAAGAGATGCATTAACACGGCGTGCGATTTGCTTTTCTGGCTGGTTTCTCTTCTCCTGCTGTATTTGTGGGATGGTGACATCATCAGACATTCCAAAGAGGAATGTACCTCTTTTAGTGAGTTTTCCCAGTCTCCAAAAAGGGAACACCTCTCAAAGAAAACTGCACACATACACACTTTCTGTTTAGAGGATTCAAACCCCTACCTAACTATGTTATGATACTAGAGAAAAATGCATTAACACGGCATACTATTTGCTTTACTGCCTGGTTTCCCTTCTCTGACTGCATTTGTAGGATGGTGACATCATCAGACTTTCCAAAGAGGAATGTACCTCTTTTAGTGAGCTTTCCCAAAGGGGACACCTCTCAAAGGTAATTGCACACATACACACACTCACTGTTTGCAGGATACAAATCCCTACCTAACTATGCTATGATACTAGAGAAATACGCATTAACACGGCGTGCTATTTGCTTTATTGGGTGGTTTCCCTTCTCCTGCTGTATTTGTAGGATGGTGACATCATCAGACTTTCCAAAGAGGAATGTACCTCTTTTAGTGAGTTTTCCCAGTCTCCAAAAAGGGAACCCCTCTCAACGGAAACTGCACACATACACACTTCCTGTTTGCAGGATTTAAACCCCTACCTAACTATGTTATGATACTAGAGAGAGAGAGACGCATTAACACGGCATGCTATTTGCTTTACTGTCTGGTTTCCCTTCTCCGGCTGTATTTGTAGGATGGTGACATCATCAGTCTTTCCAAAGAGGAATGTACCTCTTTTAGTGTGTTTTCACAGTCTCCAAGAAGGGCACTCTTTTCAAAAACAATTGCACACATACACACCCCCCCTGGCTGGTTTCTCTTCTCCTGCTGGATTTGTAGGATGGTGACATCATCAGACTTTCCAAAGAGGAATGTACCTCTTTTAGTGAGTTTTCCCAGTCTCCAAAAAGGGGACACCTCTCAAAGGTAACTGCACACATACACACACTCACTGTTTGCATTATTCAACCCCCTACCTAACTATGCTATGATACTAGAGAGAGAGATGCATTAACATGGCATGTTATTTGCTTTACTGGCTAGTTTCCCCTTCTCCTGCTGTATTTGTAGGATGGTGACATCATCAGTCTTTCCAAAGAGGAATGTACCTCTTTTAGTGTGTTTTCACAGTCTCCATAAAGGGCACTCCTTTCAAAAACAATTGCACACATACACACACCCCTGGATGGTTTCCCTTCTCCTGCTGGATTTGTAGGATGATGACATCATCAGACTGGACATGACGATGTGTGTACACTTTGTTTTAAGCCATTCCAGGAATGGTCCATGTGGGTCAGCAGGTGTCAACAGCTTGAACAAGACCTCAGAATCCTTACCTTGTGTGAGCTATCTGTGGACACATTGACATTCCGTCATATGTCAACACATATTTATGCACAGCTTGTTGGTTTTATGGATACTACATGTGTCTGGGATGTTGATAAAGGGCTATTCAAAGTCTATGTGACACATGTGTAGATGTGTTCATTGATGTATGTCCTGGGTGGCTGCCTTGCAAACAGTCTAGCATGTTTGGGAACCACGATCCGCACATGAACATACCACAGTTGGTAGGGTTGTGTGTATGTCAGCTTCCAATAGCTCTGTTAATGACTGCAACCATGATGGACTCCATGACCTTGCAGATCAAACTTCATAGGCGTACTGGACTTGACTTCCCATGGTGTGTTGTGCACCAACACTTGTGGGGAGTGCCATATGTAGCTGTGACACATTCAACGGTTCCACATCCTGTGTAGGGGGTGAGGCTCAGCTGACTGTTCAGGTGCAGGATCTGTTTGTTCGGTAGTTTGTGCATGACACATATTGGGAATCAATGTATTCCACTTGCTGCCATGCTTTTGGCAGTGGGGGTAGCTGCTCATCCATTCTACATGTGATATCTCCTGGTATGATGATATGGACTATTGTCAGTGGGAGATGGGTATGTACATATGGGCCTGTCTGTCATGATGTCGGCATTGTCACTCAGGTACAGTTGGCCCTGACTCAGGACATATATGGATGTACATTGCTATTTATGACATAGCTGAAGGAGGTGTCATGATTCAGTCTGGACTCCTTCTCAGCTACTCTTTACAAAACACCAACGAACATGAGCACTAATCCCTGTTATACTCTTTTACATGCTTAACACCCTACTGATCCTTTGTGATCAGGCTACAGAGTATGTCATGATAATATCCTGGCATGTCCAGAGGTGGGTTTTGTGTGTACTCTTCAGTCCAGCTGGTGGATATTGTGATATTGACACAATGTCACATCTGCCTCATGTACACAGACAACCCTCTCCTCCTCCCGACAAACTCAGATATATGTGTGAGATGCACCTATATAGACATACAGGGTGCTGAACTCTCCCGATCCATGACTGGCATAGTCTATCAGGTGGTGAAGGTAACCACACACACCACATATCAGTCTCACATATCCTCTAGCAACAGCACTCAAACCACATTATCACACATAGACATACTCGGATGCTGTAAATGTACTCTACCTAAGCAGCAGAGACCTCCAAAGCAGACACACACACACCTGCTACCCCACTACAATACCCACATATCACATAGTTCACAATGTCAGTGTGCCACACAGTCATTGCCCTTCGGGCTAAACAACACACCTAATACACTTGTAATAGACGACACTTATTGTCAGACACACTGACGTACCACTCACCAGCCCTAACAAGGGAATAGTCACTTTGGGCTGTCTGTTGGGTGCCAGGATCTGCTGCATAAGACAGGCAGTCAGGTTACTCCAAAGCAAGTATAGGACTGGTACCATCATTGTCCATGCTGGTCTGTATAACCTCATACGTTACTCCCTGGACCACATGACATGATACATGGAGGAACACTCTGATCATGTAGCCTGGGCCAGTATGACCCTGACCTTGTCTAGCATCTTACACCCACCAATTATGATGTCACAGTATACAGACACACATATCACATTTAACAGTTGCCTAACAAATTTGTTTAATTCATAGGGGATACAGTGTCTGTCAGCCTATGGTGGCATGCTCAACATGCCACGTAGCTTCACTATGGACAACTTGCACCTGTCACCCTTGGACTTTGGAATGCTGGCTAAGGCTCTTGTTACCACCATAGTGCCTTTTTAAGCAGGGCTCAGAAGACAAACCCACCTCCATAGACATTACAGGTTAAATGAAACTAAGGATAATGCTGCTCAACAACAGTTGTGTTAACCTCATATTGTGGCCACTCAGGACTCTCCTCAGTATGGAGGAAAGCGATATCTGTGCATGACAGATGCCTGGTTCAGGCTCGCTTATTCACACCAGCACTACCAGGTTATGTTTCATACCATGCTGCCTGACAACAAGACTTGGAACAGACAACACAACTAGGGGGAGTATCCATATACGTCACAGATACACACACCTCCGGATTAGTAGCACTGCACAAAGCATCACAGACCATACATATACAACTACCATTGTGCAATACTGCCTTTCAGTTTGTTGCCTGCTACAGAACACACTCCCAAAATCAGGAACCACACTCGGCTTTCGTGGGAACTATGGAGAATATGAAGGTCTCCAAACACCATTATATTGTGTGACTTCATATACACAAATATTGACTGGGGATACTACTCAAGCCCTGACACCCTCACCCAACAGTCACTACAATTTGTAGACTCATATGCTATGGCACAACCAGTCAGCACAGCCACAAGGGGGAATGCATATTGGACCTGATCATCACCAACATGGGGACTCTATGTTCCACACCAGCGATATACCCCTCATTGGTAAGGTCAGAACATACATGTATCTCACTGGACATACATATACCCTCCACACACCCATCCTGGGTAATCTTGGTGAACTTCTCATGAGCCAACGCCTCACTTCACAAGCAAGGTGGTATCCTTCAGAGACCCTGAGACAGTGGCAAATATGGCTCACACTGCTGCATCCTTTACATACACATTCTATGGACACCTAGTGGACTGCATGCATTGTGCTATCCCAAATAACAACAGGACTCACTACTCCAATGGCAGGGGACCTGTCTGGTAGACCCCAGCCATTAATAAGCTGTACAACGTCAGGAGGAAGCTACTACATGATAGAGCACAATCCCAGACTGGGAAGGCATCTGCGATCTGTACTAGCAGACAGCTACAATCACTCATGAACTTTTCTAAGGGCCGCTTCTACCAGACAATTGCAACAGACATGTAGGACTATCACACAGCCTTCTTCAGTTATGTCAGGAACCTGGGTAGACACTCACTGATATGCTGTGAGTTACTGCATACTGACTAAACCTACCCGGAACCCACTGGCATTGCCAACATCCTGGCAAACAGGTTCAGTGCAGATGTCTCCCACCCAACCCCCTAAGGAGCAACTATCCATCTCAACAGAGTATAACCTCCCTGACATCACACAGTAACAGGTGAGTGCTGCCCTTCCCAAAGCGTACATCACAGTATCAATGTGACCAGACGGTGTCCCAGCCTGCATCTTACACGAGCACCATGACAGACGCAACCCTCACATTACATCACTGTTCAATATCGGAGTTACCACAGGATATGTACCCAAGGAATGGCGTACAGTGACAGTGGTCCCACTCCAAAGAGTTGGTGCCACAACGGACCACAGACAATATTGCCCTATAAGCCTAAGTAGCCTGTTCTGCAAAGCTATGGAGTGTATTGTCATGGGACTCATACACATAGACATCAGGAACCTACAGACACAGTGTCCTACACATTTCAGCGTTGTTGTGGGCAGATCTTGCCTCTTGAACCTGTTTGTATTCTTTAAATGGCTAACAGGTCCATTGACATAGGGATGGCTGTCCATACAGCCTACCTGAACCTTGCAAAACCCTTCAACACAATAACCCACTGGGCCATTATGCATAGGCTCACCAGCATCGATATGGACACATATCTAACATGATGGATTGATACCTGGATCAGGGGTAGCACCCACATGGTCAGAATTGCAGGTGCCATGTCTGACTATACACCAGTTACACATGGCATCCCACACGGCTCGGTCCTGGGACCTCTCTTGTTCAGTATATATTTGTCTGATGTACAGGCTACCACAGGGGGAATATGGCTGAAAATGTTTGCACTTGACTGCAAACTGGGTGCCATGATCAACTCTCTAGCTGCCACATGCATACTCAAACTGGGTCTCACAGAGATGGATGACTGGTGCTTGAGCCATGGCCTACAGCTAAATGCCATTAGTTGCATAGTCATCCCCTTTGGGAATAACAACATGCCCACACATTACCACATAGGTAGTACTCCATTACATATGGTAGGAGTTGCTAGGGGTTTGGGGACATGACTTGTTCGTACTGTCGTCTTTGACATTCACGTTGCCAAAGTGGTTGGACACACCTTCTATGTGGGCCACCTTATCCCATATGGTTTTACATCTAGATCGAGTGAGGTCATTGTGCCCCTATACTCATCACATCCATGCTTGGTTACAATGCCACATTTGGGGTGTACCTTACCTGACACCTGCAGCAACTGTACTGGCCATGGAAGTTCCTCACTAAGCAGATCTAGGGACTCACACAGATGCCCTGCACAGTTCAGATGCGGTTACTCCAGCTCTACTCAGTCGCTTACCACCTACTCAGATATGATGTCTGCCTGTTGTTTACAGATATACCCAACCCAGAATTACTGGACATGCTCCATCTCAGGATATCCGACTCCCTTGGAGCTACACACTCCAGGGACATATACCTCAGCACAGATGTTAACAGGACATTGTGGAGGGACAGATTCTTATCCCAGAGGCTCCACTCACTCCAGAATGTAATCCCAGTTTCACATAGGCAGAGCCACCCACTGACCACCTACAGGAGACATCTTGACGACTGTATGGGTGATCGTATGTTTACCCCTGGGATATCTTCTGTGTCCCTGCTAGACAGAGGCACACTAGCCTAAACGTACATGGGCTATCTTGTGTGACCTACTATTCACACACACAGTGTAGTAATCTGATAGGGTTTTGAATGCCAAACACACTCTGGCTAGGCTTGTACATGCCCTAGGGCAGATAGCCTAGTATCGACCTCTGAACCTATGCTAATGTTCAAGATGCACAATGTTTATTGCTGATACTGTTTGCAGGTCTTTATCATCTTTGCTTTAACAGTTTCTATGAACAACTTTGGTATCTGCAGAACATATTTGATTATGACAGGGTTCCACTATATTATAGATGTGTCTGCTGTCATATAACTGTGTGCACAGGGCAGATTGCTGTATAGTGACATGTTCCTGGGTTATCACATGTAACTGCCAGATATGCGTGGCCTACTGCTGTACTCAGACATGGCCTAAGTGTGTGAGCATGCCCAGTTCTGCCATTCCGTGTTTTGTTGCCTGACATTTGTCTCATTTATTCAAGTGTGTGAGCATGCCCAGTGTGACCTTTCAGTATGTTGCTATCTGAGGTCCACTACATTTGTTGATGTGTGCGAACATGACCGATATTAACATCTATACTGTGTGTGTTGGAAGTCAGGTTCTGTTCTCACTGCAGGACTCCCCTTTGTGTCATAACTCGACAAGGATTATGCTGTGCCTGTAGTGTTTCCATGAAATACTTTGCATAGACTTATCAACATTCCTTAATACAGACTGACCACTGCAATGCTGTCATGGTTTAGTGGTTTAGTACTTTGGCTATAGTGCACAGTATCCTGGGTTCGAGTCCCATCACTGCTTTATATTTTAATACTGAGCAGACCAGACTGCTTAAGGGCCAGTTAAGCAAATATGAGCATGTTGGCTTTTGTGCAGGTATGCCCTACTTAGACTAGGCTTGTCCGACATTGCTCAATATTCACCAACATTGCTGGACATTGCCCAATATTACTGAACATTGACCACAGTTATGCTAGTTGGTGTGTGCAATTTTGTTTGCATATACTACATGGTGGTAAATGCTGTTTAGCACTGCTTTATATTGCTTAACACATGGCAATCATGCCTTAGGTGGTGCTGCAGGGCTACCTATGTTGGATGCACATACTACACTCCCTGTACATGTTTGAAAGCAGGTAGTGTCAACTTAGGCATCCCTTTTACTATATGTGCGAGTCGGATAGAGGTATCATTACCAGAGTTCCTACTGAGCCAGTGTATGTACTATGCGTTGCCTCTTTGCCAAGGCCAAAGCTTACTGGGCACGCCTCCTTCTGCCTACTGGGGAAGGCTCAGGTTGTTCCTCCTCTGAGTCAAGCTCTGCCTGTGATGGCCTTTGCAATGGTGGGGGGCTGTTTGGCCCAGGCCTATGCTGGTCCTGCTGCAGCTGTTTTTGCAGGATCATAGTATGTAGCATAGCACATACCATGACAATTTGGGTACATGTAGTTGGTGAGTACTGCAAGGCTCTACCAGATGTGTCCAGGCACCGGAACCATGATTTGAGCAGCCCAAACACATGCTCTATTACATTACATATTTGTGCGTGTGCCTCATTATGGCGTTCCTGTTCAGGTGTGCATGCGTTTCTGATGGGTGTCATCAGCCACGGCTCCAGTGCATAGCCAGCACCCCCCACTAGGTGACCATGTGGGATGTCCCCATTGGTAAATGTCTGGTACAGCTGCATCAGATGCCAGATATGGGAATCATGGTAGCTTACAGGGCAGCCTGCACACACATTCAGTATTATGTCCTGGGCATCACACACGACCTGGCAGTTGATGGAGGGGAAGCCCTTGCGGTTGAGGGAGACCCTACCCGCTCGCCGGCTGGTGCTTTGATGCGTATGTGCATGGAGTCTATTGCACCCACTACCTCAGGGTATTCTGCTATTTGCTGGAAGAGATGCATATTGCTGGCCAATACCTCACGGTAACTGGGGAAATATACATGATCACCGACATGTGCTGACATGGCATCCAGGAACTGGTGTAGTACCCTGGATGCTGATGCCTGTAATATTCCCATCATATCACCAGTTGGTCACTGGAAGGTACATGTTGCTAATATTCTTAGGCCAACACATACCTTGGTTTCCACTTGGATGGGTTCCCCTCTGTTGGTTCTATGTGTGAGGCATGGCCTGCACAGCTCAACAATTTGCTGCAGGAGGTCTCTGTCCAGTCTATAGTGCTCCACTATCTCCAGCTCATGTAGCCCCTGGTAGGTTACCCTGGGCCTGTACACACTTCTCCGTCTCCTCACTGTGGGTTGTCCAGCAGCATTTTCATTGTCACCACCCTCAGCATGTTGCATATGTCACCTTATAACAGCAATGGCAGCCCCTAACATTTCTTTGTCTCAGTAAAGCTTTTTCAGTTTTCACTTCTATTAGCTTACTGCAGTGTCTGTTGTAAGTAACATAATGGACTGTTGTTTGTAGAGTTTTAAGTGCTAGGCTGGGCTGGGCTAGTGTACTGCCTGTGTAATTGCCTGATTCTGATTGTTTTCACCTGCTAGTTCTGCTAGTACTCCCTGGTAGCTTTGTACTATTTGTTGTGCTTCCTTTTTCCTTTCTTTTTCCTTGGGGGGGAGCGCTGCGCACACAAGTGCAAACACGCGCACAGCAGCTAACACTCGTGCACACATGCTTACACGGACTAAATCTTGCTTATTCGGGTTAAAACACGTGCACACCAGCGCAAACACGCTTACAACTCTTTAAACAGCCTAATACATGCTTAATCTGGTTTAAACACGTGCACTCACGCTTACACGTGCGCACTCTGTTTTACTCGGGTGTACACGCGCGCACACGCACGCATACCCGCTCAGCAAGAAACTTTGTTGTTATCCACGGCATGCACCTTCCATTTCTTGCCTTTCCCTAGCCTACCTGTTAACACACCTCTTTCCATGATGTGTGAATGACAGCTGACACATGCCACTCTGCTCCAATGAGCTTCACTTCTTTCATATATACCCCCCTCGTGATGTCACCTATCTTCTACTCTGTTACTCCCCATATCCTACTCCTACACTCCACTGATTGTGCTCATTTGCTATGTAAACTTGCGATTCACTATCCTAATGGTCATTTACATAGGATTGCCCACTAATGCTTGGTTACATGTCTTAGACTGAGCTTCCCCCCTTAGCAACCTCTACTCGGTGGCTATGTTGTCTTCAGCCTGCCATTCCCTTGCATTGTACATTAACAATTTCAATAAAATCCACATTTGTGGGTTTTAATTTTTAGTATTTTGGGTTTTAGTGTGCACCCCATTTGCAAGGTGCTGCGTTACGCTTAAACATCGGAAATCGGCGAAAAAAAATAAAATATTATTATTTTCATATTGCATCAGGAAACATTTCACATGGCCGTATATTTGGCCATTGGCATGCTTCCTGCACTGGATGCAACCTTTATTTGGAGCTGTCATGGCTCCGTTTTGCAATTTGCAGAACGGTACTCATTTGTCAACTGAGTACATTTCTACAAATAACACTGCTCTTACTCGGACAGGTTTGGGTTTCCTGAATCGCAAATCTGCCTCATTTGCATGCATTTTGCCTGCAATTTAGGTAATTTGCATATCCCAGCCCTGTCCGTGTAAGAGCCATTTTAGGAGCTCTCTTACACGCCCCTACAGGCTGTTCCTGGATCGCTTGTCAGACATGATGGCTGCATGGAGTCTTACTCTACTCTAAGACTCCATGCAAGTCTTCGTGAATCCAGCCCAAAGTCTAGTTACAATTGCATTTGCAGTCTGTTGCCCACAGAAACTTGTAGAATATACTGATGCAACACCAAACTCTGTCACTTTAAAAGCAATAATGAATAAATAACTTTTTATAACAAACCACACGTACTACTGTTGCAGCTTTAGTTACACTGTACCACTTTTTCCTTCTCGTTCAGCAAAGATAATGTGAAAGGTGGAACATACACAAATACCTCTAACAATGTTATTTGCTATAGTCGCTTTATAGTGTTTTTACATCCTGTTTTTCTCCTTGATATTCTATTTTGGTCTTTGTATGAAAACATCTGTTTGCTGGTGTTTCCAGAAAAAATATGTTTTCATCCTGTAGAGAAATAATGCTGGTATTTTCTTTTAAGGAAACATCTTTGTAGGAAACACGTACAACTGCTGACGTGATAAAGGCATGTCCATTCAAACTTCTTTGCTTAACAGTATCATCTGATAAAAACACATACAGATTGTTTTCCTGTTGTCCATTCTTTAAGGAAGCAGGTTAGCTTTCTTAGTGACAATGTGAAATGCATACATCCTGTTTTTTACATTTTTCCTAAGTCTGTAAGAGGTCAGCTCTCTTGCTGATAATGTAAAATGCATACATTATTGCTGATTTTGTAGGAAAACATGTCCATTAAGCAAAGTTCTCATTTTTCAAGCTACAGTCATTTAGTATGGATGCTAATCACATATTACTAAACTCTATTTCTACATTTAAGCAAGCTTTATTTTATACCTTATTTATTTTGCATATTTGTAACAGAATTACTTTCAACCTTTTATTCATTGTTAAATTCACTCTAACAATACCAACTTTTTATTTTTTTACAGAATACACATTAAGAAACAAAACCTTTAGTTTTCTTTTGATACAAGTCAAAATGCAATTTTACATAGTTAATACAATGATATTGTGTATTACTACCAAAACTGAATGTATCTAACAACTTTTTCTTTTGTAGACCATTTTGTGAAAATATTTCACCAGGTATGGGCTATGTCTGGTTTAGTTTTATTTTGTAACTTGATTAATTTATTCTTTTGCAATCACAGAGTTTCATTTATGACTTAGAACTGTTCCATTAACTTGTTGCAATTGTTGAATTAACTGCTTACTTTTATTAATCACTTTATACCAAAAGATTATAGATATACTAATATCTATAAGAGACAAGAACTGTGTGTTACTGCAAACATTATTTAGTGATATAAATATGCAGTTTCAATGTCATTTTAACCATAACATTGTGGTCATATCTCTGAACTGCCCATTAACATCTTGGTTGACACTGAAGTGAACATATTAAACACCTTGGTAAAGTACTGAACTGGGCATAGATAATACATATTTGAATGTAATTATTTCAGTATATTTAATACTTGAGGATTTAGAAAAATACATGATTTATACACTAAAGAATGTTATGTACATATTACTCCATTAGCTGTATGAGTACAACATTTTAATATCATTTTCCTCTAATTGGGGTAACCAATACTGGTACTGATAAAATGGTGGTTCCAAAACCAGTGATAACATTACAACTTGACAAATTACTTTTGAACGTGTTACTTTACAATATGTCCTATATGGTATATATCTACACAGACTGTTTGCTACTCATGCATTTCAATCTAGTAGGTACCCTGGACCCATTTTTTTTTAATTTCATTTGTACTTTATTCTTTTGTATTTGTACATACAAAGACTGCACATTACATTTAGTCCAATCTTACAAATTTAGTAGCATTAACATCAAGCAAAATCTTGGAAAATTCTTATGTCTCTTTAGAAGTATCTAGTGGAATTGCCACCAGAGGCATACCCAACAATTATAAGCACTCATGCTTTTTGCATACCAACACTGTCTTGCCAAAAACATATTAAAAAGTACAACAATAATTAGCATAGTAGCTATTAGCAATTTGAAAAATATCTTATCCTGTCAGGTTTAATCTGTTTACAAGTATTTAGAATGCACTAATACCTGTCCCCCCAAAAGAGTATTGTCAAGACAGAATGAGATATTTCTTCCTGTAGCTTTATTTTAGACCCTTTTGCATACAACTCACGCAGTCAGTGTAAAACTGAGAAAGTACCCCTCCCCTTGTAGTACTGCAGTGTTGTTTATCTGCTTTATGCTGTGAGAATAGAATGTATGCCAGCCCAACACTTTGGTTATACATTTGCTTTATTAGGTTACTAATAAACTATGGACTTTTGTCTGATTTGATTATTTTTTGGCTGTTTTCAATGACAGAATATATTTTTTTTCTGTTGCCTTTGCTGTATACTACTACTAGTAGTTATCTGTACCCTCCCGTATACTTTATTTGAACTGTATGTATACTATAACCCATCTGCTGGCAGTACTTGACATAACTGAGGTTTTTTTTACTTTTAACATTTACCTGCAAACAGATTATCAGTGACATGTATGCACAATTGTGATGTTTTATTATAATTACCAAATTATGTTGCATGTGAACATTGAACAATTATGTTTTAATAACAATAATGTTTTAGAAAAACTCAAGCTACTTGTCTGGTAATCAGTCTTGTTTCTTACATTATCTGCTCAATATTTCCTGTAACTATTTATCAAGTCTGGGAAGGTCTGAGCTCATATTTTAGACTCTGTAGACCATAGTTAACCCTTTTAGCATTTTTCTTTAATCATCTGTTAATACACTTGCAACTTGATATTAGAATGCAGTTGTAAAAACACTTACTATTATATTTGTGATTTGCATAACTATGCATTTATACTACATAACCAGACATTACTTTACAATTAGCTTACATATTTTTTAACTTTGATTTCAATATTTTTTTATTTATTTAACTGCCCTGCCATTCATTTTACAAAGAGTGCTTGACTAATACCATCTGTGATTTTATTTCTTCTTAAAATTCAGAACTTTAACTGTTTGGTGTGGTGTTACTATACAATTATAAAAAATTGTAAAAAAAAAAAAAAAAATAGGTATTGGCTTAACTAACACATGTTTATATTTACATGACTTACATTTGCTGTTGTCTGCCTTTTCTCTTGTGCATTTTAACAGATGTACTTTATATGAAAAGAAAATACATGCATGTCAATCTTATGACTTCAGAATTTTAGTGTTATGCACTAAAACTGCTGTGTGTACCTTTTGACTATGCTATGAGAATGGTAGTCATATGTTCTACTTTACTGTAGTACTGATAAATGTCTTGCTTTAATTAAATGAAAGTAAAACATTTGGGAATGATTTGTCCATCCATCAGATCCAACCATGTATGCTTAACCATTTTCAAAACACAAGTATATAATAAAATATATCTCTTTTGTACAGATCAGCTGTAGTTTCCTGCTCTTTTAGTTTCATAGTTTCATAGTTTGGTACTAGGCTATCTACCCAGGGGCATTTATAAGCCTAGCCATAGTGATGTGGCTTTTGCCACCCCATGTAATGGTACAAAAGTGTACAGAATAGATTGATAATATTGTGCCTCTGTCTAGAAGTGACACATTGAAGACCCCCTTACATAATAGAATTAGTTTACTGTGCCTCTGTCTAGTAGTGACACAGAGATGACCCCTGGGGTAAACCTATGATCTCCCATCCACTCATCAAAATTTCTTTTGAAGAGAGTCAGTGAGGGGCTCTGCCTAACATGAACTGGGATTCTGTTCCAGAGTATGGGAAGCCTCTGAGTTATGAATCTGTCCCTCCAGCATGTCCTATTCATATTTGTGCTGAGGTTCAAATCTTTAGCTCTCATTGTTCTGATGGATTTGGGTTTTTTGAGGTGGAGCATGTCCATCAAATCCTGATTGGACATGGCCTTGTACGTCAGGCAGAGATCACCTCTGAGTAGGCGGTATGCTACTGAATAGAGTTGGAGTTTCTTTAGTCTGGCAGCATATGACATATGTTGGAGACCCTTGATCCTCTTGGTGAGGTACTTTTGGGGTCTCTCTAGCTGTTGCAAGTGCCGGATGAGGTACATACCAAATGGGGCATTGTACTCAATCATGGGCCTGATAAGGGAGGAGTACAGGGGCACAATGACCTCCTTTGATCTGGCTCTGAATCCCTTCATGATAAGGTGGGCAAGGTACAAAGTCTTTTTAACCACTTTGGCAACGTGGGTGTCAAATGAGAGGTCACTATCAACTTGGGTCCCCAGGTCTCTGATTACTTTTTCCATACTCAGTGGGTTACCACCTATGTGATAATTTGTGGGCACTTTGTTTTTCCCAAAGGGGATGACTATACATTTTTTGGCATTTAGTTTAAGGCCATGACTCCGGCACCAGTTGTCCGTTTCAGTGAGGCCTTTCTGTAGGATGTGTGTGTCAGCTGGTGTATCGACTATGGCGCCTAGTTTGCAGTCATCTGCGAACTTTGTCAGCCACAACCCTCACATGTTTGCTTTCACATCTGAAAAATAAATGCTGAACAAGAGGGGTCCCAGGACAGAGCCCTGTGGGACACCACTTGTCACTGGCTTTGAGTCTGACATGGCTCCAGCGATTTTGACTTTATGGGTTCTATCCTTTAGCCAGTTTGCCACCCATCTTGTGACATATGGATTTACAAACAAAGCACACCAAGCCACAAATTGTAGTTAACTCCAAAGGGAAAATAATCCACTGTTGAATATCGTTGACAAGAACACTTTATTGCATGAAGCGCTTTTCGTCTACTACAGTTAGTAGACTTCCTCAGAATGATGTAAAAAGGTATTAAAGCTCTTTAAATACCTTCCAAAGTAACAGTTAATACTAATTAAGAACAAATTGATCTCTAACTAATTATCCTATTAACCAGTACAAAGGCTAAGAAAATCAATACTTCATAATAATTAACATAAAATAAACATAAAAATAAGAATAATAATTTTACAATTAAAATAAGTCAATATTTGACTTCTCACATTGCATGAACTAAGTAAACAAACCCTCTTTTTTCTCAAAATTGTAGTGTAAAAAAAGTGTTAAAAAACTAAGTTAAATGTTCACTTGTTTTCATCTATTGTTGTATAGTTAAAAACATTCATCGTCTCAAATTTCTAAGTTTTAGGACACAATTAATTGAACACATATCATTAAGTCCTGGAACAGAGTAAGAATGCAACCTTATCTGCCATTTTAGTTCCTTTTCTTCCAACATTAAGTTACATGGGACCCTTTGCCCTGTGTTTATAATTTGATCAATTACTAAAAATCTAAAGTTGTGTTCTTTAAAAAGTGACACGTGCTTTGCCAGGGCATTCTCAAGTTTCCCTTTCTTTATGGCATATAGGTGTTATATTCTGTCCTGCAATCTACGCTCGGTCTTCCCACGTAGAATGCAGGACATTGTTGACACATAGCTAAATAAACCACCATACGCGAATTGCAATTAGTTCTGTATTTTAAATAGTAGGTTCTTTCAGCTATGGTGAATTTATTTGTCTCCAAAATAGCATTACATCTATTACAGTTTTGACATTTAAATGTACCAGGTGTTTTCACAAATCTAACTACTGGTCTTTCGAGTAACTTTTTCAAGTTGTTGCCTTTCCTAAAAGTGATTTCTGGTCTAGGCCCCATCTTGTTATACAACAGGGGATCCGTTTTAAGGTTGCATTCTTACTCTGTTCCAGGACTTAATGATATGTGTTCAATTAATTGTGTCCTAAAACTTAGAAATTTGAGACGATGAATGTTTTTAACTATACAACAATAGATGAAAACAAGTGAACATTTAACTTAGTTTTTTAACACTTTTTTTACACTACAATTTTGAGAAAAAAGAGGGTTTGTTTACTTAGTTCATGCAATGTGAGAAGTCAAATATTGACTTATTTTAATTGTAAAATTATTATTCTTATTTTTATGTTTATTTTATGTTAATTATTATGAAGTATTGATTTTCTTAGCCTTTGTACTGGTTAATAGGATAATTAGTTAGAGATCAATTTGTTCTTAATTAGTATTAACTGTTACTTTGGAAGGTATTTAAAGAGCTTTAATACCTTTTTACATCATTCTGAGGAAGTCTACTAACTGTAGTAGACGAAAAGCGCTTCATGCAATAAAGTGTTCTTGTCAACGATATTCAACAGTGGATTATTTTCCCTTTGGAGTTAACTACAATTTGTGGCTTGGTGTGCTTTGTTTGTTTTTTACCAAGTTTTTTGTCTTGACTGTGGTACATATGGATTTACGTTTAAGCTGTTGAGCTTGTCTATGATGCCAGAGTGGGGTATTGTGTCGAAAGCTTTAGCCAAGTCCAGGTAGGCTGTATGGACTGCTTTGCCCTCGTCAATGGCTCTAGTGAACTGTTTTGAAAAAGTCAACCAGGTTTAAAAGGCAGGATCTGCATTTTACAAAGCCAAAATGGGTGGGATCAAGTGTCTGTAATTCCCAAATGTCTCTGTTTATTAGTTCCATAATGATTCTTTCCATAGCTTTGCAGACCAGGCTGGTTAAGCTTATGGGGCGGTAGTTACCAGGGTCAGTAGAGGTGCCTCCTTTGTGGAGTGGGACTACTGTTGTTGTACGCCAGTTTTCAGGTACATATCCTGTAGTAAGGCTAAGGTTAAATAGCATTTTTATGTGCGGGTTTAGCTCCTCTTGGAGTTCACGTAGCACACAACCCGGGATACCGTCAGGTCCCATTGATGCTTTGTTTTTAGCTTTTCTGAGGGCGGTTCTCACCTGGACATCTGAGATGACAGGGAGATTACATTCAGCTGGGATAAGTATTTCTTCTTTTGGGGGTGAGGGAGGGGTGAAATTTGCACTGAACCTGTCTGCCAGAATGTTGGCAATATCTGTGGGTTCAGTGTATTTTTTGTCATTGTGAACTAACTCTGAACATATCTGAGGGTTTCTGCCCAGGTTTCTAACATAGCTGAAGAAGGCCTTGTGGTTATCTTTAGTGTCCATAGCGATTTTTCTCCCAAAGTTGGCCTTGGATGTTTTTATGAGAGAACGTAGCTTTCTTCTAGTGCTGATCAGAGATGCCTTCTCTTTATGGGATTTTGCTCTGTCGTGCAGTAGCTTCCTTCTTTTGTTGTACAATTTGTTTATGGCTGGGGTCCACCAGACAGGACGCCTGCCCTTGGTGGAGAGGGTCTTGGTTTTATTTGGGATTGCATGATCCATGCATTCTTGGAGATGTCCATAGAAAGCATTTGTGAAGGATTCTGCATTGTGGGATGTGGTTTCCACTGTCCCAGTGGGCTTAAAGGATACCATCTCAGTTTTAAGAAGTGTAAAGTCGGCTTTTGAGAAGTTTTTCACTGTAGACTTTTGTGTTGGGGTGGAGGTGGGATATGTACATCCAGGGTGATTAGTTTATGGTCAGATCTCACTAGTGAAGGGTATACTTCCAGTGTGGAGCACTTTGTCCCCATGTTTGTGATGATCAGGTCTAGTATATTATCTCCCCTTGTAATGTTTTCTTAAGATCAGCTGTTGTATGTAGGAAGTCAGTCTCTGTCAGTTCAGCTAATTTATTTTCTTTATCCTGTAACTGCTATTAAAGAGTTTTCTGTAATGTTGCACAGCCTTTCTGACATTTTTCAGTAACCTGTTCTGCTGAATCTAAAACTCCTATGCAGTTTTGAAAAAATGTTATGTATAACTTGACTAAACTTCTTGAACTCATTGTGTCTATCTTTTAGAAGTTTACTACATTCTTTTGTAACAAGATGTACTGGGGGTTTTGTCAATAAATGATTTAACTCCTGTTGCAACTCTGAAATAAATCTTTTACATGTGGTAACAGGACATAACTGTTCAACATATGAATATAATGTAAGCATATTAAGTGTTCCTGGTTCTTTACCATTAAATGTTTGTCTGTACAGTCTAACCTTTGAATAATGGCATGCACTGTATTTTTATGACATTTTACACACTTGTCTGAAGAAGCTCCTGCTTTGCAAGAGTGAAAACGGTCTTATTAAAATACGTTAATATTGCACCTTTTTTGCCGTAGTTCCTAAGGGCTTGCCAGTCCTTATTCACCTGGTTTGTTCAACATTTTACACAGAAAGCCATTTCATATGATTTACACAATAAACATTTGTCATACCACACATGGTTTTATTTGAGATACCAGTCAAATATTGTAATCCATTTGCATAATGCCTTACTATCAACTTGCCCTAATAAGGTTTTACATTTACTAATGTGCTGTGTATACCGACATTGCAGTTTACTCCATATTTTATCTGGTTGTTCTGCTACATTAAGAGTAAAGCTTGGCTTACACCTGCTTGAATTCTGCATAATAGCATCCATACTAAAAATGTGGCACAGAAAAAGGTCTTACCACTTAGCAAGAGAACAGGCGATCAGGCTGTTGTTGCAGATCACTGAAAATTTTTTGGAGTCACTCAAGAAGCTAGTGAAACACAGCAGGCAGCAAGCTGCTGTGAAAAGTAGATGTCCACCTTTCTTGGAGAATTTATGGCACTGTGACTTTCCTGCACTGCAAGCTCAATCTGGATTCAGACGTCTGAGAAACTGTAGTGCTGCAAGCTGCATAAACTGGAGTATTTCTGTTTAGGATTTACACATATGTGCAAATGTTACTTACTGCAATTTGACTGAAGTAATGCTTTGCAAGCCTTACCACTCCCTCTGTTTTCGAATGCAGGCTAAGCTCACCATTGAAAAATTAATTATCAAGGTGCTTCTTACTGTGATGAATCCGAAGTCTTCTTAAGAAACTAAGGTCTTGCTGGCTGGATTCTGCTGAAATCAATGTCTAGTTATAATTGCATTCACAGTATGTTGCCCACAGAAACTTGCAGAATATACACTGATGCAGCATCAAACTCTGTCACTTTAAAAGCAGTAACCAATAAATAACTTCTTATAACAAACTACACATACTACTTTTGCAGCTTTAGTTAAACTGTACCACTTTTTACTTCTCGTTCAGCATAAATAATGTGAGAGGTGTAACATACACAAATACATCTAACAATGTTATCTGCTATAGTCTCTTTATAGTGTTTTTACATCCTGTTTGTCTCCTTGTTATTCTATTTTGGTCTTTGTATGAACACATCTGTTTGCTGGTGTTTGCAGAAAAATGTTTTCATCTTGTAGAAAAATAATGCTGGTATTGTCTTTTAAGGAAACATCCTTGTGGGAAACGTACAACTGCTGACTTGATAAAGGCGTGTCCATTCAAACTTCTTTGCTTAACAGTATCGTATGATAGAAACATATACAGATTGTTTTCTTGTTGTCCATTCTTTAAGGAAGCAGGTTAGCTTTCTTACTGACAATGGGAAATGAGTACATCCTGTTTTTTATATTTTTCCTAAGTTTGTAAGAGGTCAGCTCTCTTGCTGACAATGTAAAATGCATACATTCTTGCTGATTTTGTTGGGCTATACTGCTCAGACAAGCTCCACGTGGGTTTACAGAGTGGTCCTAGCAGCAAGGAACTCGAAAAAGCGACTACCTTCTGGATTTAAGTATCTTTGCTTTTTTTTCACTGAAAATAGCTTCTGCTGCTTACTTTGAACTAGCCTAAACTGTTTTTTTACTGATTACTGCATTTATTTTAAAATCTGCACTTAAAGTTACATTTAGTCGAATTTAGTCAAAAGTTTGCTTGTTTGTTTGTTTAATTGAACTGTGGAGGCTGCCCACTAAAGTGTGCTAGCCTGTGTAAGTAATTTATCACTGTCTCTGCATTTTCTGTGTATTTCTACAAAAAAAACAAAAAAACAAAAAAAAATCCTTGTTTTCCCGCCTTTCTCGACTAGTTTAGACCAGTATACAGGCATTGCTGTATTCTGGGCTGTGGTGTAGTTCCTGTGTTGTCCATTACCTTACTTGGATAGAAGGAAGTTTCTTTGCTCACCAGTGGGAGTGGGGAGCCTTGAGCAGCCTACCTGTCCTGGGGGAAGTGACCTTAGCACAAGAAGCTGTTAGTAATTGGTTGTTTGGGACCATTCCTAGCTCTTTTGTAGTTCTCTGCTTAAAATCTGCCTCTGGGCATTTTTTTCTGGCTATACTGCTCAGACAAGCTCTACGTGGGTTTACAGAGTGGTCCTAGCAGCAAGGAACTCGAAAAAGCAACTACCTTCTGGATTTAAGTATCTTTGCTTTTTTTCACTGAAAATAGCTTCTGCTGCTTACTTTGAACTAGCCTGAACTGTTTTTTTACTGATTACTGAATTTATTTTAAAATCTGCACTTAAAGTTACATTTAGTCAAATTTAGTCGAAAGCTTGCTTGTTTGTTTGTTTAATTGAACTGTGGAGGCTGCCCACTAAAGTGTGCTAGCCTGTGTAACTAATTTATCACTGTCTCTGCATTTTCTGTGCATTTCTACAAAAAAAAAACAAAAAAACAAAAAAATAATCCTTGTTTTCCCGCCTTTCTCGACTAGTTTAGACCAGTATACAGGCATTGCTGTATTCTGGGCTGTGGTGTAGTTCCTGTGTTATCCATTACCTAACTTGGATAGAAGGAAGTTTCTTTGCTCACCAGTGGGAGTGTGGAGCCTTGAGCAGCCTACCTGTCCTTGGGAGAAGTGACCTCAGCACAAGAAGCTGTTAGTAATTGGTTGTTTGGGACCATTCCTAGCTCTTTTGTAGTTCTCTGCTTAAAATCCGCCTCTGGGCATTTTTTTCTGGCTATACTGCTCAGACAAGCTCCACGTGGGTTTACAGAGTGGTCCTAGCAGCAAGGAACTCGAAAAAGTGACTACCTTCTGGATTTAAGTATCTTTGCTTTTTTTTCACTGAAAATAGCTTCTGCTGCTTACTTTGAACTAGCCTGAACTGTTTTTTACTGATTACTGCATTTATTTTAAAATCTGCACTTAAAGTTACATTTAGTCGAATTTAGTCGAAAGTTTGCTTGTTTGTTTGTTTAATTGAACCGTGGAGGCTGCCCACTAAAGTGTGCTAGCCTGTGTAACTAATTTATCACTGTCTCTGCATTTTCTGTGTATTTCTACAAAAAAAAACAAAAAACAAAAAAATAATTCTTGTTTTCCTGCCTTTCTCGACTAGTTTAGACCAGTATACAGGCATTGCTGTATTCTGGGCTGTGGTGTAGTTCCTGTGTTGTCCATTACCTTACTTGGATAGAAGGAAGTTTCTTTGCTCACCAGTGGGAGTGGGGAGCCTTGAGCAGCCTACCTGTCCTTGGGGAAAGTGACCTCAGCACAAGAAGCTGTTAGTAATTGGTTGTTTGGGACCATTCCTAGCTCTTTTGTAGTTCACTGCTTAAAATCCGCATTTGCACAGCTTTGCGCGGTCATGCGCATAGAGCAGCGCCGGTTAAACAAGGTTAAACTTTTTCTGGCTCCGCCAAGTCTGCTCTTCAATTTTTCCCTTAGAACTGTTCTACTTGCAATCTAAACAGCCTATACTCTATCTGAAAAGCTCAGCACTTGCTCCTAAAGCATTTTGTATACAGGTAAAGCACTCTTAAACAAACAAAAGTACTTCATTCACCTAAATTCTGTTGAGTACCCATTTCCCTATAGGTCTTTTCTGACTCAGTTACACAGCAATCTTTTTCACTATTTCTAGCATGTTGAAGGGTCAGTTGCTGGTGTCCTCTCCTGTTCAGCTGGTGAATCTGGGAATCTTGAGGCAATGTTATAATTGCCTCAGGTACACAGACAACCCTCTCCTCCTCCCAACAAATACAAATATATGCAAGAGATGCAACTATATAGCCAAACTGGAGGCTGAGCTCTCTCAATTCAGTACTGGCAAGACCAGTCAGGAGGAGAAGGTAACCACGCACACCACAAACCCAGTCTCACATAGAACTATCACAACTGCAAACCAAACACATAAACACACAAAAACATACTCAGAGGCGCTGATTAAAAGTCTACCAAAACAACAGAGGCCTCCAAAGCAGACACCCAAGCAACCACCACCTCAAGACATAGCACATGCAACACATAGTTCACAAAATCAGTGTGCTAAACAGTCACAGCCCTTAAGGCCAAACAACATGCCAGACACACTTGTAATAGGTGACTCCATAGTCAGGCACACTGATGTCCCGCTCACCAGACTGAACAAGGAGAGGGTCACAGTAAGCTGCCTGTCGGGAGCTAGCATCCGCCACATAACACAAGCACTCAGGTCACTCCACAGCAAGTACAAATATGACTCAGTCATTGTACATGCCGGTGTGAACGACCTGAGACATACCTCCCTGGACTACATGAAAAGAGACATAGAGGAGCTCTCTGATTATGTAGCCCAGGCCGGTATGACCCTGACCCTGAGCAGCATCTTACCCTCACCAAGAATGATGCCACAGTACAAAGACAAAATGATCAGTTTTAACAATTGGCTTAATTACTGGTGTCATTCTAAGGGGATCCAATGTCTGTCTGCTTGGGATGACATGCTTGACAAGCCACGCTGCTTCGAAAGGGATGGCTTGCACCTGTCACCCCTGGGCTTCCGGATATTGGCCAAGGCTCTTGCCACCCCCATAGTGCCTTTTTTAGGCAAGGCTCAAATGACAAACCTACCTCCCTAGAAAACACAAGTGGAAAAAAACTAAGGGTAATGCTGCTCAATGCCAGAAGTCTAAACCTCAAGATGCACACCCTCGAAGCTTTCCTCAGTATGGAGAACATCGATGTCTGTGCAGTGACTGAAACCTGGTTCAAGGCTCCTGAGAGCACCCCAGCACTATCAGGTTTTACATCATATCATGCTTTCTGGCCCAAAACTTGGACGAACCACAAAAGGAGGGAGTATCCATTTTCATCAAAGATACCCACACCTCCAGGTTAGTGGCAATGAACGAAGCATCGGAGACTATCCAGGTGCAACTAACCATAGGCAAAACTGCCTTACAGTTTGTAGCATGCTACAGACCACCCTCTCAAACTCAGGAACCCCACACAGCCTTCCTGAAGACACTGGAGAGTATGAATGTCTCTCCAAATACCATCATTTTTGGAGACTTCAACTACCCAAACATAGACTGGGAACATTACTCAAGCCCCAACACCCTAGCCCAAAGGTTCCTAGAATTCATAAACTCAAATGCAATGGAACAACTAGTCACCATTCCCACAAGAGGAGACAATATACTAGACCTGATCATCACAAACATGGGGACAAAATGCTCCACACCGAAGTACATCCCTCTTTGGTAAGATCAGACCATAAATTAATCTCACTGGAAATCCACATCCGCCCCCACCCCTGCACAAAAGACCACAGTGAAGAACTTCTCAAAAGCAAACTTCACACTTCTTAAGACTGAAGTGGTATCTTTCAAGGCCCCTGGGCCAGTGGAAACCACAACCCACACTGCTGAATCCTTTGCAAATGCCTTCTATGGGCACCTTCAAGAATGCATGGATCATGCAATCCCAAATAAAACCAAGACCCATTCCCCAAAGGCAGGTGCCCAGTCTGGTGGACCCCAGCCATAAACAAACTTTACAACAGGAGGAGGAAGCTACTACATGACAGAGCAAAATCCCTAAAAGGGAAGGCATCTCTGATCAGTACTAGCAAAAACTATGATCACTCATAAAATCATCCAAGGCCAACTTTGAGAGAAAAAATCAAAAAGACACAAAAGACAATCACAAGGTCTTCTTTAGCTATGTTAGAAACCTGTGTGGAAACTCCCAGATATGCTCAGAGTTAGTCCAAAATGACACAAAATACACTGAACCCACTGACATTGCAAACATACTGGCAGACAGGTTCAGTGCAAATTTCTCCTCCCTTTCCCCCCCAAAAGGAGAAATAACTATCCCAGCAGAGTGTAGCCTCCCTAACATCTCAGATGCCCAGGTGAGAGCCGCCTCTCTAAAGCTAAAACACAGCATCAATGGGACCGGATGGTGTCCCGGGCTGTGTGCTACATGAACTCAGAGGAACTAAACCCACACATAAGGCTGCTGTTTAATCTTAGCCTTACTGCAGTATCGTGCCCAAAGAGTGGCGTGCGGCAACAGTGGTCCCACTTCACAAAGGCGGTGCTTCTCTGGACCCTGGAAATTACCGCCCCATAAGCTTGACGAGCCTGGTCTGCAAAGCTATGGAGAGGATCATTATGGAACTCATAAACAAAGACATTGGGGACCTACAGACATTGGATCCTACCCAATTTGGCTTTGTCAAGGGCAGATCCTGCCTTTGAACTTGGTTGACTTTTTGAAACAGTCACTAAGGCCATTGATGAGGGTAAGGCAGTTCACACAGCCTACCTTGACCTTGCAAAAGCCTTTGACACAATACCCCACTCGGGCATCATAGACAAACTCACCAGCTTAAATGTAAACCCATATGTCACAAGATGGGTTTGCAAACTGGCTCAAAGACAGAACCCACAGGGTCAGAGTTGCTGGAGCTATGTCAGACTCTAAGCCAGTCACAAGCGGTGTCCCACAGGGCTCAGTCCTGGGACCCCTCTTGTTCGGCATTTATTTTTCCGAGGTACAGGCAAACATAGGAGAATTGTGGCTGACAAAGTTCGCAGATGACTGCAAACTGGGCCATAATTGATACTCCAGTGGACACAAACATCCTTCAGAGAGGCCTCATAGAAATGGATAATTGGTGCCAGAGCCATGGCCTTAAGCTGAACGCCAAAAATGTATAGTCATACCCTTTGGGAAAAACAAGGTACCGACAAATTACCACATAGGCGTAATTCATTAAAATGGAAGAGGTAATCAGGGACCTAGGGACCCAGGTTGACAGTAACCTCTCATTTGACACTCACATTGCCAAAGTGGTTAGGAAGACCTTCTATATTGCCCACCTTATCATGAAGGGTTTCACATCTAGATCAAGAGAGGTCATTGTGCCCCTGTACTCTTCTCTTATCAGGCCAATGATTGAGTACAATGCCCCATTTGGGATGTATCTCACCTGACACCTGCAGCAGTTGGAAAGACCCCAAAAGTTCCTCACCAAGAGGATAAAGGGTCTTAAACATATGTCATATGCTGCCCGACTGAAAAACTCCAGCTCTATTCAGTCGCATACCGACTACTCAGAGGTGATCTGTGGCTGGCGTACAGGGCCATGTCCAATCCGGAATTAATGGACATGCTCAACCTCAGAAAATCCAAATCCATCAGAGCCACGAGAACAAGTGACTTAAACTCAGCACAGAAATAAATAGAGCGTGCCGGAGGGACAGATTCATAACCCAGGGGCCCCCTACACTCTGGAACAGAATCCCAGTCCATGTTAGGCAGAGCCCTCACTGACTCTATTCAAGAGAAATCTCGAGTGGATGGGAGATCGTGAGTTTACCCAGGGGTCATCTCTGTGGAACTACTAGACAGAGGCATAGTAAACTAAACCCTAAAAGGGCATAGTATTCTCATCCTAAGGGGTGGTGTAAGCCACATACACTCTGGCTAGGCTTATAAATGCCCTAGGGCAGATAGCCTAGTACGAACCTATGAACCTATGAACATGCCCATTAAGCAAATTCCTTATTTTTTCAAGCCATGGTCATTTAGTATGAATGCTAATCACATATTATTAAACTCTGTTTCTACATTTAAGCAAGCTTTATTTTATACCTTATTTATTTTGCATATTTGTAACAGAATTACTTTCAACCTTTTATTCACTGTTAAATATACTCTAATATTATTGACTATCTGTACATGTCAGTGAGTCACAAAACACAGAGCAGGTGAAAAAGTAAAAATTCAGGGATGTTCTGTAAAGTTCGGAAGAGCTGAAATGGATAAGAGGTGTCCATGGGGGGAGTTCTGCCATATCAATAAATGACCGTGCTCAAGACATCTGGACAAAGATAGGAAGAATTCTAAACAACATCAGGGAAATTTTTTTAGGTTTTACTCTGAGACACTGAAAACATTAATAGGTTAACAGGTCTAACACCACAATGCAGTTTCTGTAAAATAAGAAGAAATAAACTTTAATGTCTACCATTATTTACTGATTGCAATCATCTGTGCTTTACGAGGGGCAGGAAAGAAATAAGAGGCTGTATGAGGGATGTTATGTACTCTCTTGGTCAGGTAAGAATTATGACAGTGTGTATGTGTGTGTGTGTGTGTGTGTGTGTGTGTGTGTGTGTGTGTGTGTGTGTGTGTGTGTGTGTGTGTGTGTGTGTTTCAATTCACACATATGTGTTGGACAGTGAATGAAGGACTGCCATTTAAAGCATGCTGGTTTTTAAAAAAAAAATAAGAAGATTG
>NC_056725.1:256474359-256499359 GCF_019279795.1 Protopterus annectens
TCATGTAGCCCAGGCTGGTATGACCCTGACCTTGCAGCATCTTGCCCTCACCAAGAATGATGCCAGAGTATAAAGACAAAATGATCAGTTTCAACAATTGTCTACAGTATTGGTGTCATTCAATGGGGATCCAGTGTCTGTCAACCTGGGATGACATGCCCGACAAGCCACGTTGCTTCGCTAGGGACGGCTTGCACCTGTCACCCTTAGGCTTTCGTATACTAGCCATGCCTCTTGCCACCCCCATAGTGCATTTTTTAGGCGAGGCTCAAAGGACAAACACACCTCCATAGACAACCCAAGGATACAAAATCTAAAGGTAATGCTACTCAATGCCAGATGTCTAAACCTCAAGATGCACCCACTTGAGGCTCTCCTCAGTATGGAGAATATCGATGTCTGTGCAATAACAGAAACTGGGTTCTAGGCTCCTGATAGCACCCCAGCACTACCAGGTTATAACTCATACCATGCGTTTCACACACAAAACTCGGACCAAAGCACAAAAGGAGGGGTAGTATCTATATTAATCAAAGATACCTACACCTCCAGGTTAGTGGCACTGCACGAAGCATCAGAAACCATCCATGTGCAACTAACAGCAGGCCAAACTGCCTTTCAGTTTGTAGCCTGCTACAGAACACCCTCCCTATTACAGGAACTCCACTTGGCATTCCTGAGAACACTGGAGAATATCAAGGTCTCTCCTAAAACTATGTTATTGGGTGACTTCAACTACCCAAACATTGACTGCAACAACTACTCATGCCCAAACACACTCGCCCAATGTTTCCTTGAAGTTATAAACTGTAATGCGATGGAACAACTGGTCACCATTCCCACAAGAGGGAACAACATACTGGACCTGGTCATCACCAACATGGGGACTCTATGTTCCACACCAGAGGTAAACCCCTCATTGGTAAGATCAGACCATTAACAAATTTCCATGGACATCCATATCCTGTCCCCACCCCCAGCCAAGGAAATCACTGTATAGAATTTCTCAAACGCCAACTTTGCACTTCTCAAGACTGAGGTGGAATCCTTCAAAGCCCACGGGCCAGAGGATAATACAGGCCAATCTGCAGAATCCTTTACAAATGCATTCTATGAGCACCTGCAGGAATGCATGGATCATGCTATCCCATATAAAATGAAGACTCACTCCTCCAAAAACAGGAGACCTGTTTGGTGGACCCTTACCATAAATAAGCTATACAACAGAAGGAGGAAGCTACTGCATGACAGAGCAAAATCCCAAAAATGGAAGGCATCTCTGATCAGTATTAGCAAGAAACTTTGATACCTCATAAAATCATCAAAGGCCAGTTTCCAAAGGGAAATTGCCCAGACACTAAAGATAATCACAATTCCTTCTTTAGTTATGTCCATAATATGGGTGGAAACTCCCAGATATGCTCTGAATTGTTGAATAACGGTACAAAATATACCGAAACTACAGATAGCCAACATCCTGGCAGACAGATTCAGCACAAACATCTCCCCCCCTTCACCCACAAAGGAACAAATGCCTATCCCAACTGAATGCAACCTCCCTGACATCACAGATGCACAGGTGAAGGCTGCCCTCGCCAAAGCAAAAAACACAGCAGCTATGGGACCGGACGTTGTCCCAGACTGTGTCTTACACAAGCTCCAAGAAGAACTGAACCCTCACATTAAGTCACTGTTCAAACTTAGCCTTACTACAGGATATGTACCCGAATAATGGTGTACAGCTACAGTGGTTCCACTCCACAAAGGTGGTGCCACAACAGACCCTGGGAACTATCACCCCATAAGCCTGACTGGTCTGGTCTGTACAGCTATGGAGCGTATCATCATGGAACTCATAAACAAAGACATTGGGAGCCTCCAGACACTGGACCTTACCCAATTCGGCTTTGTTAAGGGCAGATCTTGCCTCTTAAACCTAGTTGATTTCTTTGAAACAGTTACCAAAGCTATGGATGAAGGCAAGGTAGTCCACACAGCCTACCTGGACCTCGCAAAAACATTCAACACAATACCCCACTCAGAAATCATACATAAGCTTAACAGCTTAAATATCAACCCCTATATCACAAGATGGGTTGCAAACTGGCTCAGGGATAGAACCCACATGGTCAGAATCGCAGGTGCCATGTCCGAATACAAATCAGTTACAAGTGGTATCCCACAGGGCTCAGTTCTGGGACCTCTCTGGTTTGGTATATACTTCTCTGAGGTTCAGGCTAACACGGGGGGATTATGGCTGACAAGGTTTACAGATGACTGCAAACTGGGGGCCATAATTGACTCTCCAGCTGACACAAGCATCCTCCAGAAGGGTCTCACAGAGATGGATGTTTGGTGCCAGAGCCACAAGCTCGAGCTACATGCTAAAAAGTGCATAGTCATCCCCTTTGTGAAAAACAAGGTGCACTCAAATTACCACATAGGTGGTAATCCATTAAGTACAGAAGTAGGAATTTGAGATTTGGGGACCAATGTAGATAGTAATCTCTCCTTTGATAATCACATTGCCAAAGTGGTTACAAAGACCTTCTATATATGCCACCTTATCATGAAAGGGTTTGCATCTACATCAAGAGAGGTCATTGTGCCCCTCTACTCATCAGCCATCAGCCCCATACTTGAATACAATGACCCTTTTGGGATGTACCTTACCCGACACCTGCAGCACCTGGAGAGACCCAAAAGTACCTCTCCAAGTGGATCATGGGCTACAAACAGATGTCATATGCAGCTCAACTAAGGAAAGTCCAGCTCTACTCAGTTGCTTACCACCTACTCAGAGGCAATCTATGCCTGACATACAAAGCCATGTCAAAGCCAGAATTAAAGGACATGCTCCACCTCAAAAATCCAAATCCCTTAGAGATACACGCTCCAGGGACTTAAACCTCAGCATAAGAATAAAAAGGACATGCTGGAGGGACAGACTCATTTCCCAGAGGCTCTCCTCACTCTGGAATAGAATCCCAATTCATATTAGACATAGCCCCTCGCTGACCCTCTTCAAGCCAAATCTGGACACATGGATGGGAAATCACAAATTCACCCCTGGGATCTCTTCTGTGTCCCTGCTAGACAGAGGCACAGAAAACTAATCTTAAATGGTACGTTCTGTGACCTAATTTACAGAGGCACAGTAGACTAATCTAATAGGGAGACGGATGCCAAATACACTCTGGCTAGGCTTATAAATGCCATAGGGCAGATAGCCTAGTATCTACCTATGAACTTATAAGTTCCACACCAAGCAGATGTAGGGACTCACACAGATGACCTGCACAGTTCAGATGCAGTAACTCCTGCTCTACTCAGTCGCTTACCACCTACTCAGGTATGATGTGTGCCTGTTGTTTGCAGTAATACCCCACCCAGAATTAATGGACATGCTCCATCCACCTCAGGATATCCAACACCCTTGTCGCTACACCCTCCAGGGACATATACCTCAGCACAGATGATAATAGGACATGCTGGAGGGACAGATTCTTATCCCAGGGCCTCCACTCACTCCAGATTGTGATCACAGTTTCACATAGGCAGAGCCACCCACTAACCACCTACAGGGGACATCTTAACGGCTGTATGGGTGATCATATGTTTACCCATGGGATATCTTCTGTGTCCCTGCTGCACAGAGGCACACTAGCCTAAACGTACATGGGCTATCTTGTGTGACCTACTATTCAATGGCACAGTGTAGTACTCTGACAGGGCTGCAAAAGCCAAACACACTCTGGCTAGGCTTGTACATACCCTAGGGCAGATAGCCTACTATCGACCTCTGAACCTATGCTTCTGCTCGGGATGCACAATATTTATTGCTGATACTGTTTGCTGGTCTTTATCATCTTTGCTTTCCCAGTTTCTATGAACAACTTAGGTATCTGTGGAACATGTTTGATCATGACAGGGTTCCACTATATTATATAAGTGTCTGTTGTCATGTAACTGTGTGCACAGGGCAGATTGCTGGATAGTGAGAGGTTCCTGGGTTAACACATGCAACTGCCAGATATGTGTGGCCCACTGCTGTAGTCAGACATGGCCTAAGTGTGTGAGCATGCCCAGTTCAGGCTTTCCATGTTTTGTTGCCTGACATATGTCTCATTTATTCAAGTGTGTGAGCATGTCCAGTGTGACCTTTCAGTATGTTGCGATCTGAAGTCCACTACATTTCTGGATGTGTGTGAACATGACCAATATTAACATTTATACTGTGTGTGTTGGAAGTCAAGTTCTGTTCTTACTGCAGGACTCACCTTTGTGCCATAATGCAACAGGGATTATGCTGTGCTTGCAGGGTTTCCATGAGATACTTTGCATAGACTTATCAACATTCCTTCTTACTGGCTGAACAGTGCAATGCTGTCATGGTTTAGGGGTTTAGTACTTTAGCTATGGTGCACAGTATCCTGGGTTCGAGGCCCATCACTGCTTTATATTTCCATACTGAGCAGACCTGATTGCTTAAGGGCCAGTTAAACAAATATGAGCATGTTGGCTTTTGTTCTGCTATGCCCTACTTAGATCAGGCTTGTCCGACATTGCTGTATATTCACCAACTTTGCTGGACATTGCCCAATATTACTCAACACTGACCACAGTTGTACTCGTTGGTGTGTGTATTCTGTTTGAATATACTACATGGTGGTAAATGCTGTTTAGCACTACCTTAAATTGCTTGACACATGGTAATCATGCCTCAGGTGGTGCTGCAGGGCTGCCTATGTCAGATGAACATACTACACTCCCTGTACATGTTTGAAGCAGGTAGTGTCAACTTAGGCATCCCTTTTACTATATGTGCAGGTCAGAGAGAGGTATCATTTCCAGGGTTCCTACTGACCCAGTGTATGTGCTATGCTTTGCCTCTTTGCCAAGGCCAAAGCATACTGGGCACGCCTCCTTCTGCATACTGGGGCAGGCTCAGGTTGTTCCTCCTCTGAATCACACTCTGCCTGTGATGACCTTGGCAATGGTGGGGGGCTGTTTGGCCCAGGCATGTGCTGGTCCTGCTGCAGCTGTTTTTGCAGGATCATATTATGTAGCATAGCACATACCATGACAATTTGGGTACATGTAGTTGGTGTGTACTACAAGGCTCCACCAGATGTGTCCAGGCACAGGAACTGTGACTTGAGCAGCCCAAACACACCCTCGATTACATTTTGTGTTTGTGAGTGTGCCTAATTATGGTGTTCCTGTTTAGGTGTGTGTGTGCATTTCTGATGGGTGTCATCAGCCATGCCTCCAGTGCATAGCCAGCATCCCCCACTAGGTGACCATGTGGGATGTCCCCATTGGCAAATGTCTGGTACAGCTGTGTCAGATGCCAGATATGGGAATCATGGTAGCTTCCAGGGCAGCCAGCACACACATTCAGTATTATGCCCTGGGCATCACACACAACCTGGCAGTTGATGGAGGGGAAGCCCTTGCGGTTAAAGAAGACCCTACCCTGCTTACCAGCTGGTGCTTTGATGTATATGTGCGTGCAGTCTATTGCACCCACTACTTCAGGGTATTCCACTATTTGCTGGAAGAGACGCATATTGCTGGCCAATACCTCATGGGAATTGGGGAAATATACATGATCACCGACATGTGCTGACATGGCATCCAGAAACTGGTGCAGTACCCTGGATGCTGATGCCTGTGATATCCCCATCATATCACCAGTTGGCCTATGGAAGGTACCTGTTGCTAGTATTCATAGGCCAACACATACCTTGGTTTCTACTGGAATGGGTTCCCCTCTGTGGGTTCTGTGTGTGAGGCGTGGCCTGCACAGCTCAACAATTTGCTGCATGAGGTCTCTGTCCACTCTATAGTGCTCCACTATCTCCAGCTCATGTAGCCCCTGGTAGATTACCCTGGGCCTGTACACTCTGTTCCGTCTCCTCACTGAGGGTTGGTTGGCAGCATTCCCATTGACACCACCCTCAGCATGTTGCATATGTCAGTTTATGACAGCAATGGCAGCCCCTAACATTTCTTTGTCTCAGTTAGGCCTTTTCAGTATTCACTTCTCTTAGATTACTGCAGTGCTGTAGTGTCTCTGAGCAATACATGGTGAAAAGTTGTTTGCAGAGTTTTAAGTGCTGGGCTGGGCTGGTTTACTGCCTGTGTAATTGCCTGATTCTGATTATTTCCACCTGCTAGCTCTGCTGACTCTCCCTGGTTAACTTCCTACTGTTTGTTGTGCTTCCTTTTCTCTTTCCATTTCCTCAGGGGGCAGCACCGTGCACACTAGTGCAGACGTGCGTACACGTGATAACACACGCGCACACAGGCTTAGACAGAGTTACACTAGCTAATTCCTGCTTAATCACTTAACAAAAAGGCTTAACTGAGACAAAGAAATGTTAGAGTCTAGCCTCCCAAACATCTCAGATGCCCAGGTGAGAGCTGCTCTCTCTATAGCAAAAAACACAGCATCAATGGGACTGGACGGCGTCCCCGGCTGTGTGCTACATGAGCTCAATGAGGAACTAAACCCACACATAAGGCTGCTGTCTAATCTTAGCCTTACTACAGGATACGTACCCAAAGAATGGCGTACGGCAACTGTGGTCCCACTCCACAAAGGCGGTGCTTCTACGGACCCTGGAAATTACCGCCCCATAAGCTTGATGAGCCTTGTCTGCAAAGCTATGGAGAGGATCATAATGAAACTCATAAATAAAGACATTGAGGACCTACAGACACTGGATCCTACCCAATTTGGCTTTGTCAAGGGCAGATCCTGCCTCTTGAACTTGGTCGACTTTTTCAAAACAGTCACTAAGGCCATTGATGAGGGTAAGGCAGTTCACACAGCCTACCTTGACCTAGCAAAAGCGTTCGACACAATATCCCACTCGGGCATCATAGAAAAGCTCACCAGCTTAGATGTAAACCCATATGTCACAAGATGGGTTGCAAACTGGCTCAAGGACAGAAAACACAGGGTTAGAGTTGCTGGTGCCATGTCAGACTCTAAGCCGGTCACGAGCGGTGTCCCACAGGGCTCAGTCCTGGGCCCCCTCTTGTTCGGCATTTATTTTTCTGAAGTGCAGGCAAACATAGGGGGATTGTGGCTGACAAAATTTGCAGATGACTGCAAACTGGGCACCATAATTGATACTCCATCAGACACAGACATCCTCCAGAGAGGTCTCATAGAAATGGATAACTGGTGCCAGAGCCATGACCTTAAGCTAAATGCCAAAAAATGTATAGTCATACCCTTTGGGAAAAACAAGGTAACCCCTAATTACCACACAGGTGGTAATCCATTAAACACGGAAGAAGTTATCAGGGACCTGGGGACCCAAGTTGACAGTAACTCTCTTTGACACTCACATTGCCAAAGTGGTTAGGAAGACCTTCTACATTGCCCACCAGATCATGAAGGGATTCACATCCAGATCAGGAGAGGTCATTGTACCCTGTACTCTTCACTTATCAGACCAATGATTGAGTACAACGCCCCATTCGGAATGTACCTTACCCGACACCTGCAGCAGTTGGAAAGACCCTAAAAGTTCCTCACCAAAAGGATAAAGGGGCTCAAACATATGTCATACGATGCCCGACTGAAGAAACTCCAGCTCTATTCAGTCACATACCATCTGCTCAGAGGTGATCTGTGCCTGACATACAAGGCCATGTCCAACCCGGAATTAATGGACATGCTCCACCTCAAAAAATCCAAATCCACCAGAGCCACTAGAGCAAGAGACTTAAACCTCAACACGGATATAAATAGGACGTGCTGGAGAGACAGATTCATCACCCAGAGACTCCCTACACTATGGAACAGAATCCCAGTCCATGTGAGGCAGAGCCCCTCACTGACTCTGTTCAAGAGAAATCTTGATGAGTGGATGGGAGATCGTAGGTTTACCCCAGGAATCATCTCTGTGTCACTGCTGGACAGAGGCACAGCAAACTAATGGGTATAGTATTCTCATCCTAAGGGGTGGTGAAAGCCACACACACTCTGGCTAGGCTTATAAATGCCCTAGGGCAGATAGCCTAGTATGAACCTATGAACCTATGAACGCGTGCACAACAGTGCAAACACGCTCACAATACTGTAAACTGCCTTATACATGCTTACTCCGGCTTACACGCGCGCACACTGTCTTACTGAAGTTTACAGGCGCACGCCAAGACACACGTTGCAAGCATTTTTACAAGAAACTTTAGTGATACCCACAGTGTGCACCTTCTATTTTTTGACTTTAGCTAGGATACCTGATGACACACCTCTTCCAGTGATGAGCAACTGACAGCTAACATATGCCATTCTGCTCCAATGAGCTTATCTTCTTTCATACATACCCCCTCCTGATGTCACCTATATCCTACTCTGTTACTCCCCTTATCCTAGTCTTACACTCCACTGACTGTGCTCATTTGCTATGTAGACTTTGGATTCACTATCCTTATCCTCATTTGCATAGGATTGCCTACTAATGCTTGGTTACATCTCTTAGACTGGGTTCCCCCCTTAGCAACCCCTACTCGGTAGCCGTGTTGTCTTCAGCCTACCATTGCCTTGCATTGTACATTACAAATACCCATAAAATCCACATTTGTGGGTTTTAATTTTTATTTTTCTGATTTTTTTAGAGTGCAGCCCGTTTCCGCGAAGCTGCGCTACGCTTAAACATGGAAACTCGGAAAAATAAAATAAATTCATTTTTTTTTCATTTTGCATCAGGAAACATTGCCAATGGCCATATATTTGGCCATTGGCATGCTTCCTCTACTGGATGCAACCTTTATTTGGAGCTGTCACGGCTCCATTTTGCTATTTGCAGAACGGTACACAGTTGTCAACTGAGTACATTTCTGCAGATAACACTACTCTTACTCAGACAGGTTCCGGTTTCCTGAATCGCAAATCTACCTCATTTGCATGCCTTTCGGCTGCAATTGAGGTAATTTGCATGTCCTGGCCCTGTCTGTGTAAGACCCATTTTAGGAGCTCTCTTGCACACCCCTACAGGCTGTTCCTGGATCGCTCGTCGGACATGATGGCTGCATGGAGTCTTACTCTACTCTTAGACTCCGTACAAGCCATCATGAATCTGGCCCATAGTCTTTTGTCTTTATTTATTTGCTTTTTATTTTTGTTGTGGAGCATTCTGATGTTTTCAAGATATTGTGGTGTTTTATATTTTAATCATTTAGCCCATGCTTTTTCTGAAACCTGCATTAGCATTCTATTCTTTTTGGATAGCCAAATTGCATTATTTGTTTTAGTCTCTTCCTTCTAGAAGGTGCAAAGCTAATTAGGATAGTTTAGGAAAGTTGTATTGAACTCATTTACAACATCAGCTAAGGGGAGGATTTTTGGGATGTTCCAGTTAATAGATGACGGTGTATTGACTAATATTTCTGGGTTAAACTTGGGCAGGTTGCATGTTGTTTGATAAACATGCTATTTAAGTGGATGCATTAAATATCTTGTTATATAGATTGAATAATAGTCACTGAGAGACTTAAACTGCTAAGAGATGACGTATGTCTGGCATATAAGACATCCTATGACCCATTACTGGTGGATTTACTGTACTTCAGTAAGTCAAATGGCATCAGAAATAATTGGACTAGGGATCTAAACATCTTCTGCAACATGAACAGAATGGTTTGGAGGGGCAGGAATATCTCGCAAAGAATACTGCCGCTGTGGAACAGACTCCCCATCCACATAAAACAAATTTCATCCCTGTCCATGTTCAAGCACAACTTAGATCTATGGATGAGAAAAAGACAATTAACCCTGGACTGCCCCCTGTGCTATTAATGGACAGAGATAGTTCTTAAATGATTTATCCCATGCACAGGTCCCATCAGATTATCTCTGGAATACCATTTATTCTCATTAGGGGTAATATATAATTATCGATCATGGGGATGGGTAGTGGCAATCTATAACCAAATGGGATATGTTATTTCAAGCAAAATGGCTAGGCTTAAAATGTCCTGCATGGGGAGCTAGCCTAATACTTACTTATGAACCTTTGAGTGAATTTTACAGTGTACCTGTGGTGGTGAATTTGCTAGGATCTGATAACACTCTTCAGTCTAATAAAGAATTTAATGTCTTGCTATAATGTGTGGGGCTATTAACTAATTGTGAGAAGATGCATATATTTATGCTAGTTGTAGGGGAGTTAGAGGTTATTTTCCACCAACCAATATTGACTCCACCTTTTAGTAGTCAACAAAAATCACTATGTACAATACTGACTTCAGTTAAAGAAGCGACATGTTAAGAGTTGGAGAAGAGAAGAATCAGGGTTACATAAAGTTTGCTAGTTTTATTTTTTTACATTTCTAACATTTATGGCAACAAAAGTTAGATTACCAGGGTTGGGGTGGGGTGGGAGTTGACCATTGTGGGGTTATAGTATTATGTAGAAGAGAATCGTCTTGATGTTGGTTGTGATGGGTGGGCCCAGTATTAGGGTGAATGTGCTCCCCTAGGAGGATTTTAGAATATTGAGGCATTACTGATTTTTATATTTTTGGAGAGCATTTTTTCACTTACTTTTATTTTGATTTCAGTTGAAATTGAGTTAATCTGCCATTATATAGGGTAGAGGTGAGGATAAAGGTGAGAGACATCATTAAATAGGTTTGGTGTGATGTACAGAGAATCTAGGGAGGAATTGTGGATAGGTGGTTGGGACAGAGTTGTAGAGATGTACTGAGCCATAGTAGAATGAGGGATAGGTTCATAGGTTCATAGGTGTGTATTAGGCTAATGGCCCTGAAGCCTTTACAAGCCTAGCCCATATGATTACCTTGGCATCATGCCACCAAACATTAGTTTCCAGTGCCTGTGTCGAGTAGAGCCACTGGAGTGAACCCCTGGGTGAATTTTCTATTTCCCATCCACTCATCAAAATTTCTCTTGAAGAGGGCCAGTGAGGTGCTCTGTTTGACATGTATGGGAAGTCTATTCCATAGCATGGGCAGTCTCTAGGTTCCTGTCCTTCCAGTATGTTCTGTTGATTGTGGTAATGAAGTTGAGGTCTCTGGAGCATGTGGTGGGGAGGGATTGGGATTTCTTTAGATGTAGCATTTCTAACAAAGCTGGGTCAGACATGGCTTTGTAAGTCAAACAGAGATCGTCTCTAAGTAGGCAATATGAGACAGAGAATACTTGGAGTTTTTTGAGTCTGTCCATATAGGACAACTGTTTAAGGCCTAGGACAACTGTTTAAGGCCTAGGATCATCTTTGTGAGGTACTTTTGCCGCCTCTTCAGTTGTTGCAGGTGTCTAGTGAGGTACATACCAAACGGGGCATTGTACTTGATGACTGGCCTAATGAGGGAAGAGTAGAGGGAGACAATGACCACTTTCTTCCTGGATGCAAAACACTTAGTAATGGGCTGTGCCACATAGGACTTTCTGACCACAGTGGCAATGTGGTGGTCAAAAGAGAGGTTGCTGTCAACCTGTGTTCCCAGATCTCTTAAACACCTTCTGTGTTCTGTGGATTACCATCAATGTGGTAATTCATGGGAAGTGAGTTTTTCCCACAGGGGATGACGACACATTTTGTGGTACTGAGCTTAAGGCCGTGGTTCTAACACCAGTTGTTGGTCTCAGTGAAGCTTTTTTGCAGGATGTCAACATCACTTGGGGAGCTAATAATAGCTCCCAACTTGCAATCATCTGCAAACTTTGTCAGCCAGAGTCCAATCGTGTTGGTCTGGACTTCAAAGAAGTAGATACCAAACAGGACTGGACCCAGGACTGAACCTTGTGGGACTCCACTCATGACTGGTCGACAGTCTGACTTGGAGTCAGCTACTTTCACACTGTGGGTTCTATCTGTGAGCCAGTTTCCAACCCACCTAGTGATATAGGGGTTGATGCCTAGCTTAGTGAGTTTTTCTATGATTCCTGAGTGGGAAATGATATCAAACACCTTGGCCAGATGAAGGTAGGCTGTATGAACCACCTTGCCTTCTTCCACAGCTCTGATGACTGACTAAAAGAAATTGACCGGGTTGAGCAGGCATGATCTACCCTTCACAAAACCATATGTGTGGGATCCGCAGTTTGGAGTTTCCCTCTATCCTTGTTTATTAGGTCCATGATGATGCGTTCCATAGCTTTGCATATCAGACTCATCAGGCTAATGGGACGATAGTTCCCAGGGTCTCTAGTTGCTCCTCCATTGTGGAGAGGGATGACTATAACAGTGCACCATTTGGTAGGAACAAAGCCTGAGGTGAGGCTGTGATTGAAGAGGGCACACAGGTGTGGTGCCAGTTCACTCTGTAGTTCATGTAGAACACAACCAGGGAAAATGTCAGGTCCCATAGAAGCTGTATTATTGGCCTTGGACAGTGCTGTTTTAACCTGTGCAGCAGTAATACTGGGTGCCTGGCAATCTACTGGTATTGTGATTGGTCCTTTTGGGGGGGCGAGGGGTAAAGTTGGCACTGAATCTGTCGGCCAGTATATTGGCAATATCTGTTGGCTCTGGGATGGCTCACTAAGAACAAAGGATAGAGGTTAATCTGAGGAGTGTCACAATTAAGTAAAGGGATTTGTATTTTGCTGGTGGCAGGTTGTGGAGAAATAGGAATCAAAAAGGAAGCAAGAAGTTGCACAGCTGTAGGATATTTAGTGGTGGTGGAGTCTAAATTCTGGTTGAAGATAGGTAGGAAGTTAGTATTTTCTGTGAAAGAAGAGAGTTAAATTGTTCTAGTAACTTATCTCTTGTTTCTGAAATGTGAGAAATAGAGAGGTTTGAAAGGCTAGAGTATGAGGATGTAGTCAAGACAGGAAGTAGTGAGAGTTTATTTGGGGAAAGGGGAAGTTGAGAGGTAGAATAGGAGATAGGTACCAAGCTAAATTCATCCAGGAAAAAGTAGTTTTACATGTGTTCATACTAAACATGTCAGACAGATTGAAGTCAATACAGATTCTTCCATCACCCAGTGAATGACTACTCCTCATATTTTCAACTTGTTCACTAAATTACACACTCAGCCATTTCCAATTCAACCCATATTTAACTTCTCAGAGACCATACAACTAAATGAATTAGACTTTATTGACTGGTCTACTGCATACCTATGCAATGATGCACACCTCAGCTCTCTTGATATTTTACATTCTACTTACACCAATTCTAGACAATTATCTATGAACCAAAGAAGAGATGCAGTCCCCCTAAAAAATAAAGAACATCTACCATTGATCTTTTTGAGCTAAGAAATTAAGTAAAACAATGGACAAAGTCTGGCTGACTGGAAAGACCATCACTATTGCCCAGGTAAACTGGGCACCAATTAAAATTTCAGAAAATCCTCTAGAGAAATGCAAACGTAGCAAACATGAATTACCTGTGTAGCTTACATACAATCTTCTGCAATGAACAAAACTTTATGTCAAGCTGTAAAACAGCTTAGAACAAGCAACATCTTACCATAGTGTGCCCCCTGAAACTTTAGTCAACCAAAATAACTTAAATAAACTGAAATAGAGCAAATCATCTGCCATACTTCCAACAAATTCTTTACCAGGGTTTCCATCAGTACTTATCTCTGCACAGAGTTTTACTTTACAATCCTGAAATGCTAAAATATTGAAATTCAGTATCTCAAGACTGTGAAGGTGAAAACCAAAAAACTGAAACCCCAAAAGGGCGAAATTCAAATTCACGACTACCCACATACACACTCCACACGCAAACAGACATACACCTTCCTCCCTACACTATACACCAACAAAACACACACAAACACAACAAAAGAAATACACGCGCTGACCCTACTTATAAGCAGGGGAGCAAGCCCCCCTGAACCCCCCACACCACCGCTACTTATATATACTAACTTCAAGGTCGCACTAAAAACACAAACACACAACCACCACTACCACATTCTACAATCCTCTTGCACAAACACACATTACATACGTACAAATACCACCACTCGCAACACTTACACACTCACAATCTTACCTACCTACTCTAACCCACACCTCAAAACTCCAAACACACTCATGCACACTAAAATCCCTACCCAAATCCCCTATTAAAACATCACTTATCTAATCTCCAGCTACATCCACACCGCTGATTCGACATTTCCACATTTGTCATTTCTGCACTCAGTATTCTACACTTTTGCGCAAGTGCAGTTTCGACACTTCGGTCTAGAGCTACTGAAGTTCGATATTTCAGTATTTCGAGATTCTGAAGTGAAACCCTGGACAGATATCTCTACTTTAAAACTATCACAAACTACTCTGTTAGAAAAGTTGTTTGAAAAAAAAGACTGCCATGACACCCTTGACTTTCCTACTTTGCACTCAGAACTACACAAGCAAGCATGCACTACTTTAAATGTAGCCCTGGACAACAGCTTCAAACTCATTTACACCTCTATTTGAATTCCAAGACTAAACAAAAATGCTGGGCAATGTCTATACTCCTACACGGTAGCAAAACTCTGGAATGCCTTACCAACTAGCATCAGATCTATAACAAACCACAAAAATGTTAAACTCATACTAAAAAAATCACCTCCACGACACAAACATTTGCCTATGTTTCAAAGCAATCTAGCAAACCCCCCAACCTCCTCTCCCTTTATTCTTCTACAACTGCCTCAAAAAAACAGCAGCCATATTATTAAGCTCCCAATCTCTTTCTGCATATTTACTGTAGCTACTAATCTTACTGTTATCACCTAACCTTTCCATTAAACCCTTTTCCATAGTCTACCTAAAAATCATTGCATATATCTACCAAACTGTACAACTTCAAAACAATGTGTGTACCAATAGCCTTCCAATTGGATCATAAGTCCATATAGCAATTGTGTTACCTATATTCTCTGTATTTCTTGATTGTAAATATTTCTGTTGTATATGAATACTAACTGCCCGTATGTAAATAGCACCACGTGTGACTTATTGTAAGTCACACTACCAAAAGTAATATAATTATCATTGTACTGCATTTGTCTTTTAGTTTGTGGGCCCTTTCTCCCCGGGCCTCCACTGAAAATGGGTTCCTGACTCAGTTGGACTTTCCCGGTCAACAAATGTCAAATAAATAAATTCCTTCTAGTTTAAAGTATTCCTTTATCTTCTCCTAATTTAAAACATATAATCCCACCACTGCAAAATATTACCAGACAGTTGTTAATAGCTGCCCTCTTGTTAAAAACAGAAAAAAAATCACCCATAAAGAAATTCTGTAATATATAAAGAAATATGACCTTCTGTGGGGCAAACAACAACAGCCCCCTCCACAGTTATACAACCAAATGTTTTCTGGAATGAAAATGGGCTCCTAACTGCAAGCATATACCACAAACTCAAACATGCAACAGAAAGTGGCAACCATCTTATTTTACATTAAACATTAAGCAACTTTGAGTTGTCCTAGTGGTGGTGCAATTGCTTACTAGCTGTATGAAAAAGTCATTACAGTCAATGCTAGCATTGCAAATGCACGCTTTAACACAGCAACTAAGGGAGCCCCACACAGATAAGTTATGAGCCCTATAATTCTTTTTCTTTATTAATGATTGGCTCTATGATCTATTCAACATCAACTGCATCTTATATGCAGATAATGCTGTAGTCACTAAGGCACATTAAGCAATGCCCACATAGGTTCATAGGTTCATAGGTTGGTACTGGGCTATCTGCCCGAAGGCATATATTAGCCCAGCCACATTGTGCAATATTCACCACCCCTTTAGTAGTTCCCTAGACCATTGTACTAGCAGCTAGTATCCTTGGCCCCTATCTAGTAGTGCTGTTGGTGTGATCCCCGGTGTGAACTTTCTGTTACCCATCCACTCATCAAGGTTCCTCTTGAAGAGTGATAGTGAGGGGCTCTGTCTTATGTAGATTGGGACCCTGTTCCATAGTAAGGGAAGTCTCTGCAAAGGGAATCTATCCCTCCAGCATGTTCTATTCATTGTTGTGTTGAGGTTTATACCCTTAGAGCGTGTAGCTCGAGTAGATTTGGTTTTGCTAAGATGGAGCATGTTCAACAATTCTGGGTTGGACATGGCTCTGTATGTTAGACAGAGATCGCCTCTGAGAAAGTGGTATGCAACAGAGAACAGTCTTAGCTTTTTCAATCATGCTGCACAGGGCAACTGTTTGAGGCCAGTAATCCTCTTGGTTAGGTACCTCTGTGGTCTCTCCAGCTGCTGGAGATGTCTAGCCAGGTATATTCCAATTGGTGCATTGTACTCAATAATGGGTCTGATGAGGGAAGAGTAGAGGGGCACTATTACATCCTTAGATCTTGATGCATACATTAAATAAACAACTTCAAAAAGACCTCTGTTCATCTTGGAACTGGCTTAGCTGTAACAAACTAGCAATCAACCAAACCAGCTACTTCTCTAAACTCTGTCCACTTTATCCCTGGATAGCAATGCTATTCAATGGTTCCAGTCCTACCTGAGCGGGTAGTCAACAAGCAGTCCTATGGTAGGACAAACTATACAGTCCACTACCTCTCTCTCTTGGAGTCTCACAAGGCTCTATTTTTGGACCCCTTTTATTCTCTATCTTTATCAATGACCTTCATTCTTCCATCCCAGATGCAACTTGTATTCAATATGCCAACAATTCTACTCTGATCTGCTCTGCCTCCTCACCAGCAGACCTTCTGTCCTTAACCCAACAAACATTCAAAATAGTAGAAAATTGGCTCTATAATAACTGTCTGATTTTGAACCCTAATAAAACCAAAATACTGCTCTTCAACCCTACCCATATGTCCAGTCCTTTCACCTTTACAATAACTTCCAACAATGGTACCGTTATTTTGCCAGATACCTATACAAAACTCTTAGAGGTAATAGTTGATAATAACCTCAAATTTGATATGCATGCCAATCAAACTATCAAAAAAATTAATAAAAAATGTGGTTGTCTATTTAGAAATAGACCTTTCCTTACCCCATTAGCTAGGTCTGAAATTGCCCGCACACACCTACTCTCTACCCTCCTGTATGCCTCACCTATCCTAATTAACTTGAATAAATCAGTACTTGGTAAACTCTCAAACTGTTATAACCATATCGCCAGATTTGCCACAGGATCTAAACATGGGACACATCATTGCCAAAACCTCAAACTTCTAGGGTGGCTAGAACTTCCCAGTTTACTTCATTATAATCAACTTATAGTAATGCATAATGTCCTCAACCCTCCTGAAAACACCCCTAGTCTAAAAAAATCTCATCAAGACCCATTTTAACCCCAGGCCACTTCGCTCTTCAAACAAACTGCTTGTTCAAACACACAAACCTAATAACACAACTGGTGACTCCCTATTTTCTAACTTTGTGGGCAAAGTCTGGAACTACTTCCAGCTAACCTCACACAAATAATCTCACACTCTCTATTTAAAAAAGCCTCAAACAGCATCTCATGGTACACTGACTATGTCCATGTACCAACCCTGATTAACTCACTTAACTACTCAGTCAAGAACTTCTCTCTCCTCTCTCTAAGAGAATTATATGTAACGCATGACTTTTCACACCGCCATGCTTTTTATTTCTAGCTTTCCACTCATCCTCCTCGCTCATATATTTCTTATCTGTTTACCCTATTTATACACTACCATACATCTATTTCTAGGTCAAAGTTAATCAGGGGATATCCTACACAAATTCTCTCTTTTCCATCCCTTTCCCTTTTACTGGACTAACATTGATTTTTCCTAATTCCCTATAACCTTGTTAGTTTTTTAATGCCTATTAGAATTGTTTTTATCTGTTACCTATGTATTATATACAATGTTATGACTACCCTGTTTATTATCTGTATGACTGGAGCTTTTATTACAATATTTTGTATGTTATCTAGTTAGCATTCTGTACCAAGATATACTGTACAATGTTATTCATATGTGAGATGGAGTTTTTCTCCCCGGGCCTCTGCTGAAAATGGACATGTATCCAGTCGGAATTTTCCGGTCAACAAATGTAAAATAAATAAATTAAATCGATACACAACAGTCTACAGTTATGCTCCTGGCAACACATCAAAGTTTATAATCACCACCCACCTATTAACAATAAAAGACCCTGATGGAATACCTCTCCTGTATACAATATATCAGAGATATTTGGGATACAACCATTCACCAGATACATTCAGAAGCAGACAGATAAAGTACCATGTCAACTAAAATGATCACATAGGATATCCTTCGTTTTTACCACAGAAGCAATACAATCAGTAGCCATAATGTATTATTTCCTAGACTAGAATACACATTCCTATTATTACTTTGAATTCTACATTACCCAATACATCCCAATGCTGCAGAGAGATGAAAAATACTACGATTTATTCAGCTAGCCCACAGCAAAGAGGTTCCAGTTACACTATACAGGGATCCTAATGTTCACCATTATAGGAAAGGCCATTATTTCTTCATAATACCGTAACTACCAAACTACTATCTTCCCCTTATTATAAAATAAATAAACAATTTTCAGCTCAGAAATCTGGAAGGACTGTAAGAAGAGAGATCTTGTGCACCTTAGCATCAGCCAGAAAAAATATATAAAATTGTCCCTGACTCCTAGAATATACTGCTTCAAAGTTCCAAAGTTCAAGTAGTAAACCACCTCAAAAATTCCCAAAGTAAAGTAGTTTAAATTCTTTTCATAAATTACTCAAATCACATCTGTCAGTCAAATTCAGTTCCAATGCTACAATGATCACAGCACTGCAACCTATACATATAAGCTACATCTCTTGAAATTTGTGTATGTATTTTATGATAAGAGTACAGCAATATACAACACATGTGATCTATACAAAAACAACTGAATTAATCTCTGTAAAAATGTAAATTTTGTAAAAATCTAATGTCTTGTGGTTGCTTATGGGTTAAAAAATTATCTACATGTTAGATGGCATTCTCAGCAATCTATACTACTCAAATACAAGCTTTGTCTCAGCTATAATTTCAAACTTCTTTAAAATGTTAGTGACTATGGATGTATTACCAGCACATATTTTTAATATTAACTATTATGTGAACTGTATATCTGTACAGTCATACTCTACCACTCTCTCATTGTTCAAAACTCTTTAGCCTGTCTGGAACTTATATAATGTATTTGCCTGCCTGGCACAGTTCATGACTAGAAAATGTCCATGGACCATTTTGCTTACTCAGTTAAAAATAGAAAAATAAATAAACAATCATTTTTATTGATGTCCTACATAATATTCAAATCAAAGGGTAAAAATGTGTGAAATGTATCATGTATATAGCTAGTGGAGTTTGACTTTATTGGCCTGAATATGACCGTAAAAGCTTAAAAAATAAAAATTCATGGGCATTCAGAGGCCATGTAGTTGAAACACTGGTATGTACTTAAGGGGCCATTTGTGTATATCCCATAGACTTACACTACAACAGGTTTAGGGTATTGCACAGTGAAAACTCTAGTCTGGCTGGGGTTTTCTTCCAGCTTTTACTGAATGGTTTGTCTGGGTAACCTTTTTATTTGTATATTGTTTTGGATATTTTCGGGCACCCTAATGTTTATAAATATAACACTTAATTTTAAGCTCTGTATTTCTAAAGTGTAGTGAAACAATCCAGTTATGCTGTATTGATGAAGTTAGTAAAAAAAAAAAAAAAAGGACTGAAGCCTGATCTGTCTACAGCTAATGGGGTTTGGCTTTATTCACGTGAATATACTCATACAGACTTCATAGGTATTCAGAAGCCATGCAGATGAAATATGTATGTCTCAAGGGAGACTTTGCATATATCCCACGGGCCTCTTCTGTAATAGGTTGAACATATTTCACTGTAAGGACTCTGTCTTTCTTGCAGATTTTACTGAATAGTGTGTCTGTGTGACCTTTTTACTCTTGATTTGGACCCTCTTTTGATGGTAAGACATCTTGTGGGAATGCTGACATCTCCACACAAACCGCAAAACCATGAAAGTGGCAAAATAACAAAACGACTAAGGCAAGAGCTCAAAAAAATTATATGTAAACGTTATTAACTCTAGCGCCTCGGCTAATACAAAGCCTTCAAGGAGTGTTAAAAACATTATCAAACAGCATAGTAAAATACACCCATCAATTAAATAGCCAATAAAAATACTAAACTAATTACAGAAGCACTCTACGATTGCAGTCTAAATTAAGACCTGAGAGCCACAAAGTATTAAATTTTAAAATAAAAATAGTTTCTTTTTACATTAATTTTCTTTTGTAAGCATCCTCTGAACAAAAACACATAGATACTCTTTCTAAAATGGTTGCCTTTATTGAACTAGGATCTGAGTCATTAAATTGGGCAACATGATTAGCTATAGGACTTTCAATCTTACTTTGTCTTATATTTCTCACATACTCTTGTAATCTAACCTTGAATTTCCTCTTGCTCTCTAATATAAAACAAATCACAAGGACACTTGAGAGCATAAACAATGCCCTCAGTTTCACAACTGCAAACACCAGAAGGCAAGAAAGAAATGCCATTCATATAATCAAATGTCCTAACAACATACTGGCAGGTACAACAATGTCCACAAATATATGTACCTAAAGTACCAAGAGAAACAGGGACAGTAGAATGGAGTAAAGAAAAGTAATTGTAGACTAAAATATCCCTCAAATTTCTTCTCCTATAATAAATACTTGGAGAAGAATAAAGTAAACAAGCCAACACTCTAAATTTAAGCACAAACCAAAATAATATTTAACTAAAGCAACTATTTCAGAACAAAAAAACACTATTATTAGTAAGAAAAGAAATTATATGTCTAGTTCGCTCATGTGCAACATACCTAATAACACTTTTTATAATTTTTGGTAATACATACAGGTGCTATCAACTTATTACCATATATTAATATACATCAATGTTTATTATGTGTTTTTTATTATTTTATTTTTTCAGCACCTTAAAATACTGTTTAAGTTATGACTGTGTAGGGATTGTTGAAATTTTTTTGCTATTGAATTTTTTTATTTTGATTTAAGTGCATATTTTTAGTATTGAGTAGTATGTACTTGATATGAGGCATTTTGAATATTTAATAATGAAGTGACCTTGAACAATGTTACTTTGTTTAGTATTTTAGATGTAGGATTGTGCATATTACTTTAAAACCTTTTGGTGCTCTTTGATGAATGAGGGTATTTAAATGGGAGTGTTATGTGTGGCGTTTTGTTTTACACTTGAAAAAGCCCTGCATTTGAATCAGAGTGAAAGCGCTTGTGAGATTTTACAATAAAAGCTATTGATATAGCTGTTTCCTGCTGCTGCCTGGACCATTTGTTTTTTCTTATTAATTTGGTATATGGCCATTTGTTTGCTTTATTTTACACCTAATAACACTATTTGCAACACATTCATCTTCAACAGCCCTCTTCAACCTAGGGCCATCAAAAGTCTCACAGACAGCAGATCTGACCAGTTCATAATCATAACTTCTTGCACAAAATATAGAAACCATCCTCTCAGTTTCATCATGCAGGTCTCGATCATTATTACATAGCCTGCTAAGGTGAATACATTCACCATAAGGGAGAGCACTGAGAACATGGGGGGGGGGTGGCAACTACATCCATCCAAAATTGTCCCCATCCTCAAATTTCCTATGTAAGCGGACAGGTGATCTGTTGTGGCAACCCCTAATTGGGAAAAGCTGAAAGAAGAAGAGTAGTAGTTTGTTGTCAAGACTGATAGAGAAATCCACATCCAGAAAAATAATCTGTTAACTTGGAAATAATTATAAAACTGATAAACTTTCCCTAGGATTCAGTAAGCAGACATACAGGAATAAATTATTCCTGCACGGCAGGGACCGTTCCTGTTCAGCACAGCAGAGCACCATGCATAGTTATGAAGGTGCACTGCCATGCTCTAAAACGGACATGGTTCCATGTATGAGCGCAGGGGGTGTGTCTGAGAGCAGAGCTTTCACAATACACACTCCCCCTGCACTCCAGAATTGCCTTTTGGCAATTAAAAACAAATAACATAAGCAGTATTGAAATAGTGTAGTGGTTAGAGCGTCCATTTCGCAAGCAGCCATTCCTGGTTTGATCCCAACTATAACCAATTTGCATGTGAAAGCAGTACGTAAACTTTTTTTTAGTATTACCTACTAAATAACATATATTTGTTAACCGGAGTACTGCATTAGGTCCAGATGTGAAGTGTCAGTTTAATAAAGTTGTGAAATCCCCATATAAACGCAAGTGCCCCATACAGCATAGTCACACATGAATAAATGTAATGAACGCACACTGTGGGATGTCAGGGACAGTAAACAAATTTATAATATGTACTGAATGATGAATCAATGCCATACAGCAGATGGTCTATAAAATGAAAAATAAGCAACGCTAAGTATCGCACAGCTCTGCTTACCAGGTGTAAGCATTGTGTAAATATGACTGCTAAGCAATGAGTAGCCCAGCTAAGTGGATTTGCCCATTGGTAGGCAGTGCTGAACCTGTCCCTTTAAGCAATGCCAACCTTGGCTAAGCAGGTATGCCCGTAGCTTAGCTCAGCATATTCAAAACTGTCCAATCACGGCAAAGGATGAGAAATCAGCTGTATTTAAACCCCACAGGTGGGAATCCAGCTCATAACTGATTACAGCTTCCCACTGTAGGCAGGATGGCAGGAGTTGGAGAGGGATGGCATTTCTGGGCATAACGCTGGGTCATACAGGAGTCCAAGGTCATGATAGGACTCCTGGTAAAAAAACATGAGAGACTGCTGCAGGGCCAGTACCAGGGCTTTCAATATAAAGCGGAAGCATGGGACCATCTGCCCTGTGATCTCACCATTGCCACTGGTATCCCACGGACTGGTGAGTAGGTCAGGCACCACTATGCTGACTTGAAGCAGAGAAAGAGGCTGGTGAGTAACAATCTTGCTTGTAGTAGTCATACCAAATAAAGATAAAGTAATAGAATGTCATCTGGCAGTATAAAAACTGTTGTATGGGTTGCACTGAATAAACCAGACAATATGACAATAATAGTCCCATATAGGTCATATTTAAATAAAACTGTAACTGCCTGGCAATAAATCTCTAAATCCTGGACTGGTTGTGTTTACTCTGGTATTGTATGGCATTTATTGTTGCATTCTCTGAATAGTAATGTTGTATTAACCACTGTTACCCACAGTGTGCTACATAAAAAAAATGTCTGGGAATGCCTGTATAAGACTGTTGTAAGTACAAGATCAGATTGTACAACCAAGAGAGGCTTAGACAGAAAACACTGGAAAGAGGGACAGCAATATCTAAAAAGCACACTCTACTGTGACTTAAATTGTTGTATTTTTAGCAGACACTGCCATGGTTCGAATCCTGGGAGTGGTAGTAAGCTGTATGCATAATCATACCTTTCAACTGCACAGATTTTTCAGAATGTCCAGATAATTGGCTCATACTTTCTGCCTGTTCCTCTGTCCCTCTGACAAATCAATGGGATGATCTCAGAATTGTAGTCACGAAATAATGACATATATTTGATTTTCAGACCTCAAAACCTTCAGAAAATGTATATTAAAACAAATCCTGTCACTCATGCAACTCTCCAGGTTTATGACAGCAATATTCAAAACATGTGCATATTTGTACCCCCATGTTGTCAAGCTTTGTCCACAGTGTGTGCATTAAGAGATTGAGAGGTATGTGCATAATATTAACTAGAATTTGGGAATATGTGTAGAAACAGGTAGTATTAACAAACATTCTCTCCACAGGTCTGTTAGATTAGAAAACTGTGGCTGCTAATAAATATTTAAATCCTGGACTGGTAGTGTTTACTCTCATATAGTATGGCCTGACATGTAGCATTCAGTAACATCTGATGTCAGAATAATACTGTTGTGTCAATCACTGTTTCTCACACTGTGTTACACAGAAATATGTATAGGAATGGCTGTGTAAGACTATTGTAATTACAAAGTCTGATTGTACAACCAAGAGAGACTTAGACAGAAAACACTGAAGTGATAAACAGTAATATCCAAACAGCACATTCTACTGTGACTTAAATTGTTGTATTTTTAGCAGACACAGACATGGTTCAAATCCTGGGAGTGGTATTAAGCTGTATGCATAATCATACCTCTCAACTGTACAGATTTTTCAGAATGTCCAGATAATTGGCTCATATTTTCTGCCTGTTCCTCTGTCCCCCTGGCAAATCAGTGGGATGATCTCAGAATTGTAGTCATGAAATAATGACATACATTTGATTATCAGACCTTAAAACCTTCAGAAAATGTATATTAAAACAAATCCTGTCACTCATGCAACTCTCCAGGTTTATGACAGCAATATTCAAAACATGTCCCTATTTGTACCCCCATGTTGTCAAACTTTGTCCAGAGTGTGTGCATTAAGAGATTAAGAGGTATGTGCATAATACTGACTTTGAATCTGGAAATATGTGTAGAAACAGTCAGGTAAAGTTAACAAACATTCCCTCCACAGGACCACCAGGCAAGAGATGTAAGAATTTAGCTATAAGACAGTTGAAGTATACACTGTGTACAACATACCACTGCCCAAACCAAGGCCATAGGGTATTGTAATAACACCTGTACCTTAGCGATTAGAGCAATGATCACTAAAGTTGTGAGCACTACAAGGATATAGTAATGTCTTTCAGCTTTTACAGGTAAGGGGTCACCAAAGCGGAACTCCGGTCCGATAATGATTGGCAATGGATTTTTACAGTGCCAAGTTGCCAGCCCGATGCCCAACCTTCAACTAAGGCACACCCATTCATGCACAAACCTACCTGCATGTCTTTAAACAACACTCGACCATGGGGAGGGCATGCAGACTCCACATAGAAGGTGCTCCAGCCGAGAATCGAACGGGAGAACCTCTTGCTGTGAGGCGACAACGCTAACTTCTGCACCACCATGACCTAATGTGTACTACAAGGATA
>NC_056725.1:256504359-256591859 GCF_019279795.1 Protopterus annectens
ACTTAGTGGTAAATTGCTGTGGATGTGGTGTGCAGGGCCCTGGGTTAGACACATGCAAGGGCTGATAGTTTATTTGCTAGCCAGAACAAGGGCTGTTGGATACAGAGCAATTAAGGCACCTGTAAGCAGTAGTAAGCAGGTGCAAAATGGACAGTTATGTATGGGGTGAAATATGTGTTGGGAACAGATTGCCATTTTTTTGTTAAGGTGAGAGTGGGATGTTGGGGAAGAATAGTAGGTATATTTGAGGAGGCAGGCTGGGTCGGAAGACAGACAAGACAGACACGACAGCATACAGGGGCAGTATATGACACATGTAGTGGGTAAACACCCTGGACAGGCAGGGATGTTTGGAAATTGGAAGCCCATGAGCCCCCAAATAGAAACAGTGGGACTGAGGTCCCCACCCATGGGTAATCACCACTGCACTTTTACAGCCCTGAAGGTGGCAATACCGGGGGCTGAGCAGGAGGGGCAGGTTGACCCTCTAATTTCATCATGAGTGCCTCAAGCTGGTGTAGCAGATCTCCCAATTCTCTGTGGAGCTCCCTTTGCAACAGACCCTGGACCTGACTTCAGGTGACAGGATCCTGTCTGTGCTCACTCACAGGGGGAGACAAGCACCATCCCCTAAGGTGGATCCACCTAAAAGTAGTGCAGGACCAGCAGATGAGGAGGTCCTGGGGTGGGTCCCAGACATGCTGTGGCCTGGTGCTGTGGCCAGATGAGGTGGGAGAGGTGGTTCTGCTGGGAACAGCCTTCCTAAACATGCTATTTTGTTGCAGTTTTAGAACATATGTGGGTAGTAATAGTCAACACAATCCAGGATTAGTTATAACAGCATGCATAGATATTCCCATTAACCCAAAACACCAGATTTGGAACAGTTGCATAGCAAACAGAGCACATGCATATATGGAACCACAGTGGCCATTACAATGGCATGCAGGTTACATTGTTAGCAACAAACCACTAATGATAGTATTTCAACATAGAACATGAATAGAAACACATTTCAATATTTGTTGCACAATAGGATATATGTCCCAACAGTAAGTTTGCTGTAAGCATACCCATTGATTTGTGTGTTCAGATTATTGTTGCAGATATGGTGTGGGGGAGAGAGAGATGTCAATTAACAACTATTATATCCTTGCAGTATGAGGTCCTCAGACCTTTGTTCCTGTTTATGTTTTCCAGGTACCATGCCCCGGGAGTGACTCCCTGCTTATACTCCACAGGAGAATGAAATAATAAATCAACTACCTTGTGCATCACCACAGAACCCTCTTTGGGCATATGGCCCATGATCTGCAGGAGAGGACTGTCCTATGGAACGAGCTCTTCCATAGGGTAAATGATGTTGGCCTGCATAACTGCAGTTATGAGCAGGTACGACATCTTTGCACTGATCTCATCCAACATGCTCATCAGTGTGCTGCTGTAGTTAGGAGGGACCAGCTAGCCACAGGTGGAGGTCATGCCATCCAGCCCCCACTGACACATGCTGAGGAGCTCCTCACCAGCCTTGGGGCACCCACCCACCAGCCAAGCCAGGAACCCGATGATAGCATTGTAGAGGCGGGTGCTACCCGTGCAATGAAGAAGGAGCATGCAGATAAGACCACTGTTGCTTATCCATCTTCATCTGTAAAGTATCTTCAGGCATATGTCAGATAACATAGTCTGTTGCTGCAGTGTAGTAATCAACAGATGTGCATAATCCCTAGTATTGTGGGTTTGTACTGTTAATGTACTGAAATGCTGCTCCCACCCTGTACCAATGCCAAAGGTGTGGCTACTGACATTACATCTCTCACACAACTATGTAGGTCCCTGTGGTATGCCTCTGGGGCAGCAGCCTGTAGCTGGTGATTATGGAGTTTTTTTTTGTTCAGGTTTGCCAATACACCGGCCATTCTATGACTATGGTATTTGCCATGCACACATTTAACACACCTACCCATAATGCATCCTGTACATGCTCACTTATTGTTGTTGTTAACTGCACTGCATCACAGCTGTCACCATGGTGGCACATCTGAAGGGTATGTAAAAGTCCTGCAGTATATCTAACAACCTGTCAGTGCAAGATGTGTAGACAGAGGCAAACATAATGGTGGGACAAATGGCCTACAGTAGGGGCACGTCTGAAACATTACCTTTATACAGTGGCTACAATAGTGTTTACCCCACTATTACAAGGGCAACTGTTACAGATCTACACAACGGCATATCACAGTATCACATTCCACACCTTTTACAACCTGTAATGTGATCCTAACATGAGCAATGATTGTGTAATATGGAATCCTATGTTAGGACAACAAATATGGGGAATACATACCTTAACAAACACTGGAAGCATATGTGTGCACACACTCCAAATAACATATCGTGGAAGCAGCTTTTGAGGTACTGACAGCATTCACTCTTCTTGAGTACACACCTTCCATCAAATACAGGAACTCAATGTCACAAGTAATGGTCTACTGTCCAAGAAGTATGTCCGTGATATTTGCCCCTCACCTGCAACAGAGGCAGCCATGGCTTGCACACATCTTACAAACCATGGAATGGATCACATATCCAAAAGGTAGTACTCAGGAGTGGGAGACGTAGCCTTACCTCACCATTGCATATACCATGGCAGTGCAGTCATGTATGTAACTATGAAGTATGGGACAGCATTAATGTAGAAAATAAACAGATGCCTATCCAAGACAGATGACAACACATGTTACAAACTGATCACGGAGGCTGCCCAGAAACATGCAGCAACACTGAGGGACTTGCAGGAATGTATAGCAAGTACTGCCTGTGCAGTACCTGTGTTGACAATTGCCTGGACTCTGTATAAGTGTGGCCTATGGGTTAGGGTAATGAGATGGAAGAGTTGTTCCACAGGAAACATCATCTAGGGCTCTCTACAGGTAGCATATGCATAACATCACGTCTCCCAAATGCATGTATTGTAATGTGTAATGGTGTACCAAGACCAAGGCTGAAACCTACAGACAGTATTAATAAAGATACATGTGCTGCACAAGCAACACCTCATGCCATCTCAGGCCCACCATCCCCATCTCTACCTTGCTGGTGCCAGTGTACACCTTTAGATTTGCTGTTCATTAGCAGGAACTAGGCCAGTAGACATGGTGTTCTGAATCTGGAACACTGCAAGATGACACTCATGTGTGGCCCATAGTTGTCAAGCATCTGCAAAAAGGCTGAGGATGGGGAGTGGTGTCATCCTGAAACACAACAGTGAAGTGAAGCATACATCCAAAGCTCACTAAGAATGGCTGTATCTGAACACAATCAAGGTCATGAATTGTGCCAGACAAAATCCTGACTCCACAGCAGTAGTGAAGGCACTGTGTGACCTCCAAGGGCTGTGCACATGAGCTGACTTTGCAATTCGGCAGAGTTGGGGGACATTTGTAGGGCAGAGTGACCAAATAATGGAAAGTGAAGATGGGTCATGCTAGTATACCCTTTACAGGAATAGTGAATGCTGTAGTTCACTTAACAGGTGCTGCAACAAACCATCATGTTAAGGGTGTGCGCACTTATGCAACCCACATATTCTATATATCTCAATCAGCATCTGCGCAACTAACACATTTGTTTGGTACTGCATTTGCCAGCACAGGTCATATGTCACATATCAGGTGTGTATAATGTTAACATTTGCAGTCTTGTGGCCCCATTGTATATCAGGGAAGAGGCTGGCATGTCAATAAGGGTTTGTACACTCCTCATAGCCACATTAAGGTTTGAAGATTGTCAATGTAATTGGATTTTATTGCTCATACATGTACTGCTGATGATGAGATTTGCAAATCAGAGGTCAGGCATTCATTATTTACATCTGTCCTCATATCATCCCAGGTATGTGTCAGAAAAACACATAGGGGCTGTGAGCAACAGAGCAAACATAACTGCCATGCATATACACATTCAGCAATGGTGTGTACACTTGTGAGGTATGTTGCACAGTACATGCCAGAGTGCTAAACAGGTGCCCAACAATACTGTGTAAATGGGTGCAGTGTGTTTCAGGAGAAGGGTCATCACCTACTAACACAACTCATGCATCACAGAGATGTATAATGTTGGTAACAGGGATTGAGTATAGCTGCAGTGCATGCTGTTGAGTGCCATATGTCATGCATGTTGACTGTTGGGTAATGAGAGGTCTGTGTAATATCTCTGTGCCACCTCACCTGTAAGTGTGTGTGTGTGTGCCTGTGTGTGTGGGTGTATGCGTGTGTGTGTGTGTGTGTGTGTGTGTGTGTGTGTGTGTGTGTGTGTGTGTGTGTGTGTGTGTGTGTGTGTGTGTATATGAGAGTGTGTGTAGTGGTAAGCAATAATGTACAGGTCTTAAATTACGTTTTTTGTTTTCTCCTCTCAGCTGGCGAGGTGAGTCAGGGTCCCTTCTGCAGGCAAACTGATGTTAGTTTTCATACAGACTCTGACAATGATGATAGGTATGGTGAGGCACAGGCAGGGTAGTCAGGGGCTGAAGCTGTGCCATTGGTTGACATCCCACTGTTGACAACTGAGTACTGTTCTGCAAATAGCAAAACGGAGCCGTGACAGCTCCAAATAAAGGTTGCATCTAGTGCAGGGAGCATGAAAATTGCCAAATATATGGCCTATGTTTCCTGATGCAATATGAAAAAAAAAAATAATCTATTTTTTCTTCGATTTCCGATGTTTAAGTGTAGCGCAGCGCCCTGCAAATGGGCTGTGCTCCAAAAACCAGAAAAATAAAAATTAAAACCTACAAATGTGGGAAAGGCAGGCTGAAGACAACATGGCCACCGAGTAGAGGTTGTTAAGGGGGGAAGCACAGTCTAAGAGATGTAACCAATCATTAGTAGGCAATCCTATGCAAAGAAGGGTTAGGATAGTGAATTGCAGGTTTACATAGCAAATGAGCACAGTCAGTGGAGTGTAGGAGTAGGATAAGGGGAGTAACAGAGTAGAAGATAGGTGACATCATGAGTGGGGTATGTATGAAAGAAGGGAAGCTCATTGGAGCAGAGTGGCATGTGTCAGCTGTCATTTACACATCATTGAAAGAGGTATGTCAACAGGAAGGCTAGGTAAAGGCAAGAAATGGAAGGTGTATGCCATGAATAACATCAAAGTTTCTTGCTGAGTGGGTATGCGTGAGTGTGCACGCTTGTAAACCCGAGTAAGACAGTGTGCATGCGTGTAAGCGTGAGTGCGCGCGTTTAAGCTGGAGTAAGCATGTATAAGGCAGTTTAAAGTGTTGTAAGCGCGTTTGTGCTGGTGTGCGCATTTTAACCTGAATAAGCAAGTTGTAGTCCGTGTAAGTATGTGTGCGCACGTGTGAGCTGCTGTGAGCGTGTTTGCGCTTGTGTATGCAGCGCTGCCCCCCATAGGAAACTGAAAGGAAATAGGAATCACAACAAATAGTAGGAAGCTACCAGAGAGTACTAGCAGAGCTAGCAGGTGAAAACAATCAGAATCAGGCAATTACACAGGCAATACACTAGCCCAGCCCAGCCTAGCACTTAAAACTCTGCAAACAACAGTCCATCATGTTTCTCACAAGAGACACTGCAGTAAGCTAATAAAAGTGAAAACTGAAAAAGCTTTACTGAGACAAAGAAATGTTAGGGGCTGCCACTGCTGTTATAAAGCGACATATGCAACATGCTGAGGGTGGTGACAATGGAAATGCTGCTGGACAACCCATAGTGAGGAGACGGAGAAGAGTGTACAGGCCCAGGGTAACCTACCAGGGGCTACATGAGCTGGAGATAGTGGAGCACTATAGAGTGGACAGAGACCTCCTGCAGCAAATTGTTGAGCTGTGCAGGCCACGCCTCACACACAGAACCAACAGAGGGGAACCCATCCCAGTGGAAACCAAAGTATGTGTTGGCCTAAGAATATTAGCAACAGGTACCCTCCAGAGACCAACTGGTGATATGATGGGGATATCACAGGCATCAGCATCCAGGGTACTGCATCAGTTCCTGGATGCCATGTCAGCACATGTCCGTGATCGTGCATATTTCCCCAGTTCCCGTGAGGTATTGGCCAGCAATATGCATCTCTTCCAGCATATAGCAGAATACCTTGAGGTAGTGGATGCGATAGACTGCATGCACATACACATCAAAGTACCAGCCGGCGAGCGGGGTAGGGTCTACTTCAACCACAAGGGCTTCCCCTCCATCAACTGCCAGGTAGTGTGTGATGCCCAGGGCATAATACTGAATGTGTGTGCTGGCTACCCTGGAAGCTACCATGATTCCCATATCTGTTATCTGATGCAGCTGTACCAGACATTTGCCAATGGGGACATCCCACATGGTCACCTAGTGGGGGATGCTGGCTATGCACTGGAGCCGTGGCTGATGACACCCATCAGAAACACACAGACACCTGAACAGGAATGCCATAATGAGGCGTACACACAAACACGAAATGCAATTGAGCGTGTGTTTGGGCTGCTCAAGTCACAGTTCCTGTGCCTGGATACATCTGGTGGAGCCTTGCAGTACTCACCAACTACATGTATCCAAATTGTCATGGTATGTGCTGTGCTACATAATATGATCCTGTGAAAACAGCTGCAGCAGCAGCATAGGCCTGGGCCAAACAGCCCCCCACCATTGCCAAGGTCATCACAGGCAGAGCGTGACTCAGAGGAGGAGCAACCTGAGCCTGCCCCAGTATGCAGAAGGAGGCGTGCCCAGTATGCTTTGGCCTTGGCAAAGAGGCAACGCATAGCATATACACTGGCTCAATAGGAACCCTGGAAATGATACCTCTCTCTGACCCGCACATATAGTAAAAGGGATGCCTAAGTTGACACTACCTGCTTTCAAACATGTACAGGGAATGTAGTATGTGCATCCAACATAGGAAGCCCTGCAGCACCACCTGAGGCATGATTGCCATGTGTTAAGCAATTTAAAGCAGTGCTAAACAGCATTTACCACCATGTAGTATATGCAAACAGAATCGCACACACCAACTAGTGCAACTGTGGTCAATGTTGAGTAATATTGGGCAACGTCCAGCAAAGTTGGTGAATATTCAGCAATGTTGGACAAGCCTGGTCTAAGTAGGGCATAGCTGAACAAAAGCTAACATGCTCATATTTGCTTAACTGGCCCTTAAGCAGTCTGGTCTGCTCAGTATGAAAATATAAAGCAGTGATGGGCCTCGATTCCAGAATACTGTGCACTATAGTTAGAGTGAGGAACCACTAAACTATGACAGTATTGCAGTGGTCAGCCACTATGAAGGAATGTTGATAAGTCTATGCAAAGTATCTCATGGAAACCCTGCAGGCACAGCATAATCCCTGTTGAGTTATGACACAAAGGTGAGTCCTGCAGTAAGAACAGAACTTGACGTCCAACACAGACACACAGTATAAATGTTAATATTGGTCATGTTCACACACATCCACAAATGTAAAAGACCTCAGATCGCAACATACTGAAAGGTCACACTGGGCATGCTCACACACCTGAATAAATGAGACAAATGTCAGGCAACAAAACATGGAAAATGCAAAAACCACCAAAAAAAGTCCAAAACTCTTGATATAATAATACCACAGAAGAAGGACTCCAATGCGTGTCTGGATAAATATTTAATCCAACTCAGATGAAAACAAAATACAAGTAAATTTCTCTAGCGCCTCGGCAAAACTTGCCTTTTACAGAGTAAAACTTCAACACTGACTAATAGCTAATCTTAAATACATTTAACAAGACACTCCCCTTCCAGCACTTAAACAATTAATGTTAATTAGTTCATCCCTTTCCACTTGTATAGAAAAAACAAGTTATATATATTTAAAAAAACACATATATTTAAAAAATATATACATGTTCTTTAAAAATAAACTTATAGCAAACTTTTCCATGAACAATCATGATTCAGACCATTTGGACTTAATGTATTAAATTTTAATATAAGGCATAATTCCTTTCTCCTTAATATTTGTTTTATATGTTGTTCATTACAATATGATTCATTATAGACGTTGTCTAATACTGTAACTTTTAAATTATCAGGTTTACCATTATGATATTTATAAAAATGTATAGCTAAAGGACTACTTTCTTTCTGATTTTTTATGTCTCTGACATGTTCTTTTATCCTACAGCACAAAGTTCTCTTTGTTTCTCCAATATAAAACTTGCCACAAGGGCATTATATACCATAAATAACCTGTAATGACTTACAATTAAAGGTTCCCTTAGTTTCAAACAAAATTCCATTAATAGTTTTAAACTGTGGAACTATGTACCTGCAAATAGTACACTTCCCACATTTTCTTGTACCCTGATATTTCACTTGTTTGTACATTTGCATATTAGGTAACTTAAAACGACTATGAACTATAAAATCCTGAACATTTCTCCCTCTCTTATATGAGAAACTAATTATATTATTTTTAAAAAAATCCACTTCTTTCTTAAGTAAATTCCAACTAAAAATTACCTGTCGCTTAACATGTTCAGACAATAAAGAAAAGGTTGAAACAAAATATACAGTATCTTTAAGTTCTTTATTCTTACTACTATATCTATCACTATTATTTCTACTTTTGTTTTTAACTCTTCTCAAGCTATATTTTAAATCGCTCTCAGAATAACCTCTATTTTTAAATTTATTATAACTTAATAAATATTCTTTCTCCTTAATATTAGGGTTACTACATAGTCTCTTCACTCTATGAAATTCAGTATAGGGAATAGACTTTATAACATGTGGTGGATGATAACTTGTCCCATACAACACTGAACCTGAACCCTGAAATTTCCTATGTAGTTGATATTCTATTACTGCATTATTATAACCTTCCAGGGTAATGTCTAAATACTGGACTATATTGCCTATTTGTAGTCCATCAAATTTTATATTCATACTATTTTTTTGTATTTCTTCCAAAAACTGTTAAACATTTTCTTGACCACCTTTACATATAAACAGCAAATCATCAATATAACGGAAATATCTACAAACATATCTATTATAAAATGGGTTAGTATATATATATTCCTTCTCAAATAAACCCATAAAAATATTTGCATAACTGGGGGCAAAAGCAGCCCCCATTGCTGTGCCTTGTTTTTGCTTGTAGATATCTCCATTAAATTCAAATATGTTATTATTCAAACACATATATAACAATTCTAATATGTACTTCGTGACTAAAGTATCACCTATAAAATGCTTAATGGCAAACAATCCATCCTCATGTTTTATACTTGTATACAGACTAACTACGTCTATCACAACGAAATACATATTTTCTTCCCATACTGTATTTTTAATAAAATCAATGAGAGCAAACACATCCTTAATGTATGAAGGTAATCTATATACATACGGTACTAAATAAGTATGTAGAAAAATAGAGACATTGTGTAAGAAACTATTAGTAGCTGAGACTATGGGACGTCCAGGAGGGGGAAACTCCTTTTTATGTAGTTTGGGTAAACAGTAAAAGCATGGCATTCTAGGATTACTCAGGTTAAATTTTTCTTTTACATCTTTATAGGAAAAATATCGCAACCTATAACCCTTGTCTATAATGTATTCATATTTTCTTTGTGCATCTAAATACTCAGATAATTTGATCTTTTCATATACCTCACTTTTCTTCAAATGTGCATAGCACATATCCAAATACTGAACAACATTCAATACCACTAGTTTTCCCCCTTTATCTGAGGGTTTAAACACCATATTATCATTTTGTCCTAACTTAATCAAACTATTCCATTCTTCTTTCATTAAATTATATTCTATTTGTCCTTTATTTTGCTTAAAATAATAGAAATCAGCCTCTATATTATGTATCAAAGATTTATATAAATATTTGATACCATCATTACGATGTGGAGGTATAAAAGTACTTTTTACTATGACTTTACTCGAATCTAGTTCATTGCATTCCATACTATTTAATTCCGAATCACAAGAGAAAAATTCATTATCTGTATCAGTTATGTTTAAATCTGCAAGTTCAGTTTCCACATTTTCAATATTTACATTTTTATCATTTTTGAAAAAATCCATAAGGTGTAATTTTCGTGTAAAATTATAAACATCAGCTTTCAACATATGGATTCTGGGAAACACAGTCGGGATAAATTTTAACCCCTTATTTAATACATTTATATCGTTCTGTGATAATTCCACACCTGATAAATTAACTACATACTCACAGTTCGATTGATGCCCTGTTTCAGTGTTAAAATTAATACCATTTACCCCTTTTATGGTAACGCTGGTTCCCATACCCTCCCCTCTGTGGTCCCTGTCCATTCCAACTCTGTTTCCGACTGTGGTATTATTATAACAAAACATGGAAAGCCTGAACTGGGCATGCTCACACACTCAGGCCATGTCTGAGTACAGCAGTGGGCCACACATATCTGGCAGTTGCATGTGTTAACCCAGGAACCTCTCACTATCCTGCAATCCGCCCTGTGCACACAGTTACATGACAACAGACACATATATAATATAGTGGAACCCTGTCATAATCAAATATGTTCTGCAGATACCTAAGTTGTTCATAGAAACTGGGAAAGCAAAGACGATAAAGACCTGAAAACAGTATCAGCAATAAATATTGTGCATCCCAAACATAAGCATAGGTTCAGAGGTCGATACTAGGCTATCTGCCCTAGGGCATGTAGAAGCCTAGCCAGAGTGTGTTTGGCTTTTGCAACCCTGTCAGATTACTACACTGTGCCAGTGAATAGTAGGTCACACAAGATAGTCCATGTACATCTAGGCCAGTGTGCCTCTGTCTAGCAGGGACACAGAAGATATCCTAGGGGTAAACATATGATCACCCATACAGCCATCAAGATGTCCCCTGTAGGTGGTCAGTGGGTGGCTCTGCCTATATGAAACTGTGATCACAATACGAAGTGAGTGGAGGCCCTGGGATAAGAATCTGTCCCTCCAGCATGTCCTATTAACATCTGTGCTGAGGTATATGTCCCTGGAGTGTGTAGCTCCAAGGGAGTTGGCTATCCTGAGGTGGAGCATGTCCAGTAATTCTGGGTTGGGTATTTCTGTAATCAGCAGGCACACATCATATCCGAGTAGGTGGTAAGCGACTGAGTATAGCTGGAGTTACTGCATCCGAACTGTGCAGGTCATCCGTGTGAGTCCCTACATCTGCTTGGTGAGGAACTTTTGTGGCCAGTTCAGTTGCTGCAGGTGTTGGGTAAGGTACACCCCAAATGTGGCATTGTAACCAAGCATGGTTGTGATGAGTATGGGGGTACAATGACCTCACTCGATCTAGATGTGAAACCATATGGGATTAAGTGGCTTATATAGAAGGTCTGTCCAACCACTTTGGCAACGTGAATGTCAAAGGCGACAGTACAAACAAGTCATGTCCCCAATCACCTAACAACTCCTACCATATCTAACGGAGTACTACCTATGTGGTAATGTGTGGGCATGTTGCTATTCCCAAAGGGGATGACTATGCAACTAATGGCATTTAGCTGTAGGCCATGGCTCAGGCACCAGTCATCCATCTCTGTGAGACCCTGTTTGAGTATGCATGTGGCAGCTGGAGAGTTGATTATGGCACCCAGTTTGCAGTCAAGTGTGAACAAGGTCAGCCATATTCCCCCTGTGGTAGCTTGTACATCAGACAAATATATACTGAACAAGAGAGGTCCCAGGACCGAGCCATGTGGGATGCCATATGTAACTGCTGTATAGTCAGACATGGCACCTGCAATTCTTACCATGTGGGTGTTATCCCTGATCTAGGTAGCAATCCGTCATGTGAGATATGTGTCCATATTGACGCTGGTGAGCCTATGCATAATGGCCCAGTGGGTTATTGTGTGGAAGGGGTTTGCAAGGTTCAGGTTGGTGGTGTGGACAACTGTCCCTATGTCGATGGACCTGTGAACCGTCTACAGAATACAAACATGTTCAAGAGGCAAGATCTGCCTGCAACAACGCTGAAATGTGTAGGACACAGTATCTGTAGGTTCCTGATGTCTATGTGTAAGAGACTCATGACAATATGCTCCATAGCTTTGCAGAACAGGCTAGTTAGGTTTATAGGGCAATATTGTCTGTGGTCCGTTGTGGCACCAACTCTGTGGAGTGGGACCACTGTCACTGTATGCCATTCCGTGGGTACATATCCTGTAGTAACTCTGATATTGCACAGTGATGTAATGTGAGGGTTACGTCTGTCATGAAGCTTGTGTAACATGCATACTGGGACACCATCTGGTCCCATTGATGCTGTGATGTATGCTTTGTGGAGGGCAGCACTCACCTGTTACTGTGTGATGTCAGGGAGGTTACACTCTGTTGGGATGTATAGTTGCTCCTTAGGGGGGATGGGGTGAGACATCTGCACTGAACATGTTTGCCAGGATGTTGGCAATGCCAGTGGGTTCAGGGTAAGTTTAGTCAGTATGCAGTAATTCACAGCATATCAGTGAGTGCCCACCCAGGTTCCTGATATAACTGAAGAAGGCCTTGTGATAGTCCTACATGTCTGGTGCAATTGTCCGTGAGAAGCAGCCCTTAGATAAGTTCATGAGTGATCATACAGATCACAGATTCTTTCCTCGTCTGGGATTGCGCTCTATCATGTAGTAGCTTCCTCATGATGTTGTACAGCTTATTAATGGCTGGGGTCTACCAGACAGGTCCCCTGCCATTGGAGAAGTGAGTCCTGTTGTTATCTGGGATAGCACAATCCATGCAGTCCAGTAGGTGTCCATAGAATGTGTATGTAAAGGATTCAGCAGTCAGAGCTGTATATGCCACTGTCTCAGGTTCTCTGAAGGATACCACCTTGCTTTGGTGAAGTGAGATGTTGGCTCATGAGAAGTTCACCAAGATTACCCAGGATGGGTGTGTGGAGGGTATATGTATGTCCAGTGAGATATATGTATGTTCTGACCTTACCAATGAGGGGTATATCGCTGGTGTGGAACATAGAGTCTCCATGTTGGTGATGATCAGGTCCAATATGTATTCCCCCTTGTGGCTGTGGTGACTGGTTGTGCCATAGCATATGAATTTACAAATTGTAGTGACTGTAGGGCGAGGGTGTTGGGGCTTGAATAGTATCCCCAGTCAATATTTCTGCATTTGAAATCACCCAATATAATGGTGTTTGTAGAGACCTTCATATTCTCCACTGTTCCCAGGAATGCCGAGTGTGGTTCCTGAGTATGGGAGGGTGGTCTCTAGCAGGCAACAAACTGAAAGGCAGTTTTGCACAATGGTAGTTGTATATGTATGGTCTGTGATGCTTTGTGCAGTGCTACTAACCCAGAGGTGTGTGTATCTGTGATGTGTATGGATACTCCCCCTAGTTGTGTTGGCCATTCCAAGTCCTGTGGTCAAAAAGCATGGTACGAAACATAACCTGGTAGTGCTGGTGTGCATATGTGAGCCTGAACTAGGCATCTGTTAGTGCACAGATATCACTATCCTCCATACTGAGGAGAGGCCTGAGTGGCCGCAATATGAGGGTAACACATCTGGTGTTGAGCAGCATTACCCTTAGTGTCATTTAACCTGTAATATCTATGGAGGTGGGTTTGTCTTTTGAGCCCTGCTCAACAAATGCACTATGGTGGTAGCAAGACCCTTAGCCAGCATTCGAAGGTCCAAGGGTGACAGATGCAAGCTGTCCATAGTGAAGCTACGTGGCATGTCGAGCATGTCACCACAGGCTGACAGACACTGTATCCCCTATGAATGACACCAATTTGTTAGCCAACTGTTAAACTTGATATGTTTGTCTGTATACTGTGACATCATAATTAGTGGGTGTAAGATGCTAGACAAGGTCAGGGTCATACTGGCCTGGGCTACATGATCAGAGTGTTCCTCCATGTACCATGTCATATGTTCCAGGGAGTAACGTCTGAGGTTTTACGCACCGGCATGGGCAATGATGGCACCAGTCCTGTACTTGCTTTGGAGTGACCTGACTGCATGTGTTATGTGGCAGATCCTGGCACCTGACAGACAGCCCAAAGTGACTATTCCCATGTTCGGGCTGGTGAGTGGTACGTCAGTGTGTCTGACAATAAGTGTCGCCTATTACAAGTGTATTAGGTGTGTTGTATAGCCTGAAGGGCAGTGACTGTGTGGCACACTGACATTGTGAACTATGTGATATGTGGGTATTGTAGTGGGGTAGCAGTTGTGTGTGTGCCTGCTGTGGTGGTCTCTGCTGCTTAGGCAGAGTTAATTCACAGCATTCGAGTATGTCTATGTGTGATAATGTGGTTTGAGTGCTGTCACCAGAGGATATGTGAGACTGATATGTGGTGTGTGTGGTTACCTTCACCACCTGATAGACTGTGCCAGTCATGGGTCAAGAGAGTTCAGCACCCTGTATGTCTCTATAGGTGCATCTCACACATATATCTGAGTTTGTCGGGAGGAGGAGAGGGTTGTCTGTGTACATGAGGCAGACGTGACATTGTGTCAACATCACAATATTCACCAGCTGGACTGGAGAGTACACACGAAACCAACCCCTGGACATGCCGGGATATTATGATGACATACACTGTAGCCAGATCACAAAGGATCAGTAGGGTGTTAAGTGTGTAAAAGAGTATAACAGGGATTAGTGCTCAGGTTCGTTGGTGTTCTGTAAAGAGTAGCTGAGAAGGAGTCCAGACTGAATCATGACACCTCCGACAGCTATGTCATATATAGCAATGTACACCCATATATGCCCTGAGTCAGGGCCAACTGTACCTGACTGACAATGCCGACATCCTGACAGACAGGCCCATATATACAGACCCACCTCCCACTGATGATAGTCCATATCATCATATCAGGAGATATCACATGTAGAATGGATGAACAGCTACCCCCAATGCCAAAAGCATGGCAGCAAGTGGAATACATTGATTCCCAATGTGTGTCATGCCTAAACTACAGAACAAACAGATCCTGCACCTGAACAGCCAGCTGAGCCTCCCTCCCTACACAGGATGTGGAACCATTGAATGTGTTACAGCAACATATGGCACTCCACACAAGTGTTGATGCACAACACACCATGGGAAGTACAGTCCAGAATGCCTATGAAGTCTGATCTGCAAGGCCATGGAGTCCATCATGGTTGAAGTCATAATCACAGCTACTGGAAGCTGACATACACACAACCCTACTAACTGTGGTATGTTCATGTGAGGATCATGGTTCCCAAACATGCTAGACTGTTTGCAAGGCAGCCACCCAGGACATACATCACTGAACACAGCTACACATGTATCACATAGACTTTGAATAGCCCTTTATCAACATCCCAGACACATGTAGTACCCACAAAACCAACAAGCTGTGCATAAATATGTGTTGACATATGAAGGAATGTCAATGTGTCCACAGATAGATCACACAAGGTAAGGATTATGAGTTCCTGTTCAAGCTGTTGACACCTGACGACCCACATGGACCATTTCCGGAATGGCATAAAACAAAGTGTACACACATTACCATGTCCAGTCTGATGATGTTACCATCCTATAAATACAGCAGGAGAAGGGAAACCAGCCAGTAAAGCAAATAACGTGCTGTGTTAATGTGTCTCTTTCTAGTATCATAACATAGTTAGGTAGGGGTTTGAATCCTGCAAACACTGAGTGTGTATGTGTGTGTGTGTGTGTATGTGTCTGTGGGGGTGTGTGTATGTGTTCAAATGTCTTTGAAAGCAGTGCACATTTTTGAGACTGGGAAAGCACACTAAAAGAGGTACATTCCTCTTTGGAAAGACTGATGATGTCACCATCCTACAAACACAGACGGAGAAGGGAAACCACCCAGTAAAGCAAATAGCGTGCTGTGTTACTGCATCTTTCTCTAGTATCATAACATAGTTAAATAGGGATTTAAATCCTGCAAACTCTGACTGTGTGTGTGTGGGGGGTGTGTGTATGTGTGCAATGGTTTTTGAAAGGAGTGCCCTTTTTGGAGACTGGGAAAACACACTAAAAGAGCTACATTCCTCTTTGAAAAACTGATGATGTCACCATCCAACAAATACAGACGGAGAAGGGAAACCACCCAGTAAAGCAAATAGCGCACTGTGTTTATGCATCTTTCTCTACTATCATAACATAGCTAGTTAGGGGTTTGAATCCTACTAACTCTGACTGTGTATGTGTGCAATTGCCTTTGAAAAGAGTGCCCTTTTTGGAGACTGGGAAAACACACTAAATGAGGTACATTCCTCTTTGGAAACACTGATGATGTCACCATCCTACAAATAAAGACGGGGAAGAAAAAACACCCAGTAAAGCAAATATTGCGTTGTGTTAATGCATCTCTCTAGTATCATAACATAGTTAGGTAGGGGTTTAAATCCTGCAAATGCTGACTGTTTTTTGTGTGGGTGTGTGTGCAATTGTCTTTGAAAGGGGTGCCCATTTTGGAGACTGGGAAAACACACTAAAAGAGGTACATTCCTCTTTGGAAAGACTGATGATGTCACCATCCTACAAATACAGACGGAGAAGGAAAACCACCCAATAAAGCAAATTGCGCACCATGTTAATGCATCTCTCACTAGTATCATAACATAGTTAGGTAGGGGTTTGAATCCTGCAAACGCTGACTGTGTGTGTGTATCAATATGGTGTGGGTTTTGCTTTTACTATGGTATGACATATTATGATTACAACAGTAAGTGCATTGCACACATCAGGTATCTGCGTGGCAAATATATATGTGTACATGTCCCCTCAATCAGTACATAGGTGTGAAGTCTGCATACTACATGAATACATTTGTTTCCATTGACAGGTTGTGCCGCTGCTTCTCAGATCGTAGGTCACATATGTATGTATGTGACAAGGCCATCCAATGTCGTGATCTGTGGCCAAGGTTATCTGTGCCACACACACCCATGACAGTTACTTAAGAGTAGTGTGAGTGAGGGTATATGCCTGGGGTATATGTCAGACATGTTTATACACAACAATGACTGCCAATAATGAACAGTCTTTATAGGTGTACAACTGCCTTGTGGATATGCATTCAGGCCTCCAATGTCTTATGTGATACACCATGGGACTCCACAAGACCTATGGATATATGGATACCAAGGGACACATGACATAACATGTGGCTGTATGTACACATTGGTACCCAACATACATGTTGAGGGCTACCACCTATGTGGTACTGATGGGATACTATGTATAGTACATGTGGATGACTATGCCATAGTCGGCTTACTGCTATACAGCATGTATCAGACAACAGGTATCTGTCTGTATGATACCTTGGTGTAGGATATGCGTCCCATCCAGGGAATGCATTGTAGGCCAATGCATGCATTTTCCAGATTTGGATGGACACATCCCTAGTGTGTTTGCATGTACCTAACAGGGCTATATGCCAAACAGGTGTGGTCACAGGAATGGGTGGCGGTCATTACCACTGGTTAGTGTTATAGTGTAGCACCGGAAGGATCCAACTGTTACTGAGTTCCCTACGACTGTGTGTCATTTGTCAGGACATCATCCAATGATTGCTTATAGTCATGCTGTTGAGGTTGTGTATACTACCAGACCACAAATCATTGACAGATATTAACAGTATCACCCACAGCAAAGTGTCAACCCATGTCATACACACATGTCTACCCATGTTAGTACATAACTGTAGTAGAATGCATACTGGCCATTGAAAGATACTATCAGATGTTAGCAATGTGTACAACAGGGTATGCCACATGCCCCATGTGTCCACTATGCATGTACATGCAGACAGTGCTTACCCACCATGTTCACAGATGTACACTTGCTAATCTGTACTGCACACATCACACACGTACTGTCCACTCACTAACACATGCTGGCAACACATTACACTTCAGCCAAGTGGCACATGGGTGGACAATACATACTCAGACCTAACAGTGGTGTAAACAATGCTACATTGACAATCAGAGCTTTGATGCGTAATGTCTGCTCAGATATACCTACAAGGATGTCATTAGACTTTCCGGTTGACAACTTGCTAATATTGCTACACTGCTATACTGTCATGCTGTGCATCAGCACCATGTTAGCCTGTTCCTCCGTCAATGTTACAGATGACAGGAGGTGACACAGGTATCATCATATGCACAGGGCATTTTGCTGTTTGCCAGAGCCTGACATTGACCCATCCAATCGACATGTCTGTGTGTGTGTGTGTGTGTGTGTGTGTGTGTGTGTGTGTGTGTGTGTGTGTGTGTGTGTGTGGGACAACAGTAGAGCATGGGCCAATGCTGATGTAATGTGTGTGTGTGTGTGTATGTGTGAGCCCTAGTTGTTTGGTTAATGTGTGTGTGTGTCTGCATGCACACAGCTCCACCATGTGGCTGCCATATATGGTAGTTTGTGGGACAGCCACAGACTGTACCTGCTAGGCTGTACAGATCACTGTCTCTGGCCACGGACACAGTACCTGTGCCTGGCAGGGGTGCTACGGACAGTATTGGGTACCAGCCCTGACTGGGTACTGTTATCAGAGGCAGAGGTAACATGACTGGACCCATGTCCCTGCTGGGACTGGCCAGAGCCATATGCACGTGGTCTACTGGGATGGTCAATGGACAGGCCAGCCCCCGCATTGCTGGGGCTTGTACTGCCACTATGGGAGCGGCTCTGAACTGTGGGTCGTCCGCGACCACTGCCAGCTGCTGCTGTTGCTGGCATGCATCCGCGTCGACGTTGCAACCATCCCGCACTGTCCTGGCTCATGAAAGACATATTGTGGAGGGCATCTAATGTCTCCCCCCAACGTCTATCAATTAACTCGGTGTAAGTCTGGATGGCACTGGCAAAGTCATGGATGCTGTCATTGATAGCGGTGTAATGTGCCCTATGCGCCCTAAGTCCCTGCCTGGTGTACCGTCCCATACGTGCCTGAGCCTGCATTACAGCCTGGAACATACTGGATGTCGTAAGACCTGTGAGGGCACGCCTGCCAGGGGCAATACGACCAGCAGTGCTCCCCCGAGAACCCCTGGACCTCTGCCTATGTGGTACCATTCCAGGACTACGGCAATGGCTGCTGTGAGGGAATGAAAGTGCCATGGGTACCACACTCTCCTGGTCAATGTCAACTGTATGCTGTCCCTCGCCTATGGCCATTGGTGGTGGGGGATGTACTGACAGTATGAGTGTGCGCATAGATGGGGTTGAACGCTGTGTACTGTCAATTGGCGGACCAATGACAGACCCTGTCAAACCTTCCTGTGCCAAAATACATGTCTCATCATCACCACTATTCATGGCAGTGGCTTCAGGTTCCCTGCTGCTTTCGGCCACCCCTAACTCAGCACCTGTGAGAGGAAGACAGGAAACACACTTTACAGTGTGCACATGAAAACATGCATACATGCACACATGCACACATGCACACATGAACACATGAACACATGCACACATGAACCCATGCACACATGCACACATGAACACATGCACGCATGAACACATGCACACATGCACACATGAACACATGCACACATGAACACATGAACACTAATACACTCCTCACTACAGCACATACACACACACCAGCAATCCAACACATACTCTATAGTGGGTGAAGGTGGATGTCAGTATCACAAGGTAAACAGTCACCACACACATGTCAGCATGCAGAATATGTGTTGCATAAGACCATGCAGTGCAAGTGTAAACACCCCTATTTAATAGCAGTATACATGGCTTTGATGCAACTGTGTAGTTGTTCAGTGATTGGCTACACCCTGGAACACAATGTGTACATGGACACAACATTGCTGTGCAGGTATTATCAGCTCTGCAATGCCCTGTGCACCATCACTCACAAGTATACATGCCAAGGCTGCATGTGTTATCTGTGTGACACATAGATATCCATGTCTGAGTACAGTGTCTGTGTCCATAGCAGATAATAGTGGGCATGGGTGTAGCACATGCATGCTATGTACACACACGGGATGAGTTGTGCATGTTGACATGAAGGAATCCCAATGCTCAACATGACCAGTGTACAGTGGTTATGGTGAGTGTGGGACATATTGCAGATATGTCGGTGCCAGACATGGCATGGCATGCTACACGACTGCAACATTAAACACCACACATACCCAATGTGTGTCCAGTGACCAATACACCCATTAGCATTCCAGGACATATATGTGACACTTTGTTTGGATGGCGACTGCTGTGCATATTGTGTATACTGGCATATGTTAGCACACACACAACATGCTATGCATATTGTGTATAGGTGCATATGTTTGCACACACACAACATTGAGGTGCAAAGCAATGACTGCTATGAGTAGTACTGTGGTCACTGTAACTGGATGGGGTGTAGTACCCTGTGCCATCATCAACATGCATCTTGTGGTCATTCACAGCTACTAATGTGTGCAAGACCACCGCCTAGCATACTGTACCTGAACCGCAGTGCCGTGGCTACGTTCACAATTACACAGCCACCTTGTACATGGGTGTGTGAGGTGCCCAATAGGGAGCATTGCCTAACATGACTGTGTTATGTGTTGCAGAGTGTTGCACAGCCCCATGATAGGCCTCTACCCCTGAGGTACATCATGTGTGTGTACATGACATGTGGGATACTGAAGTGGACCTTACAGCAGGTGTGTGGTAATGCCAAATGTAGCATGTTTTCGTGTACTGCATATGATAAATGTTTTCTGTTGTGTATAGCTGTAGCAACTATGCATATCCAATGTGCAGTACAGTGTTGCCACAATTGTGTCTGCTGCACTGTGCATTGCATGTGATTGAGGTAGCTACTGACTTTACTGAGATGATTAATGTCTCACAGCAAACATGCACAGCATGCATTATGCGTAGGTGTGTTACGTGTACATGGCCTACACCTCACCTATGACATGCACATTTCATTACCAATATTAAAGTATTAACACACTCACCAGCATGTATCATCTGCCCTACTGTCACACCAGAGGGACCTACAAGAATATGACACAGTTTGTCAGTGGCCACAACTGTGGCATTGCTACTGTGAATATGTTAAACTACAGTGGAACAACAGTCAACAGTCACAGGTGTACAGATAATATTCCAAATATCAGTATTGCATACGCTAGGCAGCACAGCTGCTAAACATGCAGTACACATCTCACATATGCATATTCTAACAATACAGGTAACGGTAGTCTACAGCTAGGGCATATTACCTCCATGCTCCATGTCATTTGCTGGGTGGCTCCGGCCTCCATGATGACACATGTGTGATGCTGTTGCTGCTGTAGGCCAGGAGCCACCACGCTTAGGAGCAGCTCCTCCACTCTGGTGATGGGGGGATGTATGGCTGCCCCACCACCTGTGGCAAGCTGTTGCCTATGGATATCAGATGCACACCGCCGGACATGTCTAATTAAATCACTGCAGTGATGGAGTACCTGCTCATGTGTCCAGTTATGCATGCCTATGTCATTTACCCGGTGAACAAGATCTTGCCACAGTGCAGTACGCTCATGCTGGTGCTGGCTGGCCCTGGAAAAAAGCAGGTTATAGTGCTGCACCAGGCTGTTCTGTATTTCCTGCTCCTCCGCAACTGTATACGATGGATTGTGTTGATGAGCCATAACCCTGGAAGACAATTAAATGATATGTGTGAACAAGTCATGTGGCACACTTAACATTATGAAGTACAGATATCACTTAGCTGCCATATATAGCATCTGTCTGTCTATCAGAGGATACACACATTCAATACCACATGTCAGTGCTCAGCCCACAACTGGCTGACAGTGCCTGCCACACTCCATATAACAAACCAGTATACACCAGTAGTCGGCACACTGTTTGGGATATAATGCACAACCTCGCCCCGGGGGTATATATGAAGCGAATGCATGAAGAAATATGTCATCCAATGCAATGAATGTAATGTACATTTACAGTATTACCAGTAAACCACCCTAGTCTTTGATGCCATACCCCTACCTAACATATGTGCACTGTTGTTAATATAGCTGGCGTACTGCTGTAACAGAGTATACATGTTGCTAGGTACTCATACATACCCTGTAACACACATGTGATTGCGGGCATGGTACAGGCATCATTACACACACATATCAGACATACATACAACACACAAATGTATGCCGACACAGATGAGCATTATCTGTGTACCTTATAGTACTGTGTGCCCCTACTTACAGATACCTATGCCTGAGGTATGTAATCTGTGCAGACTACAGGAAACACACAAGACAGCGTTACCAGGGAATGTGAACATACACCATACTGTGCTGTTTAGGCCTACAGCTTCAAGTAGTACAACAGTTCATATGTGAGCAGGATTCACCAGCAGTACCACTTACTGAGCATACATGTATTGCTTCAGCCTACAATGGGACACCACAGTCGTACACAAGGAACTACGTCACAACATATGCCATCCTACTATGTCTGCATCCCAATAACTGACACATCTTTCTCTGGCCTGACACCTAGGACACAAACTACCATGACATACACAACCTCACACTAAGTTATCACACCTTTACAAACCTTGCACACAGTCACTGTCACACTCATTCCACCTTACATAGCAGGTATTGCACTGAGTACATGTGTGTGTGCATTGTGTCATAGGTAGGTAATACGCTATTGGCCCTAGGGCCTAGAGCAGCCTAGCCATAAGCTACCCTGCCCTTTGACACACATGTAATGTGATTTCACTTGCTCCTGTCAACCGGATACACAGAAATGACTCCCAGGGCATATTACATATCTCCAAAACAATCATCAAGGGTATGTATGACATCTGCTAATGAGGAGCCTTGTTTGTTAATGCTGGGTGGTTTAGTCCAGAGTATGGCATATTTGTGGATAGGAACCTGAACCTCCAGCATGTGCTGTTTAGTGAGGTGACAAGGGTTAGGGCCCTAGGTCATGTACCCCGGAGGGATTTTGAGGTGTTGTCATGGTGGTTGGCTGACTGCTATGGGTGTGATATACCTCTGTATGTCCTGCAGTGGTAACCTCTGGGTGGGCGGTATGCAATGCACTCTAGCTGTGGTTTTATGAGTCAGTCTGCATAGGGCATGTGTTTGAGGGCAGTTTTACTCTTTGTTAGGTATGTCTGTGGCCTTTCCACTTGCTGTAGTTGTCATGTGAAGTACATACCACATGGGGCATTGTGATGAGTAGAGGGGAACACTGACCTATATTTCCCTAGATGACACACCTTTTGTGATGACAAGTACCATGTAGACAGATTACAAGACTAGTGTGGCACTGTGATTATCAAAGGGGAGCCTACTGTCCACCTGTGTCCCATGTTCCCTTCTGACACCTTCAGTGTTAGGCAGGCTACCACCTATGTGGTAGTTACTACGTAAAGTGTTTTGGAATGGGGTATGGCACTGCAGTCTCAACACTGGTGTTCAGTCCATGCCTTGGACAACAGGCACCTGTTGCAGTACATATGACCCCGTGTCTCCCTCTCTCTCTTATATATATATATATATATATATATATATATATATATATATATATATATACATATATATATATATATACATATCTATACATATCTATGCATATCTATCCATATCTATACATATCTATACATATCCATACATATCCATACATATCTACATATATCTATATATAGCTATATATATATATATCCATATATATATATATATATATATCTATATATATATATATATATATATATATATATATATATATATATATATATATACATATATATATATATGGGTCTACTACTAATGCCGAATTCCCGACAGAAAACTCACCCGGCCAAATGACGATTTGCCGACAGCGGAAAGACCGACAAGGGGTCAGGGATTGTGGGATGTCGGGTTAGGCTGTGGGAAAGGTGAGTGTGTGTTAGTGGTTCGGGTAAGTAAGTGTGTGCTAGTGAGGACTGTAGTTTAGTTAAGTGATAGGTGCAGGTAGGTGATGTGTGCGTTAGTGTGAGCTTGGGCTAGGGGTGGGTTAAGTGAGTTAGGGTTAGGTTAAGTGAGTTAGGGGGGGTGCAGGTAGGTGTTGGGCTAGGGGTGGTTAGGGTGCAGGTAGGTGAAGTGTGTTTTGGGTCGGGTTTGTGTCGGGTTTGTGTGTTGTCATCTGGCGTCGTGAGTTTTCTGTCGAGTAGTAGACCCATATATATATATATATATATATATATATATATATATATATATATATATATATATATATATATATATATATATATATATATATATATATATATATATATATGTATATATATATATATATATATATATATCTATAATTCTATATATCTATATATATCTATATATGTATATCTATCTATCTATATATATATATATATATATATATATATATATATATAAAATCTATATCTATATATTTTATATATATATATATATATATATATATATATATATATATATATATATATATATATATATATATATATATATATATATACACACACACACACACACACACACACACACACACACACACACACACACATCTAAACATCCATTGCGGTACATAAAGCTGCACATATAGGCGCATATACTGCCAACCTTTCATGGCGGGGATGTCAATTATGCAACAGTTGTGAGACATACGGTTATGTAATACTATTGCACAATGTTGTGCAGAATGCATTCTGCTGTCCTCAGGCCATATAGCTGTAGCAGGCCTCACTGCCTGTAGCTCAGTCCCACAGCGTTTAATCACCACATGACATTTACCGGCACTGCTTGCTGTCTGCAATGCAACACACTACAACCTACATACATATGTGCACATAGCAGCCTTCAACAATATACATATGTCCAGCCTTCACTAACAGTTGCAGTATGTCCCTTGCCCTATGCAAATGTGCATGTACATATAGATAGAGACTGCTGCCAAATATGGATGATTCACAGTATGTAGAGTACCCTTCAGACACATCATTCGGATGTCAGCAAATACATATCTGTTACATACCTTACCTTTGTATTCCTCATCTCCGTCTGTTGTAGGTGTTGATTTTTTTTTTTTGGTATTGGTTTCCTCTGTGTGTTGGTCTTTCTTTTCAGTGTCTGTCTCCTACTGCCTGTTTGTATCCGTCTGTCTGTCTCTGTCTCTCTCACTCGTGCTCTCTCTCTCTCTCCCAGTTGGTGCAATGATATTATTGCATGTGTGGACAGCAGATACAGGCTGCTTTTCTAGGTATCTGCACATGTGCATGTGATGGTGCCCACCATTTAGTAATTGCATGCAGCCTGCTGTGTGGTAATTGCAGTTCTCACTGGGATTTCAGGACACTGCTATAAAATGATAGGTTAGATAGGTGTAGCCCTTTCAGTTTTGCAAGGTGGGGGCCATGCTTGTTTGCTGTGGACACTGTTGTCTCAGTCAGAAGGTTGGTATATGCCTCATATCTGAAGCTGGGTTGTAGCCAGTGAAATGCATGTTGTACTGAAACCTGACTGTTGCTTCTTCCAGTACACTCTTCTCAGTATGTAGGTTTACTCACACCTCCTAATGCTAACACTGGATACATGGGAGTATGTACTTTCTTTTCAAATTAGAGAATTAACTGGCATACAACAGTAGTTATTGAAATGTATTCCTATGGCTTTCCTATTTTCCCTTTACATTCACTCATTGTAATGCATGTTATATTTCTTTCAGCACCAAGTTATTGTATATCTGCTGTGGCTTAGTGGTACGTCATACAGGCTGGTGAGTCCAAGGTGTGGGGCTTGAGACTGACAAGGGTATTTTATTTTGCTGCTGAGCAGTACAAGGGCCCTGTCATACAGAGTGACTAAGGCGCTTTTAAGCAGTTGTAAGCGGGTTTGTGCAGGTTTGCGCGATGCTTAGCGATGCTGAGCTAAGCTTAGCTTAGCTTATTTTATTTTAGCAATACTAAGCTAAGCGCACACATGCGCACACTGGTGCAAACCTGCTTACTACTGTTTACAAGTGCTCACTCCCACTAACCCCTGCGCTCATTTCTTTGACAGAAAAGTAAATAGGGAGATAGGAATGTGGTGATAAAGGGTGCACAAAGAGGGGAAGACAGTAGGGGAAAACAGCTCCAGATGTACAGGATGGGTGTGGAGAAGGTCCATAGCTGCTCATTTCTTTACCAGCAACAACTGTGCATATGCAATACATTAGGAGGGATATTTGAAACCTTCCACCCCTGAGAGAGGGGTGAGGACAACTAAGTATGTTGTACTACCAATTATGAATATCAGGCACATGCACTGTTTGTGAACTGCTATACTGTCATTAGTACATTACTCACTTCTGAACAGTTTGTGGTTTGTTTGTGTTGACATTAGCACAGTCTGCTCAGGACAACTGGACATATTTCACTACTGTGTATGCCTACCTACACCCTTGGTTGTGCCTGACTGCACAGGTGTATAGTACCTTTGGGTAGGGGTGCAGAACTGCAGAGTGCATTATTTATTATCATGTGATGTTTATCTTGCTGAACATGCAGAGTTGCTGTGTACCTGTAAGTCTATAAAGGCTAGTAATCTGTCTGAGTAGTTCCCACCTGTGGACATATCCAGATGGTAGACATAGGTTAGCCTACTATTCATTGACTGTGCACCACACCAGTCTTTTCAGCACCTGAACGATGGCATTGTCATGTGCACCACACCAGTCTTTTCAGCACCTGAACAATGGCATTGTCACAGGTGGTTACTAGCAGTACATGGCTACATCCTTTGATATTTCTGTGTTGTACTCCTACATAAGGGCATGCTTGTGGAATTCATTCTACAGATATTCGCAGAGTATGTAACAGAGATCCCAGGCCCACATACTTCCCACTAGTTAGTGACATACATCTTTGTAGCATCCCACTGCTTTTTCAGAAATACACAACAGTTATGGTGGTCAGGCAACAGTATATCTGACAAATATCTGAACATCTGGACATAATATCACACTAGGTAAATACCCTGAGCTGCTAGGCATGTCACAAAGCACTGTACAAATTACAGGCAGACTGCCACAACACTGACCCAAGTTTCCTGTGGGGGAATACACATGTACTTGCAAATATAGCAGGCACTACAGGCATGTAACGGCATGGAGTAACAGACACCATTGTGAAAGTGCATACCCGCAACCAGTCTGTACACAGTCAAAGTCACATTATGGTAAGCCTAATTAATATTACAGTTTATGGACTGTGTAAACAAAACCATTCTTATATGTGCTACTTGCACACTAACCCTTTATATACTGGGCCAATACACAGTGTAGTCTGATGCCTGCAAACATGTATGCTGATAGGGTACCATAAACTGGAGCAGTATGCAACATCAGATAGAACAGGACAAAGAACAATGACATCTACCACAGTCTGTACACATGCCAAGTAACATATTCACAAGACACACTCTGTAAACAATCACCATAAGTACACACTCCTCACTACTGCACACACTACAACAGAATGTCCAGGTTTTGTCCTCAAATATAAGGTCTACTGCGCACAGCATGTTTAGCAGTCTGATTTCTCAATGGCTTGTTATCAGGTATGATGTCAGTAAATAATGAAGTACTGTACATATGCACCTCTTACTGCATAACATATGGACAAAGAAGACAGACTTGTGAGATGGAGGCATAAACACAGGGCCAATACTGACATATTGCTGTAATAAACTGAGAAATGTCCTGGTGTAACAGGGTTTGTTCTGCCATATCTCTTCTGAGGGATATGAAGTCAGTAACTCACATGGATGTCACCATGTACTGACTGCAATCATCAGAGTATGCTACTGCATTTCTAAAGATAGGAAATGTGTGAGTAACACAACACATGTAAGACTCCAAACTCTGACCATTCTGCAGATAGCCCTACAGGTGAGAATTTCCTCAACCACATAACAGTGCCATGCCAGACTTTAAATAATGAAGAGAAGCCATATCCACACAAACCCTGTTAAACCAACATTACTTCAAATATAGAACAGCAATACTTACATTCTGTCCCCATGTCTGGAACATCCCCCTCCTGTTTGTTGGCCTGTCTCCACAGTGTAAGCTGTAAGAGGTATTTCCAACTACCCTCTGTGATGATGTTTGTCAAACACCCACATGAAGTCCTGCTCATAGTAAAGGAAAAGGGCCAGGGGTCCAGATAAGTAAATATTGTGGGAAGAAATATCCAGGGAATTGTTATGGCTAGGCTTGTATAGGCTCTAGGGCCAATAGCCTAGTATCAACCTATGAGCCTATGAACACCCACATGAAGTGCTTAGTTATAGAAATGTGTTTCCATGCAATTGGCTATAGGAATGATATCTCAGCTGTTCTACATGCAATTAGCAAGTGGGGGACTGCAATTCATGCACAGGCCATCAGCTGACCATGAGCATTACTTACAAAACTCAAGCTGCTGCCTATGCAAAACAGATGTACTTTTCCACATCCACCAGAGAGGGAGAGACAGAGACAAAGTAAGAAAAGAAGGGAGTAAGAGCCAAGCGTGTTTGTGTATGATCCCTGGGTGGAAATTGGTATCTGGGTATTATAATAGTTGCCTATAATGTTTACTAATCCATAATGTCACATAGTAATTGCACATGGCTGTACACATTTATGGATGAGGATAGTCTGCAACAACCTCTACAGTGTTTGAAAACTGTTGGCCTTATAATGTGGACAATGGGACATATAGGTCCTCAATATAATGATGTAGCAAAACCCACAGTGCAATGGATCCTGTCATTACACAATCACCCCAATGCACACACAGGATACTGATGACACACACACTTACCAGTATTGAGTTTCAAGCCCTACCTGACTATGTATTGCTATTATAGTGTTATGCAGTTATTGCAAGCGCCATGGAGCTTACATGTTGGAGAGTTGTCCAAAGGTATCTTTGAAGGTGGGTGACATCAGCAACAGTGCTAAAGGAGGGATAAGGGAAGCGTAGTAATTGTGAATGTCCACAAAAGCATGTTTCAACAAAGGCACACACACATTATCACAGTTGGCAGGATCAGGATTAGAACTCCTATCTAACTAGTTTGCTACACTACAGTATTACTCAGTTATCAGAAGTGTCACAGAGCTTATATGTCTGATACATCAGCAAAGGGTTATTTCAAGGTGAATGACATCAGCAGGTGAGGTAAAGTAGGGCAATGGGAGGTGTAGTGATTGTGAATGGCTTCAAAATCATTAATCTCCGCACACAGACACACACACACACACATACACACACACACACACACACACACACACACACACACACACACACACACACACACACACACACACACACACACACACACACACACACACACACACACACACACACACACACACACACACACACACACACACACACACACACACACACACACACACACACACACACACACACACACACACACACACACACACACACACACACAAACAGTTGCCGGTACTGGGATGCATAGGTTCATTGCTTCACAGGTGTGTAGTAAGTGAATGGACCTCAAGGCTGTACAAGGCTAGGCAAAGGGAATACCTTGGCATAAAGCCACATGACAATGGTCTCCAGTGTGGCTCAGGGGTGTAGTCCCTGGAGTGGTCCACAGAGATGAGCATTGTATTCACCATCCATTCATCGGGGTTACTATTGTGGGTGGCCAGTGATGTGCACTGCTTTCCATGTATGTGATATATATTCCATAACATGGACAGTGTCTGGGTTGTGCACATGTCCAACATGCATGTTCTTTGACGTGTGGAAGTGCACTTGAGGTCTTTGGGGCATGTTGTGTGGACAGATTGCTATCTTCTGATGTAGAATTCCTGATCTCATTTGGTGAGACCTGGCTATGGAACTGAGATCGTGCTTGCACCCACATTGACAGCATGATGCAGGTATGGTGTGTGGACAGATTGCTATGTTCTGATGTAGCATTCCTGACCACATTTGGTGAGACCTGGATATGGAACTGAGGTCATGCTTGCACCTACATTGACAGCATGATGCAGGTATTCAGTGGAGTTAGTGGCATCTGTCCATACAGCATGTGCATAAAGCATGGTGTTCCCTTTGTGGGTTACATTTGCAGACTCTACAGTTGTTGCAGGTGTCCAGTGGGGAACATAGCAAAAGGACCACTGTAAGCATTTATTTGCCTACTGTAGGGATGGAACAGGGTACCATGTCCTTTTACTTGCTGGAAAACACACATTCAGGAGATGTAACACATCACAGTACTCTCTGATGTCAGTGGCACTGTTGTGGTCAACAGGCTTGTAGTCCACTGCAATCACACCATGGTTTCTATCTGTGAGGCAATATGCAGGGAACTACCAATATAGTGGTTGTTTCATAGCCAAGTGTGTTTGTGTATGAGACATGGGTGGAGAGTGTTCTCTGAGTAACACAAGGGTTGCCTATATTGTTCGCCAGTCCCTAATGTCACATGTAGGACTATGGATTGTTTACACCAGCCTCTCTGGTGTTTGACATCTGTTGTCCTTGTAAGGTGGACATTTTGACATATACTAGGCCCTCAACATAATAATTTTGCAAAACCCACCCCTCAATGTATCCTGTCAACCTCCACTTAGGGTACTAATGACAGACAGACAGACAGACACACACACACACACACACACACACACACACACACACACACACACACACACACACACACACACACACACACACACACACTTGCTGGTACTGATATTCAACCCCCTACCTAATTATGTATTATTACTACAGTGTACTGCATTTATCACATGCACTACGGAGCTTATAGGATAGATGTTATCCCAAGGTACTTCTATGGTGTGGAACATTACCAGCCCTTGTAAATACTGGCACTGGGTGATGTAGTGGGTGAGAAATCCCCAAAATAATGTTACCCTAAACACACATTTAAATTTGCCAGGGGTGAAGTTCAAACCTCAAACTAACAATCTTTACAGACCATTATGGTTACGCATTTACCACATGCACCACTGAACTGACATGGCTTAAGGTTGGCAACAGGTACTTCTAAGGTGGATTATATCTGCAGGACTGCTAACGTCAGGCTCTGAGATGTGTACTGGGTGTAAATGGGGCCAAAATATTTGAGGTAGACAGATACATATGTACACACAAACACTTGTCACAGATGAGGTTCAAACCCATACCTGTGCATTTACGGCTATTACATTGTTATGCATTTATGGCATATGCCACGGAGCTTAGAGGGATAGATCTTGTCCACAGGGGTATTTCAAGGTGACTGACATCAGCAGGCTTGCTAAAGTAGGGCGATGGGAGGTGTAGTGATGGTGAATGGCCTCAAAATCATTAATCTCTACACACAAAGTTTCACTGTTGCCATGTCTGGGATTAGAACTTCTACCCAACTAGTATGTTACACTACAGCATTACACAGTTATCACATGCACCATGGAGCTTAAAAGGCTGGCCATTGTCCAAAGGGGTATTTCAGGGTGATTGACATCAGCAAGCTTGCTAAAGTAGGGAAATGGGACTTGTAGTGACTGTGAATGTCCTCAAAATCTTTAATCTCCACACAGAGAGTTTCATAACTTCCATGTCTGGGATTAGAACTCCTACCCAACTAGTATGTTACACTATAAAATTACACAGTCATCACATGTGCCACAAAGCTTATAGGGCTGGACTTTCTCCAAGAGGGTATTTCAAGGTGACTGACATCAGCAGGCTTGCTAAAGTACGGCAATGGGAAGTGTAGTGACTGTAAATGGCCTCAAAATCATTAATCGTTACACACACAGAGATTCACAGTTGCCATGTCTGGGATTAAAACTTCTACCTAGGTAGTATGTTACACTATAGCATTACGCATCTATCGCATGCACCACAGAGCTTATAGAGTTGGCCTTTGTCCAAAGGGGTATTTCAAGGTGACTGACATCAGCAGGCTTGCTAAAGTAGGGCAATGGGAGCTGTATTGACTGTGAATGGCCTCAAAACTGAGTTTAACAGTTGCTATGTCTGTGATTAGAACTACTACCTAACTAGTATGTTATATTACAGCATTACACAGTGATCGCAAGCGCCACAGAGCTTAGGGGGCTGACAATTGGCCAGAGGGTTATTTCAAGGTGACTGACATCAGTATGAGTGCTAACATGGGCAATGGAAAGTGCAGTGTGTGTGAATGGGCCATAATCCCTTCCCCTGGAAACACACACACACACACACAACATTCAGTCACACACAACTTTACATTTGACAGGACTGGGCATACAAATGCTAGATGAATACTGATTTGCACTAGCATGCACAGTTATCACAAGCACCACAGACACTATAGGGCTGAGGGCTACCAAAAGCAAATGTCTACAGTGATTGACATTAGCACATCATATGATATTGCCCAATTGGATGTGTGGTGGGTGGGACAGGCCTCATGATGGCAATCTCTTTGTCACTGTCTGCCTCCCTCTTCCCCACAGCTCTGTGCATGTATGTTTGACCTATTAAAGTGTGTTGGTCTTGGACACGTGTGAGTATTCCTATCCAGTGTGTGTGCAAAGCATGAATGGTGTGCAATGTGATGCACAGACATCTGTGACTGACAGATATGTATAATCCACTGTTGTTGTCAGACATAGGCTTCATTTCTCTAAGTGTAGGAGCATGCCCAGTATGACCTTCTGTATTGAGTGTGTGAATTCATTCCAGGTAGGTTGCACTCCAGTGCAGGATTTTGTGTTCTACACCTACAGCTAGCAATCTGTTTCGGCATGATATCTGTAGATAGGTTGACAATATGGAGTCATAATGGGTGAAAGATAGTGGGATAATGTAACTATTGTGTCTGTGCTGCGTGTGTTACATGGTTGGTGTTAGCAGAGATATTCAGACATATGTACTGTTTTACACTGTGTTGTATTATGTCATCAACTACTGACAGATATACTTATTTGCTCACAGTCATTTCCTGGTAAATACAAGATGAATGAAGCTATGTCCAGTATTGTGGTCTGCAGCCTACATATTCTTGCACACTCATGCCATTCTGGAGGGTTAGCTGCAGACACTTGCAGATGGTTCTGTGTAAATGTCCAGCACCTTGATACTGTGGTGGCTGAGGATACCCTGCTTGTATATCTATCGACATAACAGAATGGTCAAATCCTGCTGTGGCCATACTGCACAGCTGTACAGATTCACCCAGGTTACCCCGAGGCAGGGCTCATATATCTGGTCAGTTCTCCTTCACATTGTGGTTTACGAGCAGGTTTGTAGCCACCCATTACTGGGTTCACAGGCAGTGGTAGTATGGGCACACATCAGTGTTTCAGACTTCACATACTCCATGGCATCTATGCTTCTACACCCCCCACTTTGTTATTCTATCCTCTTCCTAACATTATGCGAGCAATATCTGAGAAGTATCCCTATAATTGTCCCTTCATCCTAGTGGTATTGAGGGGTTGGTCCACAGTTCATGCAGTAGGACATGGTGGGCATGCTACTGGGATTTGTCGACATGGCTTTGCATTCTTGTTCTGTAGACTGTGTTATATTGTTAGTTGGGACCCCATGTGATAACATACATTGGCAGTACGGGTGAGGCACAGACATTTGAGATGACTGTAGGGCATTTTGTAGTGATGTAGGCCATCTGTAGCAGGCCAGTGCATTCTGTCACTCGTACAGTCCCAGGCTGTGAGCCACTGGATTCCCCTGGGGTGACAGGGTAAGTGTGTGAGGTGCTAATGACAATAGTTCCTGTCCATATTAATCCATTATTCTGGATGCTGGCAGGGTGCTGCTTACAGCTAGGGACAGAACTGTATGGGACACCTCTTCAGCATGCTGTATTCTGTGGGTATTCCCATGCAGAAGTGGGAGTCATACTGTACTCATTCCCAACAGTAGGGATATGACCTGTGATAAACCTGTGGTTGATGGTGGGGTGAGCTGAGTGCATGTGTGATATGGAAGCTTCTTGCAGCTGACAAACAGATATACCTGGGACATTCCCTTTATGCTGCCTTGTGCGGGGACATTACTTCATAAGTGTGCCTTTTGTGGTCTGCCAGTGATTGGCCAGACTATATCAGTATTCCATATTACACAGACAACTAATGTGCTGCTAACCTGTATGTACAATTCCAAAGGTATGTGCAGTTAACAGTTACATTTTATGTACTCTGTCTAGGGTACTTCCACCTGTATACTGTGTTTATGTCTGGGCCCACATTCATGGCATGTCCATCTTTCAGATGGTGACAGATATTGACATCTGAAAAATGAGTATGGATGACTACTGAATTTGGTCTTACTGTGATGCATTGTGGTTGGCACTGCAGTTTATCAGAACATTGCCCTGTCATCAACAGTACTGACCATAGGCCACCGGGACACAACCTTCCATGCCTACATGCTGACCACTTCCACACAATATACAACACACAACAACCTAACTCACAGAGCCCTGCATATTGTACACATGCAACAATCTATACTGTGAATTGGGCCAACTCAGGTAATCTTGTGCTCCACTGTTATTAAACTCACATGTACATGTTACTGCATTTCTACATAGGATTGTGGGGTGGGGGCACACCTGACAACTGTAAACATTTGCTATAACTGTACTGGTATTTCAGGTACTCTGTTGGCTTCCATTTTGTTTTGTATTCTGACCTATCATGCAGACTAGAGGCATATAAGTAGAGTACAGATCTTAGGTTTTATTGACCTACATTTCAGTTTCAGACTTCTTACCCTGCAGAACTAACATACAACTACATGACCTGTTGTAGTCTGTCTGTGTAGGTCTGAAGGGGGGTCTTCATTACCATCAATTGGAGACCTTAGCACAGCCTTTCTTTATCTACACCTGTCCTGCTGGCTGAGGCTGTTGTTGGGTATGTGAGGCTCACTGACATGCATGTGTGTGTCCTATGGACACACATTTGGGCCACCACATGTACTGTAGTGGGATTTGTCACCTTGTCTAGTACTGCCTACTTTGTTGACACCAGTATTTGTTATGGATTTAAAGCTGCCCATATAGGTTTCCAGTATCTGCTGCCATCCCATTCAGCCACTTGATTCCCTTGCATGCTCACATCCATTCCATAGATACAACTAGCAGAACATACTACTCCATTCAGCAATTGATAGGAAGAGTGACTTACCTTGTGGCTGTGCCAGTATTGAGGATGGTGCTGGAGGGTTGATTATGTCAGATGCACATAGTACACTCCCTATACATGGTAAAGCACTGGTAGTATCATGTTTGGCATCCCTTTTACTGTATATGTGAGTCAGAGAGAGGTGTCATTCCCTGGGTTCCTACTGTGTCAGTGTATGTGCTATGTGTTGCCTCTTTGCCAAAGCCTGGGCATACTGAGCACTCCTCCTTCTGCCTACATGGGCAGGCTCAGATTGTTCCTCCTCTGAGTCACTCTGTGCCTGTGCTGGCCTTGGCAATGGTGGGGGGCTGTGTGGACCTGCCCCGTGCTATTCCTGCTGCAGCTGTTTCTGCAGGATCATATTGTGCAGCATGGCACATACAATGAAAATTTGTGTACATTTAGCTGGAGAGTACTGCAAGGCTCCACTGGATATGTCTAGGCACTGGAACTGTGACTTGAGCATCCCAAACACACACTCTATTATGATTCTGGTTTGTGTGTGTTCCTCATTATGGAGTTCTTGTTTGGGTGTGTGTGCATTTCTGATGGGTGTCATCAGCTATGGCTCCAGTGCATAACCAGCATCCCCCACTATATGGCCATATGGGATGTCCCCACTGGCAAATCTCTGGTACAGCTGCATCATATGCCAGATGTGGGAGTCATGATAGCTTCCAGGGCTGCCAGCACACACATTCATTATAAAGCCCTGGGCATTGCACATGACCTGGTAGTTGATGGAGGGGAAGCCCTTGTGGTTTATGTAGACCTTACCCCGCTCACCGGGTGTGCTTTGATGTGTATGTGCGTGCAGTCTATAGGACCCACTACCTCAGGGTATTCTGCTATTTGGTGGAAGATATGCATATTGCTGGTCAACACCTCATGAGAATTGTGGAAATATATGTGCTCACATGCATGTGCTGACATGGCATCCAGGAACTGGTGGAGTACCCTGGATGCTGATGCCTGTAAGATCCCCATAATATCCCCAGTTAGCCTTTGGAAGGTACCTGTGGTTAGTATTCTTAAGCCTACACATACCTTGGTATCCACTGGGATGGGTTCCACTCTGTTGGTTCTGTGTGTGAGGCATGGCCAGCACTGCTCAAAGCTCAAGAATTTGCTGTAGGATGTTCCTGTCCACCCTATAGCACTCCACTATCTCCAGCTCATGTAACCCCTGGTGGGGTTACCCTGAGTCTGTGCACTCTTCTCCTTCTCCTCACTGTGGGTTGGTCATTAGCATTCTCATCCTCACCACCCTCAGCCTCTTCCACATATTGATGTATGAGAGCAACAGCAGCCCCTATCATTTTGTTAGTTTTGTCAGGTAAAATTTCCCCATCTGTGTACACTGGTGATCTAGAGTTTGTGGGAAAATCCAGAGTTAAAGGTATTTGCATAGTTTATAGTAGTGTGCTGGGCTGCTGCCTATGTAATTGGCTGATTCTGATCCATTTTGCTTGCCAGCTATGTTAGTTCTCCTTGATTGCCTTCCTACCGCTGTTTTCCCTTCCTGTTGCCTTCCTGTTTAAGCCCCAACGCACTCCGCACATACCCAGTGCTCCGATGTGAACAGAGCTGCTATTTCCTGTTTTTTTTTAATTAAAACCTGGTGCATGGCATGCACACCCATTTAGGCAATGTAAACACTACTAGGCAGCCTCAGACACCCCCCCCTTCCTTAGCTGTGCTTAGCTAAGGGCAAACATGGGCCACAGAGTGCCAATAAGCATACAGCATGCATGGCACTCCCCCTTATGAGGTCATCTACCTCTTATGCTTATACCATGGTGTTGCTGCACCTACATGGTTTGGGTGCAAGCTAACACTGAGGGGAAATCTGTGATTCAGTATCAGTCTCCACATTTGCATAAAACTGACTGCTAATGCATGGTTACAAAACTGACATTCAGCCTTCCTCTTTAGCAACCATGGTATTGTTGTCTTATGTATGCCATTGACTATTATGGCAGAATGCTGATTTTGGTTTAAAAGCTTATTTCTTACTTTTTTAAATTTGTTTGGGCCGATCCTGTTTGTGCACCGCTGCCCTACGCTTAAATGTCTGAAATCAGCCAAAAACAAAAGTTATTTTTTATAATTTTGCAACTATTTCCCATGCCAATGGCCATATATTTGGCCATTGGCATGCCTACTACATTGAATATATGCTTTCTTTGGAGCTGTTATGCCTCTGTTTTGTAATTTGCAGAAATGTATTTGGTTAGTAGCCGAATACATTTATGCAGGTTACACTATTCCTGCACAGACACCTGCCAGCTTCCTGGATCACTAATTCACCTCACTTGCATGGTTTTCACCTGCAAATGGGGTCATTAGCATACAGGAGCTGTATCTGTGCAGGAATAGTGTAGGAGCACTCGTGCATGTCCTGTGAGCTCGTTCCTGGATCGCTCGTCGGCCATATTGTGTGCAGCAGATGTTGCACTATTCTTGTGCACCATGCAGAGCTTGCTGAATCCCGGGGTATATCTCCCGTAAACATGCCTACTTCAGAAATTTCATTTGCTATCCAAGGTTTCAGAACATTTATGTGGTAAACTCTACTGGCTTTGTTTCCTCAGTGATCTCATCTTACAATCATGTTTCATTTTTCACAGTTGTCTCACCTTATAATTTACTTAATTACTTGTACAATTTCAAAAGGTCCTTGCCATCTTTCAATGAATTTGATTGCAGCAGTAGGTGCTAAGACAGAAACTTTAACTTCTGGTTTTAACTCTATGATGGGAACATTTTTATATACTCTCTGATGTGTTTCCTGTGCTTTCACCATATGTTGTATTACTACAGGCAATATAGTTTTCAACCTGTTACACTTTTAAAGGGGTGCTTTCTTCCTTCCATGTTTCTTTTGCTATATCTAGTAAGTCTTGAGGATGTAAACCATATATGCAATTAAAATGGTGTAAATCCATTTGTAGCTTGAGAATGCTTCTCTTACTGCAAAAAAAAAGTTATGGCAACCCATGGTTCCAACTTCTCCCATATAGTTCTGTTGCCTTGTGTTAACAGACTTTAAAGTTTTGCTAAAACATTCATCTAGAGCAACTGCTTGATGGTGTTATACAGATTTTGTTAGTTGTTTCTTTTTCATATAGCACTCTGGACACAAATGGCATGTTCTAGTATTTAGAAAATTTAAAACGTGTATGCTTCTTCATGGAATGAACAGTTTTAAGAGGAATAAATGTTTATAATGTACATGCAAAAATGTGGTATTGATTAACAGGTTTTCTGAAGAGCATGAGGTGAAAACTTTGCCACAGTTAATTTATTTTTGAGTAAATAAGCCACCTAACAGTTGCAATAGCAGGTACCAAAACCATTAATATTTTCAGCGTTTGTTGAAATGGACCTCAATAATTAATAGCTTCTGGGTGTGGTAGCTCCATTACCCATGACACATGATGGTACTGGGCACATTTTTTCAGGTGGTGACTGATATTCAAGCTGTTCCATAAGAACTGAATAAACATGAGTACATTTTATTTATTTATTGAAATCTGATTACTGTTAAAGTCCGACTGAGGAGGAGTCTATTTTCAGCAGAGGCACTGGGAAAAAGCCCCAAAGTATTATAAAACATTTTGAAAACAATTTTACAACCTTAAAAGTAATACGGAAGACAACTGCAGTTTAAATAATTATACCAAATTAGGTATGATTTGAAATTATTGGTTAAGAATAGATACAAGTTATAAGATAATGGGCAGGATTCACGATGGCTTGCATGGAGTCTAAGAGTCATGTAAGACTCCATGCAGCCATCGCGATCCAGGAACAGCCCAAAATCCCGTGTAAGAGACAGCTAAAATGACTCTTACATGGGCAGGGTGTGGATATGCTAATCACCCCACTTGCAGCCAAAAGGCATGCAAATGAGGTAGATTAGCGATCCACAAAGCTGAAACCAGCCCGTGTAAGAGTCGTGTTAGTTGCAGAAATGTACTCAGTTGACAACTGAGTACGTTACTGCAAATAACACAACAGAGCCATGACAGCTCCAAATAAAGTGTGCAAATGTTGCAGTCAGCATGCCAATGGCCAAATATGTGGCCATTGGCATGGTAACCCGATGCAAACATGAAATAAAGTAATTTTTTTTTTTCGGAGATCGGCGATGTTTAAACGCAGCGCAGCCCTGCGCAAACGGACCGCGCTATATAAAACTGAAAAATAAAGGTTTGAAACCCACAAATGTGGGTTTTATGTAATGCATGGATTTGCAATGCAGGGACTAGCAGACCAAAAACAACATGGCCACCGTCTAGTGGTTGCTAAGGGGGGAAGCTGAGTGTAAGACATGTAACTAAGCATTAGTAGGCAATCCTAAGTAAATGAGTGGTAGGATAGTGAATCACCCTGTCACATAGCAAATGAGCACATTCCGTGTAGTGTAAGAGTTAGATAAGGGGGAGTAACAGAGGAAGAGATAGGTGACATCACAGGGGGGAATGTCAGGAAGAAATCAAGCTCATTGGAGCAAAGCGGTATGTGAAACATGTCAATCACACAGCAGAAAAAGAGGAGTGTCAACAGATAAGCATGGGAAAGTCAAGAAATGGAAGGTGTATACTGTGGCCAACACCAAAGTTTCTTGCTGTACATGCATGCGCACATGTGTGCACTGGGAGGCGCGTGTAGGACAGAGTGCGCACGTGTAAGACAAAGTAAGCATGTAGGAGCCTGTTTAAAGATCTGTAGACCTGTTTACGCTGGTGTGCGTGTGTTTTAATCCGAATAAGCAGATTTTGGTCCGTGTAAGCATGTGTGTGCACATGGTAGCCACTGTGAGCATGTTTTCGCTGGTATGCGCTCTGCTTCCCCCTGAGGAAACAGAGAGGAAAAGGAAGCAGAAGAAATAGTAGGAAACTAGCAGGGAATACTTGTAGAGGTAGCAGGTGAAAACAATTAGAAGCAGGCAATTACACAGGCAGAATACAAGCCCAGCCCAGCACTTAAAACACTGCAAACAGCAGTTCAGTATGTTTCTGTCAAGAGACACTGCAAGACAGGAGTAAGCCAGTAGAAGTGACAACTGAAAAAGATGCACTCAGACCAAACATGTTAGGGGCTGCCATAGCTGTCATAAGGAGACATAGGAGAAGTGATGAGGGTGGTGACAATGGAAATGCTGCCAGACAACCCACAGTGAGGAGACAGAGAAGAGTGTACAGGCCCAGGGTCACCTACCAGGGGTTACATGAGCTGGAGATAGTGGAGCGCTATAGAGTGGACAGAGACCTCCTGCAGCAAATTGTTGAGCTGTGCAGGCCATGCCTCACACACAGAACCAACAGTGGGGAACCCATCCCAGTGGAAACCAAAGTATGTGTTGGCCTAAGAATACTAGCAACAGGTACCTTCCAGAGACCAACTGGTGATATGATGGGGATATCACAGGTATCAGCCTCCAGGGTACTGCACCAGTTCCTGGATGCCATGTCAGCACATGTCGGTGATAATGTATATTTCCCCAATGCCTGTGAGGTATTGGCCAGCAATATGCGTCTCTTCCAGCAAATAACGGAATGCCCTGAGGTAGTGGGTGCAATAGACTGCACGCACATATGCATCAAAGCACCAGCTGGTGAGCAGGGTAGGGCCTACATTAACCACAAGGGCTTCCCCTCCATCAACTGCCAGGTCGTGTGTGATGCCCAGGGCATAATAATGAATGTGTGTGCTGGCTGCCCTGGGAGCTACCATGATTCCCTATCTGGCATTTGATGCAGCTGTACCAGACATTTGCCAATGGGGACATCCCACATGGTCACCTAGTGGGGGATGCAGGTTATGCACTGGAGCCGTGGCTGATGACACCCATCAGAAATGCACACACACCTGAACAAGAACACCATAATGAGGCACACGCACAAACACGTAATGTAATAGAGCATGTGTTTGGGCTGCACAAGTCATGGTTCCGGTGCCTGGACACATCTGGTGGAGCCTTGCAGTACTCACCAACTACATGTACCCAAATTGTCATGGTATGTGCTATGCTACATAATATGATCCTGCGAAAACAGCTGCAGCAGGACCAGCATAGGGCTGGGACAAACAGCCCCCCACCATTGCCAAGGCCATCACAGGCAGAGCGTAACTCAGAGGAGGAACAACTTGTGCCTGCCCCAGTAGGCAGAAGGAGGCATGCCCAGTATGCCCTGGCCTTGGCAAAGAGGCAACGCATAGCACATACACTGGCTCAGTAGGAACCCTGGGAATGATACCCCTCTCTGACTCACTCATATAGTAACAGGGATGCCTAACATGACATAACCTGCTCTCAAACATGTACAGGGAGTGTAGTATGTGCATCCGACAGAGGCAGCCCTGCAGCACCACCTGAGGCATGATTGCCATGTGTTAAGCAATGTAACACCATCTAGTATATGCAAACATGAAGACCCAACCTAACATCTCACCCTCACCAAGCATGATGCCACACTATGAAGACAACAAGATCAAGTACAATAATTGGCTGAGGTATTGCTGTTAGCAAGGAGGAACACATGGCTGACAGCCTGGGCTGACATGCTGAGCAAGACATGATACCCCACCTGCTAGGGATGGCACACACCCAGCACACCTGGCTGTGTAGATACTGGCAAAGGCTGTTGTCACCCCCACTGTGCCTGGAATAGGTAAGTCTGGAAACACAAACCCACCACCATAGGTAGCACAAGGGATAATAACCTGGATGTAATGCTCCCCAACTCCAGAAGTCTAACCTGCAACGTGCATGCAGACCAAACCCACCACAGCATGGAGAATGGTAATATGTGTTCTGTAACAGAAACCTGGGCAAGGCCCAGAAGAGCACCCTAATACTACCAGGTTATGCCTCATACCATGCTCTACAGCTCCAAAACATAACACATGACAATAGGAGTGTGGCTACCAGTAATTATCAAGAATAACCACACCCCCAGGTTGGTACCACAGCAAGAAGCAGCATGGACTATCCACGGGCAAGTAACACTGTCTCAAACTGTGTACCTGTTTGAAGCCTGCTACAGACCCCACACACAAACCCAGGTACCCCAGCCAACCTTCCTGAAGACACTTCAGGGTATGAATGTCTCAACAAATACCAAACAAGGCACACAAAAAGTATGACATAGATGGCAATCCATTATGTATGGAAGAAGTAATCATGGACCTAGGGACACAAGTGGACGGTAACCTGTCATGTGACACTCACATTGCCAAGGTGGCCAGGAAGACCTGCTATATTGCCCACCTTAATATGAAAGGATGCACATGTAGAGCTACAGAGGTCACTGTGCCCCCATACCCTTCCCTTATCAGGCCCATACGTGACAACTATGCCCCAGTTCAGATGTACCTTACCTTACACATGCAGCAGTCAGAAAGACCCCAAATGTACCCCACCAACAGGATAAAGTCTACAAACATTGGACATCTGCAGCCTGGCTGAAGAAACCACAGCCCAATTCAGAAGCATACTGCACAGTCAGAGGTGATGTATGCCTGATGTACAAGGCCATGTCCAATCCAGAATGAATGGACATGCTCCACTGCAGAAACCCCAAATCCAGCAGACACACCACAGTAAGATATCTGAACCTCTACACATAGATTAATAGGATGTGCTGGAGGGACAGATCCATAACCCAGAGGCTCAGGACACTCTGGAACAGAATCCCAGTCCATGATAGGCTGAGCTCCACACACAAATTCAACAAGAGAAATCCGGAGAAGTGCATGGGAGATAGTAGGTGTACACTGGGGGCCATCCCTGTGTCACATCTAGGAAAGTAAACCCTACATGGGCATAATATGCACATTGCAAGTGGTGTTGAGACCCACACACAGTCTGTCCATGCTCAAACAAGGCCAGGACAGATAGCCTAGTATGAACCTATGAACCTATGATGATACAAATTGTGCAGGACACAAAGGATTATCACACAGCTGTCCTACCTGATGGTAGGAACCATGGTGATAATCCACAGATATGCTCTGCAGCACTCTAATATCACAAGCAATACACCAAACCCACACACATTGCCAACAGCCTACCAAACAGATTCCTTCCAACCTCCCCACCAGCACCTAACTGCCAAATATCTATGCCAAGAGAGTGCTGGCCCCCTGACATTGCAGATGCTGAGGTAACAGCGAGCATCCACAAAGCACAGCATACAGCATCAATGGTACCAGATGGTGTCCTGGGTTGTGTCCAACAAGTACTGTAAGAAGAATGGAACAGCAAATATCATTACTGTGCACTATCAGTCCTACCACAGGATATGTACCCAAAGAGCAGTATACAGCAACAGTGGTCCCACACCACAAAGGGGGTGCCTGAATGGATACTGCAAACTATAACCCCTCAACCCCGACTATCTAGGTTGGCAAAGTAATGGAGAGGATGATCATGGTTCCCATGAATAACGAGATTGGGTACCTACAGACATTGGACCCTACCCAGTGTGACTGTCATAGGGTAGACCCTGCCCCATACACATGTCTGACTCATGTGAAACATGCACCAAGCCCAGTGATGTGGGGAATGTTGATCACACAGCCTATCTGGACCTTGCTAAACCCTTCCATACAATACCCTAGTTGGCAGTACAGATAAGCTCACCAGCCTAACTATAAACCCCTATGCAAGTAGATGGGTTGCAAACCAGCACAAGGACAGGACTGACCTGGCAGACATGCTGTAGCCATGGCAGACTGCAAACCAGGTACAACTGGCATCCCACAAGGCATGGTCCTGGAACCTCTCTTGTATGCTATATATGTCACATAGGTACAGGCCAACATGGATGGACTCTGTCTGAACAGGTTTGCAGAGGACTACAAACTGGCCACCATATCGGACCCTCCAGCTGACACAAGCAACCTACAAAAGGCACACATAGAAACACACAAGTGGTGCCACAGCCATGTCAACAAGCTAAATGCAGAATAGTGTATAGTCAACCCCTGTGGAAACACAGTACATGGCAAGAAATTATCACATAGGTGTTAACCCAGTAAGTACATCAGGAGAAATAACAGACCTGGGGACACAAGGTGATAGATATCCTGCATGTGACAACCATGTGTCTGTAGTGGTTACAGAAACATACCATATACCCACCTAATCATGAAGGTAAGCACAGCTTGGTTAGGGTATGGCAATGTGCCTCTCCAGTCATCCATCAGCAGCCCCACAATTGTGTACAATGGCCCTTCAGGGATGTACCATAGCAGACACCTGCAGCAACTGGAAAGACCACACAAATACCCCACCAGGAGGATTGCAGAGCTGTAACAGATGCCATGTGTCACCTGAGTAAAGAAACTGCAGCTCCACACAGTGCCATACTGCCTGGCTGGAGGTGAACTGTGCCTGATGTATAGAGCCATGACCAACCTGGTATCAATGGACATTTGGCACCATGTAAACACTGAATGCTGGTGACCTATGCAGCTGACAGGACTGAACCCCAGCACAGACATAAACAGGACATGCTGTACCAATTGGTCCATAACCCAGAAGCTCACTCCACTCATGACTAAACTCCCACTACAGGATACAAGTGGGTTTCCTGGGTATGGGAGTGTGGTGTGTGCCAGGCTATGAACCTGAAGGCAGTCTAACCCACTGTGTGTTGCACATGGAGAGGCTCTGATGCTTTGTGCAGTGCCACCAACCTGGGGGTGTGTGTATCTGAGGTGCCTTTGGATACATCCCCCTGTTCTGGTTTGGTGCATGTGTAGGGGATGACAAGCATGGTATCAGGAATGACCTGGCACTGATGGTGTGCACCTGGGAGCCTTGTGCCAGGAGTCTGTTACTGCACGGATATTGCTGTACCCCATGCTAAGGACAGTTTCCACTGCATGCATCTTGAGGTTTACACTGCTGCTGTTGAGTAGCATTGCTATTAGTGTCCCATCCCGTGTGATACCTGTGTAGGTGGCTATGTAATGTCAGCCTTGCATACAAAGGCAGTATGTGTGCAGCAACAGCCTCTGCCAATATACAATGGCCCATGGGTGACAGGTGCAAGCTGTCCCAATCAAAGCAATGTGTCATGTCCAGCATGTAATCCCACACTGACAGGCATTGGATCCCCTTTGAATGTCACTGAAAGATACGTTAATTGCAGAAACTGATTATCCTGTCTACATATTGTGGCAGTATTCATGGTGAGGGTGAGATGCTACTCAAGGCCAGGGTCATACCAGCCTGTGCCACAAGCTCAGAGAGCCCCTCTATGTCCCCTAACATGTAGTCCAGGGAGGTGCGTCAATGATCATACACACTGGCACAGACAATGACTGAGTCATACTTCTACATGCCTTGGAGTGACCGATATGCTTGTGTTATGTGGTGGATCATAGTGCCCGACCGTCACCTTGTTCAGCCTGGGAGCAGGACCTCAGTGTACGTGACGATAGAGGTACCTCATACAGCTGTAGCAGGTGTGTTGTCTAGCCGTATGGCCTGTGACTGTTTGGCACACAGGCTTTGTGAGCTATGTGTTGCATGTGCTCTGCTCTGGCTTAACGTTTGCTTGTGTGTCTGCTTTGCAGGTGTCAGCTGCTCAGGCAGGATGATATTCTGAGAGCCCAATAATGTACCTGTGTGTTTCTGTGTTTGGATTGTGGTCGTGGCAGGTCTATGGGAGACTGGTACTGTATTCACTGTAGTAACCCACTCCACCACCTGACAGTTAATGCCAGTGCTGTGTAAATAGAGCTTAGCCCCCAGTTTGGCTATGTGGTTGCATCTCTCACATGTGTTGTACATGTATGGGAAGGGGAGAGGGTTGTCTGTGTACATGAGGCAGCTGTAACATTGCCACATGACTCACAGATTCACCAACTGGACCTGTGAGTAGATCAACAGGTGACCTTTGCACATGCTACCATAGCATTGTGACTCCCATACTAAGTAACGACACATAGGGCCAATGGGGAACAAGGTACTCAAGGTGACTATGTGAGGGTGTAGTGCTCCTGATTTGTTAGTGCTGGCATATATGAATGCTGTCTTGAACAAATGTGAGGTAAGTCATATGCAATGTGTTACAGGCAAGCTACATGCAAACAGGACAAACAGTGACGTTCTGTCAAGTGACACATAGACATCAGTACAGTAAGCAACACAGATGTCACTAGGGATCCACAGAGGCACTGTATATCTGCAGTGCAGGTGGAATCAGTGTTTCAAGAACATAACAGGCAAACATGCATACAAACAAAGCTACAGTCAGCAGGCCTGTATGTAGACTATGCTACAACAAACAAGGTGTACGACTTCCAGTAGGTAACAATGCATATATGCAGGCACTATAAGCCAGTACTCAGACATTCCCAGATCAGACGGGCTGGGTCCAGCCGCACCCCACAGAAGTGTATAGACCACGTACCTTCGTAATGTTGAATAACTGGCCTGATACCCAAGTGCTCATACCTGTAATAATACACACGTCAAATAACAGACACTGAGCCCTCACTCAGCAGTACCAGACTTAGTATGATGTATGCTACCTGTCCTGGCACCACAGTATCCTTGACATGTATGGACACTCTCCCTCCTGTCATAGTTAGTTCTGTGTTTTGGTGCTGTTATGCATGGTATGAGGTGTGGCCTTGTAGTGCTAGTGTGCTCTTGTGAGCCTTGAACCTGTTGTGTAGTACTGCACAGATATCAACATCCTGAAACATCTGCATTGCAGAGTCATGTGTGGACAGCATGCAACTCTCAGTTGACATGGCCATCATTGAGAATCAATATGTACATTGTTGTATCCCCTATGCTACCTATGTAGGTGGCCATCCCTTCACAGCCTCACCACCAGTATGCAAAGATGTGCAGACAGAACACTGTGGTAATTACTATGGGTGTACAAAACAATACAATGACATTCATACTGTAACTGCATCAGACATGCTGGTATATACCCACAATGCTATCATTACACTGTACTGTTGTCAACATCATACTATTACAATACGTCTATGTACTCACCCTGTACATCAGCACCATGTTAACCTGTTCCTGCACTGATTTTACAGATTGCAGGAGGTGGCACAGTTTCATCATATGCACAAGGTGTGTACCTGGTATGCCTGTGTCTGCCACTGATACAACCAATTGACATGTCTGTGTGTGTGTGTTGGTGAGGGAGAGCAGTACAAGATGGGGCAATGTTGATGCAGTGTGTGTGTATGCGGTAGCCCTAGGTGTTATCACTTTGCATGTGTGTATGAATGCACACAGTCCCACCTCATGGCTGCCATATACAGGTGTTTGTGGACAGCCACAGACTGTACCTGCCAGGCCATACAGATCACTGTCTGTGGCCACAGACACGGTACCTGTGCCTGGCAGGGGTGCTATGGACTGTATCAGGTACTAAGCCAGACTGGGTACTGTCATCAGAAGCAGATGTTTGTTGACTAGAGACAGGTCCCTGTTGGGACTGTCCAGCACCACGTGCACGTGGTCTCCTGGGGCGTGCGATGACAGCACAGACCCAGCATTGCTGGGGCTGCTGCTGGCACTATGTGAGCGGCCGTGGCCCTGTTGTCATCTGCGACGGCTGCCAGCTGCTGCTGTTGCTGGCATACGGCCACGTCAATGCCTCAACCGTCCACCATTGCCCTGGCTCATGGACATATAGTTGTGGAACAGATCTAATGTGTCCCCCCAATGTCTGTCAATGACCTCGGTGAAGTTGGGGATGGCAGCCGCAACATCACGCATACTGTCACTCATGCGACATGCTCTCAGCTCCCTCAGACCCTGTCTGGTGTACCGTTCCATACGTGACTGTGCCTGCACTACAGCCCGAAACATAGCTGGGGTTGAAAGACCTCTGTGGGCATGTCTGACAGGGGCAGTAAGCCCACGGTTGCTCCCATGAGAACCCATGGACATCTGCCTGTGTGGTACCGTGTCAGGACCCTGGCCATGGCTGCAGTGTGGGGATGCATGTGCCACCGGTACCACATTACCCTGGTCAATGCCCAGTGTATCCTGTCCATCATCTTAGGGACACTGGTGACAAAGGATGTATTGGCAGGATGACTGTGCACATTGATGGGGTCGACAGCTGAGTAGTGTCAATTGGCTGACCAATGACGGACCCTGGCACACCTACCTGTGCCATTACACAGCTATCATCATTATCACTATCCACAGCAGCTGATTTAGGTTCCCTGCTGCACGACACCAGAGCAGCACCAGAACCTGTGGAAGTAAGACAGGAAACACAGTTTACAATGTGTACATAATGCCACCACTGATGCACACATGCACACATGCACACATGGGCACATGCACACATGCACACATGGGCACATGCACACATGCACACATGGGCACATGCACACATGCACACATTCACACATGCACACATGGGCACATGCACACATGCACACATGGGCACATGCACACATGCACACATGCACACATGCACACATGCACACATGGGCACATGCACACATGCACACATGGGCACATGCACACATGCACACATGGGCACATGCACACATGCATGCACACATGCACATGCACATGCACACATTCACACATGGGCACATGCACACATGGGCACATGCACACATGCACACATGGGCACATGCACACATGCACACATGCACACATGGGCACATGCACACGTGCACACATGCACACATGCACACATGCACACAGGGGCACATGCACACATGTACACGTGCACACATAAGCACATGCACACATGCACAGATGGGCACATGCACACATGGGCACATGCACACATGGGCACATGCACACATGCACACACATGCACACAGGCACACATGGGCACATGCACACATGCACACATGGGCAAATGCACACATGCACACATGGGCACATGCACACATGCACACACCTCAGTATATGAGATATCAACCCATAGACACAAACACACCTGCAATCAAACACATAGCACTACTGCTTCAGCCTATTATTACTATTAGTATACAGAGTATTGAAGGTAATGGTATTACACACTCACCAGCATGGATAGGCTGCCTTGCTGTTACACCAGAGGGACCTGCAGAAAAGAGATGTTTATCGTCAGTGGGCACAACTGTGCCATTGATACTGTGGGCATGATACAGTTCAGTAGTGCAAGAGTTAGCTTCCACAGGTGTACTGTAGATATTGAAGATATCACTAATACACAATAATTACCAAGATTACAGCTACAAAACGAGGACACACCTCACACATGCATAACCTAACAGTGTACAGAATGGTCAAGTATACACATGGCATGTTACCTGCACGCTCTGTGTCCTGCTGCTGTGTGGCTCCAGCCTCCATCATTACACATGTATGCTGTTGTTGTTGCTGCTGTGCTGGAGCCACAACACTCAGGAGTAGTCCCTCCAGTCTGGTGAAGGAGGATGTCTAACCACCCCACCACCTGTGGCAAGCTGCTGCCTGTGGATATCCGATACACGCTGATGGACATTTCTAATTAAATCACTGCAGTGATGGCGTACCTGCTCATATGTCCGGTTATGTGTGCCTATGTCATTTACCCGACGGACCAGGTCTTGCCAAAGTGCAGCCCTCTCCTGCTGGTGCGGGAAAAGAGTACAGTGAATTCCTGCACCAGGCTCTGGTGTATCTCCTCCTCCTCTGCAGCGGAGTAGACAGGATTCCGCTGCTGAACCATGGCCCTGAAAAGGGGAAGGAAAATATGTCAGCAATATCTGTCAGCAAACTATAGCACACATAATACACATAATACTCGACTGCAGTGATATAACTTATGCACCATATATAGCATCTGTCTGTCTATTGGGGGATACACATGTACATGACCAGATGTCAGTGCTCATCCAACAACTGTGCAACAGTACGTGGCACACTCCATACGACAGACTAGTATACTGCAGCAGTCAACACACTGTTTCAGGTACAATACACAACCTCACACTGGGGGCTTGTATCAAGAAACTGTAGGGGGAACATTATCAGCCGATGCACTGCACACAATGCACTTTACATATTTCACTGGTAATGCACACTACTCTTACTTGCCATAGCCCTACCTACACCACAGTGACATACAGGGTAACACAGCACAACATATGGCAATGTAGTATGTGTTGATTGCAATACCTCACACACCTGTCTTTGGCCTCACACCAAGGACACACACTACCATGACAGACAGACAGTCATGGTGAGCAATCACACCAGTACACAACATGCACCCAGTCACTAGCACACTCATTCCACCTCACATATTCCATTTGCAATGTGTTTATGGTTCATAGGTTCATAGGTTGGTACTAGGCTATCAGCCCTAGGGCCTATACAAGCCTAGCCATAACAATTCCCAGGCTATTTCTTCCCACATTATTTACTTTCCTGGACCCCTGTCTAGCAGGGTGACTGACGTGATCCCTGGGGTGAATTTCCTTTCTCCCATCCAATCGTTAAGGTTCCTCTTGAAGAGGTCCAAAGAGGCACTCTGCTTTACATGTATGGGCAATCTATTCCAGAGTCTGGGGAGTCTCTGGGTCAAGAACCTGTCCCTCCAGCATGTTTTGTTTATTGTGATGACAAGGTTTAGATCCCTGGAGCGTGTAGCTCTGAGGGATTGGGATTTCTTTAAGTGTAGCATGTCCAACAGCTCTGGGTTTGACATGGCCTTGTATGTTAAGCAGAGATCACCTCTGAGTAGACAATATGTGACAGAGTATAGCTGGAGTTTTTAAGGCTGTCAGCGTAGGGCATCTGCTTTAGGCCTATGATTCTTTTAGTGAGGTATTTCTGAGGCCTTTCCAGTTGTTGCAGATGTCTTGAGAGGTACATACCAAATGAGGCATTGTATTCTATAATGAGTCTAATGAGGGATGAGTACAGTGGGATAATGACCTCTTTTTTTCTGGATGAAAAGCCCTTCGTGATGAGGTGTGCCACATAGAAGGATTTCCTGACTGTTGTGGCGATGTGGTTATCGAAGGTGAGACCACTGTCCACCTGTGTCCCTAAGTCTCTTATCACACTTTCTGTGTTTAGTGTACTGCCACCTATATGGTAATTCATGGATACATGTTTTTTCCCAAGGGGATAACAATACATTTCTTGGCATTGAGCTTGAGCCCATGGCTCTGGCACCAAGCATCTGTTTCTGTAAGGCCCTTTTGTAGAGTATCCACATCATTTGGGGATTCAATAATGGCTTCCAGTTTGCAGTCATCTGCAAACTTTGTTAGCCAAAGTCCCTTAGTGTTGACCTGTACTTCAGAGAAGTAGATGCCAAACAAGAGCGGCCCCAGGACTGAACCCTGAGGTACTCCACTTGCCACTTGTCTGGAGCTGGATTTGGAGTCGGCTACTTTTACAGTGTGGGTTCTATCAGTAAGCCATTTAGCAACCCATTGGGTGACATAGGGATTAATGCCCAACTTAGTAAGTTTATCTATGATTCCAGAGTGGGGGATGGTGTCAAAGGCCTTGGCAAGGTCTAGATAGGCTGTGTGGACCACCTTACCCTTGTCCATGGCTCTGGAGACTGATTCAAAGAAGTCAATCAGGTTCAGGAGACAAGATCGGCCCTTCACAAACCCAAACTGGGTGGGGTCCAGTGTTTGAAGGTTGCCAATGTCTTTGTTTATAAGTTCCATGATAATACGCTCCATGGTCTTGCAGATAAGGCTTGTCAGACTGATGGGACGGTAGTTTCTGGGATCCAAGGTGGATCCCCCCTTGTGGATTGGGATAACTGTAGCTCTGCGACACTCAGTGGGCACAAAACCTGAGGTGAGGCTATGATTAAACATGACACTTAGGTGAGGTGCCAGTTCATATCGTAGTTCATGTAGTACACAGCCCGGGATGTCATCTGGTCCCATGGATGCTGTATTCTGGCTTTAGAGAGTACATTTTGTACCTCTGTGGCCGTTATTACTGGAATTTGGCAATCTTCCAGTATTGAGATGGGCCATTTAGGGGGTGAGAGGGGGGTCAAGTTGGCACTGAATTGATCTGCCAGGATATTGGCAATATCCTTCAGATCAGTATATTTAATGTCATTCTGTTTCAGCTCAGAGCAGATCTGAGCATTGCCATTTAGATTCTTGACATAGTTATAGAATGCTTTGTGGTTGTCTTTGGAATCTTTGGCAATTTTATTTTCATAACTAGCTTTGGAGGATTTTATGAGGCATCTCAGTTTCTTACTGAGGCTAGTAAGGGAGTTTTTTGCATCCTGGGATTTTCCTCTTTTCTGCAAAAGTTTCTTCCTTTTGTTGTAAAGTTTGTTTATGGCAGGGGACCACCAGATTGGCTTCCTTTTTTTGGATGAGAGCATTTTGGTTCTATTTGGGATGGCACGATTCATGCATGAGTGGATGTGCTCGTACAGTGCCTTAGTGTAGGATTCAGCAGTTGAACTTTCAGTTCCGTTCTGCATGGGTGTCATGAAGTTTGTCACTTCTGACTTGAGTAGCATGAAGTTGGCTTTGGAGAAGTTTTTATGGAGGTTTTTACTGGTGGTGGTGGTGGGATGTGGATGTTAAGGGTGATTAGCTTATGGTCAGACCTGACTAACGAGGGGGTGACCATAGGTATGGAGCATTGATTTCCCATGTTGGTAATGACCAGGTCTAGGATATTGGAGCCCCTGGTGGGACTATGGATTAGTTGATCCAGGACATTGGAATTTATGAATTCCAAGAACCGTTGCGCAAAGGTGTTGGGACATGAGTAGTTTTCCCAGTTAATGGCAGGGTAGTTAAAATCACCCAATATTAGGGTGTTTGGTTCTATCTTAGTATTTTCCAGTATGTTTAGAAAGGTGTAGTGAGAATCTTGGGGTATGGTGGGGGATCTGTAGCAAGCTACAATTTTGATTGCAGTCTTACCTAGTGTTAGTTGCACTTGGAGAATTTCAGACACATTGTGTTGGCCAACTAGCCTGGAGGTGTGAATATCCTTGGTGAATATTGACTCCTCCACATTTAGTATTTCGTTACTGGTTTGGTGGCCGAAAAGTGTGGTAAGAGTTGTAGCCTGGTATTGCAGGGGTGCTCTCTGGAGCTTGAACCAGGTCTCTGTTACTGCACAGATATCGATGTTCTCCATTTTTAGGAGTGCCTCGAGAGAGTGCATTTTGAGGTTTAGACTTCTAGCATTGAGTAGCATTACCTTCAGATTTTGCATGCTTGTACCTGTTACAGTGGTGGTTTTGTCCTTTGAAGTTTGCCTAAAAAAGGCACTATAGGGGTGGCAAGAGCCTTAGTCAGTAACCTGAATCCCAGGGGCGACAGGTGCAGACCATCTCTGGCAAAGCATCTTGGTCTGTCAATCATGTCATCTCAGGCAGACAGATACTGGATCCCCTTTGAATGACACCATAAGCTTAGCCAATTGTTGAAGTCAATCATTTTATCCTTATATTGTGGTATCATTCTGGGCAAGGCAGGATGCTACTCAGGCTAGGGTCATACCTGCCTGGGCCACATGATCCAAGAGCTCTTCCATGTCTCTTTTCATGTAGTCCAGAGAGGTACGTCTCAAGTCATTCACTCCAACATGGACAATGACAGAGTCATATTTGTACTTGTTGTGGAGTGACTTGAGTGCATGCGTTATGTGGTGGATCCTGGCACCTGACAGGCAGCTGACTGTAATTTTCTCCTTATTCAACCTGGTGAGAGGGACATCAGTGTGCCGGACTATAGAGTCACCTATGACTAAAGTGTTAGGTACATTGTCTTGCCTTAGGGGCTGTTGCTGGGTGGCACACTGGTGTTGTGAACTATGTGACACATTGGTTGTGATTGGTGTTTGTTTGCGTTTCAGCTTCAGAGGTCTTTGTTGCTTGGGCAGGTTACAGTTAAGGGCCTCTGCATATGTGGATTTAGTGCTGCTAAATGTGGGTTTTGGTGGTGCGGGTTTAGAAGGGCTATGTGTTGCTTGAGGTGTAGTGTGGGTGTTAACCTTCTCCTCTTGACTGTTTAGCACAATCTTGGGTGGAGAGAGCTTTGCTTCCATTTTGGCTATGTAAGTGCATCTCTCACAGGTTGTAGTGTTGGGTGGTAGGAGGAGATGTTTGTCTGTGTACATGAGGCAATTGCTGCATTGCCCCAGTATGCCCAGATTCACCAGGTGGACAGGAGAAATCACCAGAAGCTGACCCTTGGACATGCCTGGTTTGGGGCTTTTTTTTTCTTTGTAAAGTATAGTAGCTGTTTCCTTAGCAAGGTACTTTGCAATTATAGACTGTTTAGTGCCTACTATTAATTTCTCCTTGTTAACAAGGAGAGTTCAGTGTTTGTATGAGTTTAAGGCTTCCTAGTGCTTTCCAGCAGGTATTAGAGAAAGTGCTAGTCACAGGGATGCTTAAAGGTAATATTGAAAAGAATGCACTCTGCAGTGTGCACTAGAGAAGTTAGATGTGAAAGTAGGTAACTTGAGTTTTACCTGTTTAAAAAGTTAAGGTTTAGTGGAGAGTTACTATTTTTAAAACAGCAAGATGGACTGAAAGGGGTGGTCACTTTTGTATTTTGGTACTATGAAATACTGTAGGATGGCAAATAAATTTAAATAATTGGAGGGGTGGATTTCAAAAATGATGATTTTGTGATTACTCACATAAGCCAGTGAAAGTAGAGAGAAATGAGATATATGGTCAGATTAACATAAGAGGCGGGCAACTAGAAAGACATTGGTATTTAACAAGACAACTTAAATGGGTGGGAGGCGGGAAAAAATTCTACAAAATTCTGCCTGACTCAGAACAGAGAGAGCTGTGGTCTCTTTTGAAGTTTTAATATGCTGTTAAAACAGAATGCAAGCAAAACACAAGGTAAAGAAAACAAACTACAGTATTCAAAATATAGAAAGGCAATACAGTAATACAAAAAATAAAAGCAAACTAACCTTTCCTTCACAGCAAAGTGTAGCAGAGTCTGGATGAGCATTGTGTCCTAGGTAGGTAGTGTGCTTTTGGTAGGTAGGTAGTGTGCTAGGTAGGTAGGTAGTGTGCTTTTGGCCCTGGGCCTACAGCAGCATACTATTATGCTACCCTGCCCCTTGTGACACATGTGTTATGATCGTACCTGCTCCTTACAAACAGTTAAACAGGGTGACTCATATGGCATATTACCTATCTGCATAACATTCAGCAGGGGTATGTCTGACATCTACTCATGGGGAGCCTTGCTTCTTAATTCTGTGTGGTCTACTACAGGGTATGTCATATCTGTGGGTAGGGTCCTGTACCTCCACCATGTGCTCTATACTGCAGTGACAAGGATGACAGACATAGGTAATTTGTGTTGTGGATGTTGGAGGTGTTACCATGGTTGTTAGACAACTGTCATGGGTGTGACCGAACTATGTATATCCAGCAGTGGTAACCTCTATGTTTCTATATGTATCTCTATGTATCTAGTCTGTGTGCGCTCTGTGGTGTTTGAGTGCATTGACACAGTTACTTGCATATGTCTGTGTCCTTCTCCATATCTGTAGCTGTCATGGGAGATACATACCATATAGGACATTGTGGGGTGTGGAGGGGTACAGTGACCTACATGTCCATAGCTGACACACCATGTCCGCTGACACATTCCATGTACAGGTATTACAGGACTAGTGTGCCACTGTGTATATCGATGTGGAGCCTATTGTACACTTGTTGACCCTGTTCCCCCCTGACACATGCAGTGGTGGGCAGGCATGTACATATGTGGTGGTTACTGGTGTCAGTGTTTTTGAATGGGGTATGGTACTCTAGTATCCACACTGGTGTTCACTCCATGCCTGTGACACCAGGCATCTGTTGAAAGACATCTGCACACATGTGCCTCACACAGTCTATATATGTATATATATATATATATATATATATATATATATATATATATATATATATATGTATATATATATATATATGTTTGTATATATGTATATAAAATATGTATATATAGATGTAGATATATACATATAGATGTGGGGAGAGAGGGGGAGAGAGTGAGAGAGAGAGACACAGGGTGAGTGAGAGTGTGAGGGGGTGGGACAGAGTGAGAGATAGTCATATACAGACATATATGTTGTCAGTCAGATCTATCTGTATATGTATAAGTCTGTACAGATATCTATATATGTATGTGTGTATTACATATATCTGTACGTACATATTCTACCAATCTCGATGTCTGTGCAGTAAGTGAGAACCTGGTTCAAGGCTCCTGAGAGCACACCAGCGGTACCAGGCTATACCCCGTATCATGAGTTTTGGCCCCAGGACTCGGGACAAAACAAAAAGGGAGGGGGTGTGTCCATATTCATAGAGGACACACACACCCCCAGGTTAGTGGCAACACATGAAGCATCACAGACCATCCAGGTGCAGATAACCGTAGGCAAACCTGCTATACAACTGGTAGCATGTTACAGATCACCCTCCCAATCTCAGGGACCACAGTCAGCCTTCCTGTAGACATTGGAGGATATGAATGTCCCACCACACACCATCATATTGGGATACTGCGACTACCCTAACATACACTGGGTGCATTATTCTACCCCAAACACCCTAGCCCAAAGGTTCCCGGAATTCACTATGTCAAATGCAATGGAACAGCTAGTCACCTCTCCCACAACAGGAGATAATATACTAGACCTGATCATCACAAACATGGGGACAATGTGCTACACACTGGAAGTATACCCCTCACTAGTCACATCTGACCACAGACTAATCCCCCTGGATATACATATCCCACTCCCCCACAACACAAATGACTACAGTGGGAAACCTCTCACATGCCAACTTTACACTTCTTATAACTGAGTTGGTATCCTTAATGCCCACTGGGCCAGTGTAAACCACTTCCCACAATGCAGACACCTTCACATATGCTTTCTACAGACATCTCCAAGAATGCATGGATCATACAATCACAAATGAAACCATGACCCTCTCCACCAAGGGCAGGCGTCATGTCTGGTGGACCCCAGTATTGAACAAATTGTATAACAACAGAAGGTAACTACTGCACGGCAGAGCATACTTCCATAGAGCTACGGCATCTCTGATCAGCAGTAGTAGAAAGATACATTTTGTCATACAAACATGCAAGGCCAACAATGAGAGGGACATCGCTATGGTCACTACAGATAACCACAAGGCCTTCCTCTGCTATGTTACACACCTGGGTGGGAACCCTCAGTTGTGTTCACAGTTAGTTCACAGTGACAAACGCTACACTGAACACACAGATAATGCCAACATTCTGGCAGACAGGTTCTGTGCAGGTTTCTCCCCTCCCTCACCCACACATGTGGAATTACTTATCCCAGCTGACTGTAACCTCCTTGTCATCTCAGATGACCAGCTGGGAACCACCCTCAGCAGAGCTGTAAACACAGCATCAATGGGACCCAACGGTATTGCAGGCTGCATGCTACGTGAACTGCAAGAGGAGCTACACATGCACATTACATGCTATTCAGCCATAGCCTTACTACAGCATATGTACCTGGACACTGGCATACAGCAACAGTAGTCCCACTCCACACAGGAGGCACCTCTACAGACCCTGGTAACTACCGCCCCATAAGCTTAACCAGTCTGGTCTGCAACACTATGGAAAGGATCATTATGGTACCCATACACAGAGACATTGGGGACTTAGACACTTGATCCCACCCAGTTTGGCTTTGTAGAGGGCAGATCCTGCCTTATGAACCTGGTTGACCTTTTCAAATCAGTCACTAGAGCCATTGATGAGGGCACAGTGGTCCATACAGCCTGCCTGGACTTGCCTATGGCATTCGACACAATACCACACTCTGGCATCATAGACATGATCAACAGCTGAAATGTAAATCCATATGTCACATGATGGGTTGCAAACTGGCTAACGGATAGAAACCCTACAGTCAAACTCACTGGTGCCATGTCGGACTCAGACGTGTGGTGTCCCACAGGGCTCTGTCCTGGGACTGCTCATGTTCAGCATATCATTCTCAGATGTGGAAGCAGACATGGGAGGGTAGTGGCTGACAATGTTCAAAGATGACTGCATACTAGGCGCCATAGGCGATACACCTGCTGACACATACATCCTACTGACAGGCCTCACGGACACCAACAACTGGTGCCAGAGTCATGGCCTTACACTGCATGCCACATAATGTATACTCATACCCTTTTGGATGGACAAGGTACCTACATATTATCACATAGACAATAACCCACTGAGTACAGACAAAGTAATCGGAGACCTGGTGACACTATTCAATGCTGACCTCTCATTTGACACCCACATTGCCAAAGTGGTTGGATGGACTTCCTACCTTGCCCACCTTATCATGAAGGGATTCACATCCACATCAAAGGGGTCATTGTACCCTATACTCCTCCCTTATCAGGCCCATGACTGTGTACTATGCCCCATTTGGTATGTACCTCACCTGGCACTTGCAACAGCTAGGGGGACCCCATAAGTACATCACCAGGAGGATCAAGGGTCTGCAACAACTGTCATATGCTGCCAGACTAATGTAACTCATGCTCTATTCCATAGCATACTGCCTACGTAGGGGTGATCTGTGCCTGATGTAGTAGGCCATGTCCAATCTGGTATTGATGGACATGTTCCACCTCATACAATCCAAATCCATCAGAAGCACGACAGCTACAGATTTAAACCTCAGCACACATATGAATAGGACATACTGTAGGGACAGATCCATCACTAAGAGGCTTCCCATACTGTGGAACAGGATCCCAGTTCATGTCAGGCAGAGACCCTCACTGACACTCTTCATGTGCATTCTTGACAAGTGGATGGGAGATCATAGGTTTACAGCAGGGGTCTTCTCTGTGTCACTACTAGACAGAGGCACAGTAAACTAATGCTATTATGTAGGGGGGGTCTTCACTGTGTCACTACTATACAGAGGTGCAAGTTTCTAAATCTATTCTATACACTGTCTGCAGATAGCCTAGTACTGAACTATGACACTGTGAAACTATATATGTCTATGTATTTATACATCCCTCTCTATCTATGTATACACATATGCATATTTTATATATATATATATATATATATATATATATATATATATATATATATATATATATATATATACATACATATCTCTATATACATACGTATACACATGTTTTATATATATATATATATATATATATATATATATATATATATATATATGTACACCCCTTTTTAGTTCCACATATGTATACACACAGTAATGTACTGCTGAACATCCATTACTGTACAACCTACTTGTACATTGCACTACAACCTACATTGTTATGTGCACATAGCTACTGTCACATACATATGTATGTGGAGCCTTCAGTGACAGTTTCAGTATGTCCCTGGCCCTATGCACATCTTCATATACATAGATACAGACCAATAACACATTTGGAGGGTTCACAGTATGTAGGTATTATAGTAGTACTTTACATTACCTGTGTTTGTTGCAGCTGTTTGTGTAGGCTTGCAGTTGCTTGGCCTGCTGTCAGCCTCTTTGCTTTGTTGTTTCTTTCTTTCTTTCTTTCTTTCTTTCTTTCTTTCTTTCTTTCTTTCTTTCTTTCTTTCTTTCTTTCTTTCTTTCTTTCTTTCATTTCTCTCTCTCTCTCTCTCTCTCTCTCTCTCTCTCTCTCTCTCTCTCTCTACCTCCAGCAGGTGCAATGACAGTATTGCATGTGTGGACTGGGAATACATGATGCTTTTGTAGGTATCTGCACATGCCCATGTGATGGCCTCTGCACCAATTGTTATCCAGCATTTACTAATTGCATGCAGCCTGTTGTGTAGTGATTGCAGTTCTCACTGTGATTACAGGACTGTGCTATAAAAAGGTCTGTTAGGTAGGCATAGCCCTTTCAGATTATCAGGGTGGGGACCATGCTGGTTTGCTGTGGACACTGTTCTGTGAGTGTAAGGGTTGGTATGTCTCTCATATTTCAGGCTGTGTTGTAGACACTGCAATGCATGTTGTTCTGTAAGCTGAGTATTCCTTCCACCAGTGTCCTGTTCTCCATGTGTATGTAAACTGACACCTACAACTAGTAATACTGTGTATATGGGTGTGTGTGCTTTCCTGTGGGGATTGTGGTGTAACTGGTATATAGCAGTGGCTCTTGCAATCTGTTGCTATGGCTTCAATATTTGGCTTTTACATTCACTCATTGTATGCCTGCTTGGTGTCTTTCCTGTAATGTGTTGCTATGGCTTTCCTATTTTCCATTTACATTCACAGCTTGTAATGCTTGCTAAATCTGTTTGGGCAGCAATTCCCTATGTGTTTGTTGTGGTAGGGTGTTACTGCATGCAGTGTGGTCTGGCCATGGTGTGGGCCTTGACACTTACAGGGGTATTTGATCATGCTGCTGAGCAGGCCTCAGATACTCTCTGGTGCATCTTTTATCAGCCTCATGGAATGGTACATAGCAGTGGGTTACTCCAATGACATATTCTAATACTCTGCAGTTGTGACTGTGGGTTATTTCAAGCATATGTATTAGTACACCATTTGTGCCGTGCAGGTGGTGCATACCTTCAGTCAGTCATAGTTACCATTGCATGTGTAGTTACACCTTTCTGCCTACTGTTAGTACATTTGACAGGGTATCAGTGGGGTACAGTTGACATTTGTTTTCACATCAGGGACATCCCTGTAACTCAGTCACAGTTGCTATGTCTGATCTCTTAACTATTCAACTATGGCAGTGTTTATCCTGTCTGAGTATGTGTGTGGCTTGCCAGATGCTACTGTGACATTATTACCTAGTAGCTACCAACTAGCATGACTGTTTCTCAGCACACGGTACTATTTTACAAATCCACTAGATTTGACAGTAAATATACATGACATGCTTTGTGTACTAAACTTGCTATATTCCCTTTACATTAATTCCTACTATTTTATGATATATTTCTTTCAGCATAATGATCTTGTATAGCAGTCATGGCTTAATGGTAAGTCATGCAGACTAGTGTTTCCAAGGTCCTGGGGCTCGAGACTGAGGGAGGTATTTTATTTTGCTGCTGAGAAAACTACAGGCCTTGTCATTCAGAGTGACTAATGCACTTTTAAGCAGTTGTAAGCAGGTTAGCACTGGTTTGCGTGGAGGTCATGCATGCGCACTGCCACTTAGCTTTTGCACACAGCTAAGCTGTCAGAAGCACCCACCTACTACTGCTTAAAAGTGCTTACTCACAAGACACCACGCTATTTTCTTTTAAAGAAAAGAAAATGGGGAGATAGGAAAGTGGTGAAAAAGGGGGCACAAAGAGGGTAGGACAGTAGGAAAACAAGCTTGGGTTTTGCAGGAGGGATGTAGGAAAGGCCCATAGCTGCCCATTTCTTCATCAGCAACAGCTGTGCATATGTTTGTAATTTGGTGTAAAATTTGAAACCTTTCACCCCTGAGAGAGGTGTGAGGACAACAATAATATTTGTTGTACAGCCAATTATAATTGCCAGTTTACATGTCCAGCAGACATGTGTGCAAAATGGGCAGCTATGTATGGGGTGTAATTTTTTTGTGGGTACAGAGTGCCCCTTTTTTTTTTCAGGTGAGAGTGGTATGTCAGGTACAGGAAGTCAGTATAGCTGGGGAGGTAGGTAGGGGAGGTTAACAGACAAGACAAACAAGATGCATACAGGGGTGGTGTATGACACATGTGTGTGGGGGGGTTACACAATTGATGGGGACGGATGTTTGGATATCTCAAGCCCATGAGCCCACAGATGGCAACAGTGGAACTGAGATCCCCACCCATGGGCAGTTGCCACTGTGCCTTCACTGCCCAGGATAGGGTTGTGCTGGGGGCTGTGTAGTCCAGGCAGCAGGCACGCCCGTGAGTTGTGCCACCCATGCCTCAAGCTGGCTTAGGGGCCAAAGCACAGTATGCCGGATCTCCCTATGCACCACAGTCCGGACACTACAGAGGGTGAGTGGATGTTCTCCTCTGGCCACACTTGCAGAGGGGGGATGAGCCCCATCCCCTGCAGTGCTTCCACCCGCAGGTGGCACAGGGCCAACGGAGGAGGGTCCGGCCTGGGCACTACTGCCAGGTGCACTCGCCAGCTGAGGTGGGAGAGGTGGGTCCGCTGGAACCCGCCTTCCCTGTCGTCCTATGTTTTGCTTTATGTTATGACAGTTTGGGTTAGTAACGTACAATACCATTGACAATTAGTTGTAACAGCATGCATTAGTATTCCCATTAACCAAACACCCATAAATTCAAGCCATTGAACAGCAAGCATAACACATGCATAATTTGAACAGCAATACACAATCCAAAAGCATGCAGGGTTGATTGATGGCAACAGGCCATCAGGTTTGGATGTATGAACAGGGCACATGCATCAACGTACATGCAAATATGTATGAACCAACAGGACAAATGTGCAGGGGTGTTAATTGTGAATGCACATACCCATTTCACATGGAATGGATTATTTGTGGTTATAGGGTAGGGTGAAGAAATATTTCATTAACAACTTCAAATACCTATACATATGCTGTACATTTCTACTAGCTGCAGATATATACACATTACAGGTCTGACTACAGTTTCCTATGTGATAACTAATTCAGGTTGGTGATAGGGATGTTACTGCTACATCAATATACATTTCATATTTATTCATACACATTCATATCTGGCTCTGTTCAGCTACATCATCCTGCTACATTTGCTTTATATGGCTATAGACAACTGTGGATGTTTGGTATTTCAGACAACCATACTATCTGCATATTGCAAACTGAGAGCAACATATCCAGATTTTGGGACACACATTCCAGCTTCAGTACTTTTTTCAACACATGTTGCTGTTTGGTTCTGCCTGTCACATTCATTTCATTCTGTACTGACTGCAGTATACTTTATTCAGGAGTTATTACTACTTTATTGGTGGATTCATACCTCTTTCTCACACTCTCTCACTTGTTTTATTTTTAGAATTCAGGATGGTACTTAATTCTAGGCTTTATTGACATGTTTTACATTTAGTTATAACAATCCTTTCCAACAGTCTCACTTATGTCATGTTTCAGAATTTCAACAGGGATATATTTCACACATGTATTTTACTCAGCTTCTGCAGCTGTACTTTTCAGCCTGCTGCAGGTTATGTACTTTTATATTACAGGTGGGACATCTTTATTTCAGACTTGTTTCATTTTTATGTTTGGATTACAGGCTGCATCATACTTTTGTAATCAAGCAATACTTGCAAACTCTCTTACACTGTTACTTGCACATTTTATTAATAAGTGACTACACTGCACTCTTTTGCTAACTGTCATACTTATATATTTTTTTACAGTTACAGGGAGAGAATTACTGACCTGCCTGGTGGCGCAACTGCACCAGCCTATCAGCACAGGCTCGACGGTTCATGGAACGGACACCTGCACCTGTAATATAAATGAAGTAATATTGGAATACACATCTCCATAATATCAGCTAGGTTCATTTCTTACATAAATAATTACATGTAACTTACTCAGTAGTGGGGCGTTGGGCATTTGCCGGGCCTCCTGGATCCAATGGTTCAGTTGGTCCTGCTTCCATCTCTTCAGGTCCGCATGGTGGTGATGGACCTGTTCACCAGTCCTTGGTATTCCTGTGGCACTGGTGAGATCATGTGCCAACCGGTCCCATGCCTCAGCCCTATATGCTCCCCACAGGACCTGGCCCTGCATGAGTTGGGCCTCATGATCATGGATGAGGAGCCAAACCATATATTTGGACTTTTTAATGCCCCACCTCTGTGCTCGGAAGCAACTACCCTCCCCTACACCTGACATCCTGGCTGCAAGTCGGTTCCACAATCGGTTATGCTGTGTATTCCTGCCTATGGGGCTTATATATGCCGTTTTTCCTGCACTTATCTGTGATTGGCCATTTTGGAATTGTATCAGCTTCACAAAACCTGCTTTGTCATGCTCCTCTTTCTATTCATTCCTATATATATGCTATTACTGCATTTCTAATTGCAACTGTCATGGCTTAGTGGTTTAGTACTCTGACTATGGTGCATGGTGTCCTGGTTTCGAACCTTGCCATTCCTTTTTATATTTTATGACTGTCTACACAGGCTAGGAAGTGTGTCTGTGTAAAGGCAGTTTTGATACAGCTTGCTCAACGTTGCCCGTCGGTTAGCTTGTTGGTGCAGTGCGCAGCTCCGCGCAAATGGATCACGCTGGTTTACACATTGTTTAGCTGTCAGCACGCATATTACGCTCAGCTCAGCTATGGGCACACAGTTTCAGCGTGTTAAAATGCTGCTCAACCCCGGGCACTCATTTTACATCTATTAAACCACTGCTCACCTACGGGCACTCATTTTGTACCTGTTAAAACACTGCTCACCTACGGGCACTCATTTTACACCTGTTAAAACACTGCTCACCTACGGACACTCATTTTACACCTGTTAAAACACTGCTCACCTACAAGCAGATATCCTCAACTTATTAGACTGTAGCTCAGCTATAGGCACATCTGACATTTTTTTTTTTATCTCACATTTCTTCAAAATACATGGCCCATTTCATTACATTTTAAATAAAATATAATTTTATATATGTGCATATATGTCAGGGACTTGTTTCGTGCTTATTTCACTAAAAATAAAAATTGATGTTGTGGGGGCTCGAACCATGACTGCCTCCTCTTCAGCTGACGTCTCTACCGCTACGCTATTGCTTCTTGGCTTACTTTGCATATTTAGTTCTTATATGCTTTTCCACTGACTGCTAACTGTGGCTAAGCGCCGGGTACACCCGCGCAAACGAGCGCACTCACGGGCAAACATCTTTACAACTTATAAAAAAAAATATAAGATGTTCATTTCTACATTTTATATTCATAGTCTGTGGGGGCATGTGTTGTGTTGTGTTTATTCACATTTACACAGACTCTGTCATGGGGGTTTACTTTTGGGACTTTTACTCTTCTGGGGGCGTGTCCGTTTGCAGGGCTCGCCCTACGGACACACCCCCTGCTGTCTTACACAGACCGTGTTCGCCTTAGGTGTGATTCAGCATGCCATCATGCATATGCATGGCATGTTGACGTCACACCGTTTAACTGTAGCCTCCGTGTAAGCCTTGTAACTCTTACACGGAGGCTTCATGAATCCTGCCCTACAATTTAATGTTAGCCAGTGTACAGAGAAATGAAATTAAAAGTAATAATGCAATATTATTAAGTTATAATACAAATAGGAATTGCAATACAAAGTGAGAGAAAAGTAGGCTTATGGTATATTTAGAGAGAAAGCCAGGGGAGAGAAATAGATAGCAGTAAGGAAGTGAATGAAGAAGGGAGAGTAAGGAGATATAAGGTATGAAGAGCTATTTGTCCACATTTAGGGATATAGTGTATCTAGGTGTTGAGCAAGACCAGTGCTGTTTTTGTCTAGTAAGTCTTTCAGTGTGGTTTTAAATGAAGGGAGGGAAGGTATTAACCTAATGGATAGAGACAACGCATTCCAGGTCTTAGCAATATGGTACAAGTACAGACTATGCCCAATAAATTTGATTTGATTTTGGGGACAGACAGGAGTGTTTGGTCATTGGATCCTAATGACCAACTGGGAACATAGATGTGTAGAATATTATTTTAGTGCTGGACAAACATATGGATTCTGTGTAATGTTTTTGGTGGTAAGAAGCTGTGTATATGTTAGCTGAGGTGGTAGTTCTAACCAATTTAGGCTTTTTAGTGCTATACAGTGGTGGATTCTGAAATGGATATTTGCTTCCAATTTAGCAAGTTTATTATAGCATTGTCCAAATTTTGAGCTTTGTTGTGCCTGAAGGTTAGTAAGGACTGGAGCACCATAAAGAAATGTGGGAAGGAGATAAGTAGTGGCAAATGTAGCTTTAGCTATATAAGTGAGTAAGGTTTTCACTCTATAATTCATCTCTAGTTTTTGATGAGTTTTTCTTATGCAATTTTGTATATGCAGGTCAAACTTAAGATTGTCATAGACTATCATCCCTAACAATTTGCTAAAAAAAGTGACTTCAATAGTTGTATTATCAAGAGAAAGGGCTATAAATGTTGTTTTTCCCCATGGGAGATTGATTTGGAGGGAAAAAATTAGTAGTTTGCTTTTTTTTTAAGGCTGAGCATTACTTGTGAGTTACAAAGTTATGTTTCAGTCACTGTTAAAGCTGAGTAATATTTTGGAGTTGTGCCATGTTGTCAGATGGGCAAATGAGTGTGGAGTTATTTGCATGCTGTATTACCGAGTCCTGTTATGTGGATGTGTGGAGGATGCTGGTTAGAATGTTAAAGAGGGCAGGACCAAGGATAGAGCCTTCTGGTACTCTGGTGGTGACTGGGAGGTATGGAGAGAGGGCGAGGTGCATTTCACTGACTGATACTTATTGGACAGGTAGCTTTCAAACCATAGAAGGGTGGGCTGATGGAGACCTAATGAGGACACTTGAAGTAGTGGTTTGATGTCACAAACTGTTTTGAAGGCTTCAGACAAGTCTATAAATAAGGAGGAGACTAGTTTGCCATTATCTCTAGCTTTATTGACAGTATCTATAGAGGTTAGAAGTGCACTGTTAGTACTATGAAAGCCATGTTGTGTGTGGGATAGGAGTTCTTGATGCAGGCGGTAGTTTAGTAATCATTTTTGAATACATTTTTCAAGTATTTTGGAGATGGGGATAAGTTTGTTATAGTCTAAAGTTAACAATGTCTGTTGAATTTCCTTCTTTGAACACGGATAATCTGTGACTTTTTCCAGAGAAAGGGAAAGTAGGATTTCTGGACTGACCTATTTATACAGATTGAGACAGGGTAGGCAATGCTGTCTGTTGCTGTTTTAAGGTACTCACTTGGAAGGTCATAAGCTGAAGTAGAACATGGTTTGAGTTTGTTTAAGGGCAGTTTTACATAGGATGTGGGCACAGGTTTGAAGACAAAACTGGATGTGGTGATATGTGGCTGCTGGCAGGGTTAGGATAAGATGTCGAAGAATGCTTGGTTAGAATTGCAATGGTATCTATGAAATTAGAGTTGAATTTCATTATTTTTTTGAGTAAAGAGTTATTGAGAGAAGGGTTAGGACTGAATTTATGCCTGGGATTCAAGATTTCTTTAATGGCTGTCTAGACTATTTTAGGGTTGTATTTATTCTGACAGTTATTATAGTATAGTTTTTGTCTTCATTAATCTGGTTTTTAGTATGATTGCTAAGTATTCTGAGGTTGTCAAGATAATGTGATGTTTTACATCGCTGCCATTCTTTCCATGCTGTTTCTCTATCCTGCATTAGCATTCTGCTTCTTTAGGATAGCCAAATTGCTTTATTTTTAGTCCCTTCCTTCTAGGAGATGCAAGGCTATTCAGGATATTCCGGAAACTTGTATTGAATTAAATAAATAGGAAAAATGTATTTACAACAGATAATCGAGGTTGCAGTCATAATATATTTTTATTAGTTTTCATCCAAGTAATTTCCCAGGTATATGGAAGTTAAATTAATTGCTCACAGTCACATACAATACTAGGGAAACTCATGGTATTCAATGCCAGGTTTCCAGCAAGCAGCACTACACCTGAAATACTAAAATAGTCTGCTTCCTTCTTTTATATCAGTATTGGTTCGGGGTTTTATTTGCATTAATATAACTGTGAAAAATTCTTTTAGCAAGTCTTTGTAGTCAAAGTACAGGTTGTATCACCCTTCTGTTGAGCCTAGATATCTTTTAAAGCAACATTAAAGTTGAGATCTTCAAATAAGTCATACAGTGAATGAATGCTGAGATTGCTCATAGCATGCTCTGCTCCTATGTTAAATTCATTTTGTGACAGTGAGAAGGTCATATTTAGGTAATAATCTGCAGGACATGAATGAGGGCATGCATCAGCAGCTGATACCATCACACCATATACATCATCATGATGCCTTCATACTGCATACTTTATCATCTGATGCCCTCACACTGCATACATCATCTCAGACAAACACACTGCATACTCCATCATCTGATGCTCTCACGCTGCATACATCATCTCAGACAAACACACTGCATACATCATCTGATGGCCTCACACTGCATACATTATCTCAGACAAACACACTGCATACATCATCTGATGCCCTCATAATGTATACATCATCTCAGGCAAACACACTGCATACATCATCATCTGATGCCCTCACAATGTATACATTATCTCAGACAAACACACTGCATACATCACAAGAAAAAATCTTCACCTGGATACTACAGCCAACGATGTAAAATTGTAAATATCCAAATAAAAAAATGTTGGTAGCACACAGCAGGTATGTTAGCAAAAGTACGTTTAATATAAAAGAACACAGAGAAAGTAAGCGCTTTCACAGACAACTCCCGCTTCATCAGACTAACATTAAACAGGTTTAACAAAACATTTTAAATAGACTCATAGATCACATAGCAACCAATAAAAACAAGACATAAAAGCATGTGAAGTACAAATTAAAGTGCTAGCACAACAAGATGCTAATGTTATAAAATGAATTAGTCAACAACTATGCATAAATCCTAACTATTTAAAACTCTAATAATACCTTCATAAAGCCATGTATTAAAAAAAACATATATACACAAATATATTCATAAAATACAAAAGTATATGATCTGTGTGTTCAAAAAATGCAGTACATATAAAAAGTATAAAAATATACATAGAGAGGCTAAGCACAGTAAATATTACTAAAAAGTATGTATTATACATACAAATTACATACAAATATTAATGTTTCATTGATCTTGCTCTTAAAAAAGGTTTTAAGGATACTTTATTATTAAGTCCAGGTGGTACATCCACCTGGAATTTGAGTATCCATTCCTGCTCAACACCTGTATGACTACTCAAATTATCTCCTCTTTTATTAACAGGGACTATTTTAAGTACAAAAAAATTAAAACTAAGTGTGTGACCTTCTTCTTTGACGTGCATTGCAAGTGCACTGCTTTCCTTAGCATTCCTGACATCCCTTATATGCTCCATTATTCTGTATTTCAAAGGGCGATTGGTCTTTCCTATGTAAAAAACATAGCAGATTGTGCAATAACTAAAGTAAACCACGTTCTTCGTTTGACAGTCAGCATAAAAATTAGACTAAAAGGTGAACCCCTTGTGTGGATGTAAAAAGCAACCTCCCACATGTATATATTGACAGGCTGTACACCTCCTACAACAGTACATACCTAACTTGTCAGATTGATTATGTTGTTGTACATTGTCAATCTTGTAGCAGAGCTGTCTTTTCAAGGACCTGTTGTTCCTAAAGGTGAATCTAGGTTCATGTCCTATAACTCCATTTAATTATTTAATATTAGAAAGAATGTCCCAGTTATTCTTAATAATATCGCACACTATATTAATATTACTAGCATATGCGAGTGGCATTCTAAGTGCATCCATCTCAGTAGTATTATTAAGGCCTGTATAGATGTTATCACTACTACATACTCCAACTTGCGTATTATAATATGGTTTACACCTACCACTTCTTTCTCTCTATGCCAGTTCCAATTATGTGTCTATATCGTGCTCTCTATACCCTCTTGACATAAATTCTTGTTTTAGCACAAATAGTGCTGATTGTAAAGCAATATCATCATTATGCAAACACATAACATGATAAATTTGCCCTTTCAGGACATTTGCTCTAGTATGTTTAGGGTGCATACTGCTGTTATGAAGTACAGTATCCTTCTTGATGAGTTTCTTATACAAAGTAGTAGATACTAAATGAAATGCATCTCTACTAACCTTGACATCTAGAAACTCTATCTCACTGTCACAATATTTATCTGTACAGTTGTTGACTAATTCATTTTATAACATTAGCACCTTGTTGTGCTAGCACTTTAATTTGTACTCCACATGCTTTTATGTCTTGTTTTTATTGGTTGCTATGTGATCTATGAGTCTATTTAAAATGTTTTGTTAAACCTGCTTAATGTTAGTCTGATGAAGCAGGAGTTGTCCGCGAAAGCGCTTAAATTTTCAGTGTTCTATTATATTAAACATACTTTTGCTAACATACCTGCTGTGTGCTACCGTTTTTTCCTTTGGACACTGCATACATCATCTGGTTCCATCACACTGTATACATTATCTCAGACAATCATACTGCATAAATCATCAGCTGATACCACTACACTGCATACATCATCATGATGTCATCACACTGCATACATAACCATCCAGTGCCATCCTCCTGTATACATCATCTCAATCATGATGCATAATCATCTGATCCCTTTAAATTGTATACATAATCTTAAATGCGCTGCATACATCACCATAATGATGTCACTTTGCATATGTTACCATCTGATATCATCTTACTGTATACATCATCACAAATGATCACACTGCATATATCATTATTTGATGCATCACACTGCATATATCATTATTTGATGCACCACACTGCAAAAATCATCTGATACCATAATACTGCATATATCACCATTTTAAATAACCATACCACATATGTTTCCTTCTGATGCAATCATATTACTTAGATCATCGTCTTGTACAATCCCAGTGTTTCAAGTATACCTTGTGGGACAGTTTTAGAAAGACATTGTCACCACAGTATGACATAGCACAAGAAAAGTGTTATTGCTTAATAACATACAATGTATGAGTTGGTTCTTAAAATTACTTCCCCTACAAGATAGTCAATATATTAGATGTTAAAAATTAGACATCAAATAAATGTTCTTGTATTAAGGTTGCTGTGTTCATGCCTTTGATCAATGACCACATAAACAGATGCCTATCAGTTTGAGGCTAAAAGTAAAGAGGGTTCTGACATGTAGAATTATAGTATATTTTCAAGTTGTGATAACTTCAGAGGAAAATATATTAGCTAGATGATGTATGTCCTAGCATAGTATATATCAGGATTTCCACCTCCATATAAAAGTTTCAAGTAGAAGTCCATTCTCTCTGAATGTTGATGACTCTGATTTCAAGGGAGATGTTGATAATATGGAAGAGTAACACAGAAATAAAAATGCAAAATGCTGTATATGGGATATAAAATGTATATGACCCTTCAATTTCTACATATCATAAATGTTGTTGGCACATTTGTCCATCAGTGCCAAATTGGTTTTATCCACCAGACTCAGGATAAGAGTACTATGAGCAGAGTTGTGGGGACATTATTAGAGGTGGGCAGCAAGGAGTCTCCTCTAGTAGCTTTAAATAAGGACTTTAAGGACAGGTTTACACTTTCTTAGGGGCAACACTTTCAGATAATATATAAATCTGATTTTCTTACTTGTTTTATGAATATGAACATGAATGTATGCTGTAGGTCTACATACTCCATTTAAAGAGGAATACCACATATCAGCAAACCATTTTCTAGGAAAATATGTACAATTTTCCCATTTTCCCATTTTCTCAGTTTACCCATAGAACATTTTACTAGTAGAATAAGGTTGTTATATGATTCATTAAAAGCTGCAAGAGAAGGTCTGACCATGGCAACTGCCAGTCACATTGTCTTTCACTAAGGTGATCTTGAGAAAAACAGAGAATGCTGGACAAGATTATTAAAGCATTTTTGCCAACTTCCAATTTCACAATTACTGAGGTGAAATCTGCCCTAACTATTCCCTCTTATGGGTGAAAGACAAGTTTTCCTTTAGACTGCCTATTGAGGTCATTAAGTATTTAGCAATGAAGCATTGGAAAATCCTAAGAAGCTACAAGCCAGTATGAAGTCTAATATTCTCAGGAAGTTGATGAAACTTAACTGATTGGACAGGTAGGTGGTCAGCCTTGATGACAGCATCATGGTTTTAAGGCCAGATCTGATGAATGCATTATTGTAGCCTGTGTTTACCAGAGTAGTACCTCCTTCTGCTGCACTGTTAAGTAAAATAAATCAGAAGATGGACCGATTTGTATTGGCCCCTTTAAAATCCATCATAAGAGATGAGTTATGGTATGAAGTAAACCTGTAGAAATGTTCACTCTCCATATACATATATACAGTGCCCTTCTAGCCTGCCAATATACCAAAACAGTCATTCCCATAAAAGGTATCCAAGTTTTTTCTTAAAAATATCTAAACTACTGTTTGTTTTAATATAATTTGTTAATCTATTCCATGAATCAGTTACTCTCTCAAAGAAAAAAAAAATAGTAGATCTCTCTTTCCTATATACTCTTCTACATAGGTTGTCTGATGATTCTCCACAACACTTTGATAACCCCAAACATTTCTGGAGGCGGTTGTCTGCAAATGCTCTACATTCCTGAATAAAGTCTTCTCTTAAATATTTATATGAGATACTGTACAAGTTCCACTATTTTAATTTTGCATAATAATTAAATTTTTCATATCCATGGATGCCCATGTATTTCTGCTGTACTCTTTCCAGTTTACTCACACTTGTGTTCTTATATAGTTTCCTATTATTTTTATTTCATAGTCTAGTTTGGGTCTAATGTAACTTACACACAATGTATCTTGCTTCTGGTGGATAAAACCATCTTAAAAATATTTTATATACCTCATACATAGTTTTATAACTATCATTAACCAATTGGTTGATATGATTAGAAAAATGCAAACCTGTATCTACCCATATATGTTGAGAGGTCTTTAAATCAAACTATAGTTTCAACCACTGTATGCTATATTAAATATTCACCTTTCAGTATATGTCTCCCAAATCTTATATACTTAGTTTTTGATGTATTTATCAGCATACTATTCTCCTGTGCCTAAATGGTCAATTTAGTTAAGTTCTTTTGCAGACATGCAACAGATGTAATCAGGTTACACATTTTCACGTCATCTGCATACAGATTGTAGAGTACCTCAGATGAAAAGATAGATCCTAAAGATACAAGCTAAATAAGTAAAGGCACAGGACAGGCCTAGGATAGAGACCTCTGGGACAGTCTGACTGTACTTTAGAATTTCATCTGTTGATTGCTGGATACTTGTCATGTTCAATTTGTAAACCATGCAGCTATCCATAATACCTACTTGTTCTAATCTGTTGACCAGTGTTTTGTGTATGACCCTGTCTAAACCAGAAAGTAAGGCTATATAAATGACATTACAGCACATTTTTTCATTTATAGCCATATTATATTATTATTGAACATCATGTTACAAGTGGTTATAGATCTATTTTCAAAATATGCATGTTGATATATTGCTCCAAGTTCTAGTCTTTTCATTTCTGTAAGTAATATTCCTTTTCATTATTTTCCACAAGAAAGTAAACCTATGGGTCTTTATGACTCTCTGTTTGTCCTATTTCCCCTTTCCCTTAATGATGGGTTTAACAAGTGCATGCCTCCAATCTTCAGGAATCTCCCCATACATAAATGACCTAGTGAATAAGTAAGTGTAAGTTCATGCTGAAATGATTTCAGTTTGTTATTACCAATTCTGTGTTCTCCCTGTGCTTTTCTTGGGGACAATCTGCATAGTTTTTTTTTTATATAATCTAATTTAATTTCAATCTTTGAAGTTATCTGGATGCTACTAATGCACTTCATCTCTCTTTGTGGAGCCAAACTGTTTTGCATAAGATGTTGCAAATATAACAATGATCTGTTGTATCTGTGAATAGATTTTAGAATACACACTCAATTTATCAAGTGATTTACTCCTACCACATCTTATGTATCTATAAGATGGTTTCTTATTATGCACAATATCTTTAAATACATTCTCTTCAAATTTTTTCTTGATCTTGTCTCATAGTGTGTTTAATTTGTCTGTCCAGTTTGTTATTTTGAATTTTCAGAGTTCAACCTCATTTCCATTTCTTATATTTTTTATCTCGAATCTTAATTAAGGATTTGTTGTTATGGCACTATATCCTCCTGACCTTATGTGGCTAGGTCCTGATGTTAAACATGTTTTTTTCATTTTTTTCCATGCAAACAATTTCCATTTCAAACCTTGTCAAATTCCTTCTGCAGTTTTTTCACCGAATGCATCACTTCAATTAATTTTAAGTAGTTAATGTTTTGCCTATATCCAGTCATGTATTGATCATCTGTGCATTGCTTTAGATTTCTGTATGGCGGAACTATTGAACAGTAATTCAAGCTTTGTAACTCCATAATCACTGCACATCAACAATGGTAAAACTTCACAAGATGTAGCAGCCATTTCATTGTTGAGTATATTCTATTCCCAGCTAAGTTTGTTTAAAATCTGCAGCAATTGTTATTCCTGAACATAAATTGCAAATAATTGTTTTCTGTTGTCTTGACAAATGGACTCCATCCTCTCTAAATACACGTATGCCCCAAATTAGGGACAAATGTTTTATAGTTCCAGTTTTTTGGGTCGTTTTTTAAGTAGGCACTTACCCCAAAAATCTTTTCATTCACACTAACTTTTTGATTTTTTTTTTTCCTTTTAACCTGTCCCTTGCCTTGCTTTTTTACCCTCTCTGTTAGAAAAATGGTGTCATCTTCTGTAGACAAAATGTTTTTTTGATTGAACAATGTTATCATTCCAAATAATATGTGTGTGTGTGTGTGTGTGTGTGTGTGTGTGTGTGTGTATATTTGTGTGTGTGTGTGTGTGTGTGTGTTACATAACCAAACAATGTCCATTTCAATATATATTCTCCTTAATTTATAAACATTAAACAATTTTTTTTCTAGTTATTCATTGTGAACATATCCCTTTCTTTCTTTCTTTTCTTAATTTTCTTCTACGTGTTCTTACTCCTCAGATCACCTGTATCCTTGTATCCTGAATTGTAAAGGTGTCATCGGTAGTATTATGTTTACTTGGAGTCAACACTTCCTTTCCTAAATGTCTTCTATTTGCACTTTGTCTAATATTATTTATTTCATCATCCCACTCATTAATGTTTGTAAAAACATTTTTCCAAGCTATGTCAATTGCACAGGTGCAATCATCTTTAGTAAATCTAGCTTTACTGGGGTGCAGTGGTGCAGTGGTAGTGTTGTCGCAGCAAGAGGCTCTCCAAGTCAATTCTTAGCTAGGTTCCTTCTGTGCTGAGTGTGCATGTCCTCCCTACATTCATGTGGGTTTCCCCTGGGTGCTCTGGTTTCCTCTCATGTTTCAAAGACATGTGCCTGGAACATTTCTCCCCAGGTCTCTGATGAAAATTGGCTTTGTTCCAAGTTGGACTTTCCTGGTAAACAAATGTTAAAAAAAAAAAAAAAAATATATATATATATATATATATATATATATATATATATATATATATATACATATACATAAAGATACTTGTGTTTTAAAAAATCATTAATGGTATATACATTTAAGAAATCTATTCTTAGCTGGAAACAATTAAAACATTTCAAAGAAAAGCAAAATCAGAATTACTGATGACAGAATTCAAAGAAATAAAAGCAATTAATTTAAAATATGAGTTAGTGGGTGGAGGGGAACTTGCATGATTCCAAAACTGGGGATTGGTAAATAGCAATATCTGCATTTAATGCACCATGTAGAAAGTTACAAAACAGGCAACATTATAAAAGGGATAATAACGAAGAGCTTGTTTGTCTATAGGAGCCCAAAAATACTATTTCACAAAAGGTCAGTCACTTGCAGGCCGCAGAGTGGGTCAGTGGCAAAAGCACTTAATATTACTGGGAATTTGTACTTTGCATTTCCTTCTAGTTGATAATTCAACTCCATTCCTTCTGCGAGTGCTGAAAAAGGCAGCACAAGTCAGTTTCATATTAGAGCCCACAAGACTGTATTAATAACATAAAGGAATTATGTCTAACACGAAGTCAGAATTCCATACTAAAGCAGCTAACAAAATAGTAGGTCTTGCCATGCCACAATATCACAATAATATACAAACTGAAATTTGATTTGACTATCCCAACTGTCAAGACTTCACTCTAAAGCAGCAAGTAAGCTAAATTCATTATACAGAGACAGCACTGACTGACATAAATAATCTACTTATAACTTTTTATTTATTCAACTATCCTGAAAAAGGCCAGTCTCATGTAATGCAGTAATGACAGCCATGGGCAAAAGGTGATTTTGCTATTACAGGGAATTTGTGTTTAGACGTGATATGTCTCAGTACTAACAGAGCTTCAGTCCTTGCATCAGGGAGAAGCTGTCGGGGCAAAAATGACACTTTGTATGTGCAGATGCATTGAGCTTTATTCTTACGTTCCTTTTCTAATGGAGTATCCCTACAAGATGTTCATGTCTCTCTTTCATATTTTATTTTATTTATTTATTTATTCATTTATCCATGTTGACAGGGTTAGTCCCACAAGGCACTTAGTAGCTTCTTTTCAGGGGAGACCCAAGGTGGTATTTATACTAGTAAGGGAAATTTGGCCAAGGCATCACAGAACTTCCCCCTATCAATGTGATAGGTGCCATGTTTTTTTTTTTACATCCAGCTGAGCTACCACCATCTCAAGCAGATGGGATCTGAGTTTAATGTCTCATATGAAGGATGAACTTGGACAAAAGTATCAATGGGAGGATAAGTCAGGACAACTTTGTTCTGTTTCAATAGGAAAAAAGGGAGCGAGGAAGAGCCTGGTGAATAATAGGAAAATATAACTAATGGAGACCATCCAACTGTGCCATCTCCTCTCTGTTCCATCCTTATTACTAAGTCCTAACATCACAATCACAGCTCTCTGGAAGTTGTTCTGGTAGGTGTTTTCTGGGGGAAAAATAGGTGTAAAAGGCAATTATGTGCCATTTCAGTGTAATGCAACTTTTGTTTTATACTTGATAAAGTGGCAGAGGGGTTCATACCCCTCACCCCTGTTTTCATACCTTTCATACCACTAACTAGAAGTAGAGTGGGGCCTTAATGAGACACCAATCCACCTTCTCAAGTGCATCAAAAAACTCATACATAGTGAGTGTCTTATTTCCTAATAATGTAGCCTACTTCAAAATGGGGCACACAGCTGTAAGTAATTAATTACACCCTCTTTGCAAGGCTATAAGTTGCACCTGGTCAGCTAGTCACTGACAGAGATCTACAGCTTAGCAAATTTTATACTAAAGGATCATACCTTTAAAGAGGTTAATATGCATATATTAACCTTATAGTGAAGACATATAAATTGGATGAAATGTCCATGTTTTACAACCATACATATTTTTGGAATTAGTGTATATTTTATTGTGGATGTGTTTGACAATCCTGTCAGAAACATTATCCCGTTATGCAGGGTATGTTGATCACTATGCTTATTTTCGTATCAGACAATAAGAGTCTTCATGTTTTAGCTGTGTCTTCTCCCACTAACAATTTCAGATCATATTCATATGTTGGAATAAATAGCATATTAAGAATAAATCTGCCAAAGCAGTCTTGATGTGGATTGATTCCAAAGTTATGAAAGGACTATATTTATGGGCATGTAGTGTTTCAGTATTGATACATTGTTGATGGAAAAATAAATCTTCATATTGGTTATACATAATAAACCTGCACGTGTTTTAAAGTCTGTTTGTTGTGCTGTCTGCGGCAACAGCAGCATTATAATCCATTTTCAAGGAATAAAATGATATTACTTGCTCATGACAATAATAATCCTTCATGAGACTTAAACATGGACGTTGTTTCCACATTGAATTATACAAGGGTTCTCATTTTTTCCCTACAAAGACAGCCACAAGACATGTTAGGAAGGCTATAGAAATTTCTGAAAAGCAGGAACCCTCTTCTTATATTTTATGTAGTAGAGACCTTGTCTCTCACTGCCTTCCTCTCCCCATAGTGTTTTCCTCATTGCAGATGAAAGATTTTCTGCTGTCTTTACAGAAAAATTGTAGAAGAGTCAAGGAGGATCTACTTACTACTTTAGAATATCCATAACACTGTAATTAATATAGGAAAGAGCATATACATTCAACTTAATATTTTTTAGTATAGTTCATAATACTGTATCACATTGGTATTACCTGCTGCTTTAAATAACAGACAGCCCAACATTGTAATGCATACATACATAACATTCTCCCTACATACACACACACACACACACACACACACACACACACACACACACACACACACACACACACACACACACACACACACACGCATGCACACACACACACACACACACACACACACACACACACACACACACACACACACACACACACACACACACACACACACACACACACACACACATACACCAGACTTATACATTATACAACACTCCTTCACTCCTCTTGCTGTCTGCCATGTTCCTCCAGTGCCAGGACTACTAATCGAGACCTGTTCTTTACCCCAGAGCCAGGCCTGTGTTGTAGTGAGCTGCACAGGAGAACTTGGGGTAAAGCTGATAAGCAGGTTTGCACAATAGAACCAGTGGTGGTGTTATGTTCATGAATCTCACAGTCATAACTTAAGAGACCTGTGCAACACAGCTTGCTGCTGTGGTCTGCTTGTTCCTGTAAGAACTCTTGAACTTTTGTAGATATTGAACATAATTCTCTTCACAAAGATACAGACCCACTGCTATGTCTGGGATACACTTACTGTGATTTCCTAAGTTCTTAACTATAACATACAGGTTCCACTCTGTCTTTCCAGCACAATGGCTGAACGTTTGCTTTAATGCAGAAGTTTTTCGAGCCATTTAGCAGTCAGTCTGTAGCCTTTTACTCTTACATATAATAAAATCAACAAAAATGTGCTTTCATGCATATAATATTGTTTGATATTCTTTTTAGGTGCTAGAATATAAATGAGGTATTTCCTTATTCTCCAGCATAATTATTATTACAGCATAAATTCGCCTCATCTGAAAGTACAGACATATAGCGAAACATTGCAGCTTTGTTTGAAGTTATATTCATAGTGATTAAAATCAGTTTTCTTCTTCAACCTGCTAGCTTCAGATTTAAAAGCAGTTCAGATTTTTTTTCTTTTTTTTTTTCGGTTAACAAATGGAAAAGCCAGATGACTGTAATTACTTTTCCCCTTCAGACCACTGCTGAGTGTGCCTGACCTGATTCGCCTCATCGTCTATAAAAGATTAATTTTAATGTCGCTTGTAAGGAGTCCTATGAATGCCAAGCCTTACAGATATTCTTAGAGCATTTTATGCCACAATGCATTAGGTGGTGCTCTTACACTTTATTCATTCTAACATACATTTCAAGTTGACTGAAATTTCTCTTCAGGTCACAAATGGCATTATGTGTTTCTGAGGGATCAAAATTTATTGATGCCATGTCAAATACTGACTATGGACAGGACAGTCTTTGCATAATAGCCTAAAAACTCAGTAGAACAGATTAATTATTTTCACCTAAAAGGAATTTCATCAGCCTGCGTGCTACAGTACTTACCAATGTTTTCTCCAAACAATGGCAGCTGAGTTTCAAGACGATGCTACAGCTGTTACAACTCAATTTCCTTTCAGAATCATTCACTTATGCTTTTGCTGCCAGTGTCCCATTTTAATAATCAGATGAGATACTAAGAGCACATTGTTTACTTTTTGACATTAGTCATAAATATTATATGAATTATTCCATATGTACATGTCAGAAACTTGCACCTGTGAACAGAGCTGCATCAGTGTAAGCTAGCATATTTAATATATACACTGCATACATTTGATTGTTCAGTTGTTTAGCTATGGCTTCACTTTCATCAAATTTTTAGCATTTATATCGATCTATTTTTCCATTTTACACAACAATCTCTTAGTAAGTCTGTTTCTCATTCCAGTGAATGCCATTTTGTTAGCTTATGTATTACTATGATTACGGCTGTGGAGAGCACAATTTTTTTTTCCTGATAAAGGGAAATTTGGGAATAGACTATTTTGTCCTGGCCTCTCCCTTCCCCTGGAAATTGAATGGTAAGAAGGACAAGGGATGGAGTAGTGGGGGTTGAGGTGGGATGGATGCCTATGTTATGCCAAACTGTGACTCAGGTATCAGTGGCTGGGAAAAAGAGGAGGCTAAGCTAGAGAGTTTAAAAACAAGATGTTTATCAGAGGGTCATCAGAAATAATTCTCTTTTTATGCAAAATGGTGAAACAAGCAATCAGCTCGACTGTGGAACAATTTGGTGGCAAAGGCTCCATTAAGCCTAAGCTTGGATGGGTGGAGGTAAGGCCTAGCAGAATAATGGTCCAGATGGACTGGATGGGATAACTTTTTGAGTGTGATGAAAGCAGTTGTTCTTAAGAATAATGAATTCTCATAGTTTTTATAATTGGTGCGCTAACTAGCAGTGAATTATAAGTGAATTTTAAATTCTTGTTACATAGTGGCTTGTTCATAAGTGCATGACCTGTGAGAAATTTTGGGTATAAATATATGGCAGCAAGCTAATACAATCAGTTTGAATAACAGCAGGCAGATGAGTAGATGTGGAGAGCTAAGTCTGGGCTTGGGAAATTTGAGTATTGGGGCTGCAGGAGGGGGCAAAATGAGGAGTGTATATTATGGCTTTAGCGTGTACTGTCACACTTTCTATAGCCAATGTAAATAACCAACCATTAGTGATGGGAGTTATTTTCTTCCCATATACCACATCTAATTTTACAGTGTTTGATACAAAAAAGTGTGTTAGTTTTTAAATTAACTCTGTTGATAAGCACTGCCCCATGAAAGTTTTCTTTAAGCTGAAAACACCTGACATGATATCAAAACTGACTGAAAACTGAACCCACCATGCCTAACTAGCTTCATTTCCATTTAATCTACTGTTTTTCCATGCTAAGTACAGTGGAGTCTTATATACTAGTAAGAATATTTGTCAGATATGACAAACAGATGGAACACCATACATTGAAAATGAACTCATGTTATGATCTGTTATTGAAACCATAATGTAAATAAGTAACTGTTCCTCTAAAGAAGTTTGTAGCATTTTGATTATACAGAATGCTTTGCTTTGGTATGTAAATTATTCCCAAAACTTAATGTGACATTGCTTTGTCAGTGTGGTAATAAAGACAAACTAACTTGACAGTGAAATTAAAACATCAAAAAAACATGACATAACCTTTGATTTGTTTCCGAATTACTTGCATCTATAACATCAGGAGTATATCCAGAAATTAAATTAGCTGTAAAACACAGATGTGGGAGAAGTGCAACAATACACTTTAAGTAAGACAGCAACAATTTGATTTAGCACTAATTTGGTTTCAGCTTTTCATTTGTAGCTATAGGAGACTAATGCAGAATAAGTCCACGTTATGATAAGAACATTTGTTTTAATAGATAGGCTTTCAATTTATTAATTATGATTACATACAAAGCTTTTTTAGAGTGAAATTGTATTTTATTTGTTGTTACTGCCATGTGACTTTGAGCAAGGAGGCACTGAAGTTACAGTTGACGTAGCTGAGACTTGTGCTGGGGCTTGCATAGATCAGCAGGAGAAGGCTAAGGGGTGGTTCTGTTATGACCCACTCTGATCAGTGCTGGGATATAACCAATTTCTCAGCATAGATTATTATAGTAGGAGTTTCCAAACACCAACCTACATTTGTACATCTACCTACAAAGTATACTTTTTGTTGTAGCCTCATATCTCATGGGTTATCTCTTTTCTGCACATTTTGGCCAGCTGTGAATTGCTAGATAAAGGGAACCTCTGAATTGGGTCAATATCATAAAACCAAACGTTTAGGTTGTGGAACACCTAAACGTTGACACCTAAACAGCGAAAGCTGAAAAGCGTGAATGGCCACCCACTTTTGCAAATTTTTTCACAGGGAAAAAATTCACTTGGCTGGCAGACAGGAAAACAAGCTTTCAAATTCTAATCAAGTGGGGGAGGGGGCTTTACCCCCCACCCCCCTAACTAAACATACCAACTCTGAGATTGCTCTACATTAGGGAGAAGAGCAAATTCCTGATAACAGCCAAGCAAATTTTTTCCTTTTTACCTTGTGAAAACATTTGCGGAAGTGGCCGTTCACGATTTTCACCTTTTGCTCTTTAGGTGTCAATGTTTAGGTGTTTGACAACCTAAATGTTCGTCTTTATGATATAGACCCTCTGAATCTATGTCATCAGAACAACTTGAGGATGATGAGAATTTATGTTTGCTGGTTTCCTTAAAACTGACTTTCTTTTATTCCTGAATTTATTTTCTTATCCATTTTGAACTATCTAAGCTATTACTACTTTTCCTCCATCCAGTCTCCTAATTTTTTATTTGCTTTATAAGACTTTCAACCATGTTCAAAAGACTTGCCCCTGAATTTAATAAAATTCTTGTAGGCATAGTGTACAGCCTACATGGAAGGTACTGTGGCAGTGTATGCAGTTCTCCTCCTGTAGCGTGCCATGCATATTAATGAAGGCACATTACTGAGGGAGAGCCATGCAACACAGTTATTGAATCAGTGTAGGGAGTGTGTTACTAACTACGTCTGCAGGTAAGTAACACACCCCATGCACTGTCAATGTGATACCCTTTATGTACTAATTAAATCCATATTTTAATGTTTGTGTGGTGTGCAGCAATTGACATGTGCCAGACATCTAAAAATAGAAACTGGATGCATTTAACTATGACTCCAAAGGTCAAGTTTAAGCATAGCTTAGTGGGTTTGCACAGCATGGTGCAGTGGTTACCAGTGCTTAAACATAGCTGAGAGGTATAAGTAAAAGTATAGCACCATTCTACATATCCATGTAGCCAAGTGGATAGAGTTATGGCCTCCTGTGCAGTAGGTGCTGGGTTTGAATGCATGGAAGGGAACGTCAGCAATTATTTTCAGAAGATAAATTATGCCAATTATTTTTAAATCATGATCTGCCGCACTCAGCTAAGCTCTGCTAAGCCTTGCTAAGCCATAATAAGCACTGCTTAAACAATCTCTGTTCAAGCACCGCTTGACAGTGCTTGGCACTGCTTGGCTGTGCTTAGCTGGTTTGCACACTGCTAACCTCTGCTAAGTATTGCCTGTTTAAGCACTGCTCAGTTTAGCTGAGCAGGTTTGTGTGGTGCTAAGCAATGAACTGCATTTTTAAATATTGCCCAATGGCACAAAAGGGTGGGAAAAAGGGGTATATTAAACCAAAGAGGTAGGAATACACCATAATCCATTGGAGTTCTGTCTCTGAAAGATAAAATGGCAGGTGTTGGAGAGGTTTGTGCTTCCAGGTGCAGCAGTGGGGCATTGAGGAGTCCAGTGTCATGGTCAGACTGCTAGTCAAAAACTATGAAGACCAGCTCATGCAGGGAGGTTACCAGGGTTTGCAGTACAAAGCTGAGACCTGGGACCAGCTTGTAAGGGACCTCCTCAGTGCAACTGGTATCCCCTCCACAGGTGAGCAGAGTCATCACCACCATGATGACCTGAAAAGAAGGAGGGGGGATCTTTTGGATGCTTGGGTCCAAGAATTCCGGACTGAGAATTTTCCACATGTGTGTAAGTATGCTGACCTGTGTTTCACCAATATTTAATCTTGAATATTTCCTAAACTGGTATGCATGTTGGTGTGCTTCTGTCCCAACAGCTGCAGAGTTGAGACCTCAGAAAGTTGAGGCACACACAGGGTGCCTGGCCAGGTTCCATCATGAGTGTGGTGAGTACAGCTGTAGTATGTTATCTATAGTCAAATAACACAGAAAAAGATTAGAGCATGAACCAGTAATGTACAAAACATTTATAGTGCAATAACTGTGGAATTACAGCTGCATAATGCCAACTGTTATGCAAGAAAAACTCAAAACTATTCCAGTAAATGCATAGAGGTATCTGTGATAAACTGTTGTGCAATACTTGTGGAATTAGAGCTGATATTTCAACCCAGTAACAATATATTTTGTAAACCTGCATTTTACTTAGTAATGTATAGGTTACCTAGTATCTTTGTCATGACTGCATTATATGCATGTGTGTTCAACTACCACTGCAGTGTACTATAACACTGTAGTACTAGTATCAGGTCATATTTTGTTTCCAGGTGAGCTTTAGTAAATATCAGTCAGTCAGTTTGCAGCAGTGACTGAGTAGCTCAATTTGTTAAATGCTGTGTTTGAAGTTCCCCTTTAGACACACAGACCAGGGTTTGAATCTAGTGCTATGTACTAATAAATATTACTGATTCAGATATGTTATGATGACAGATATTCTCTCCACAGGGAAGACTGGAACATGGATGAGGTAGCCTATATTATGTGTAAATAATTGTTTATTCAGATTTCACAGACTGTTGCAATCATTACCATGAAATTGCTAGTAATGCAGAAAATAAAGGAAATATGTGCAGGAATAATAACATATATTAACATATTTTATTTTATTATTTTTTATATTAATACTTATAGTAGTTTATTAAGCAGGTAGTAGGGGTATTTCACCCAAATAGATTGTGTCTTGTGTATTATGGAGTTATACCTTTGGATTAGCATGTTCCTGTATATTAAGAAATGTTTTACCATTGGTATACAGCTTTAAATTGGTTTTTAGATAGATTGAATAATTGCTTAATCGACTAATTAATTTTATAATCATAGTTGTATTTAAACTGAGTGAGTTCATCTTAATGTAGATCTGAGGAAGCCACATTTGCAGTGTGAAAGCGCTTATCCTGTACTTTGTTTTCAAATAAATCGTTTTGGTTTGGAAGATTTGTTCATGTTTTTTGACTGAACAGCTAGAATTTGTTTTGTGGTGAGTCTTATAGTGTCTGTTTGCTGATATATTAGCATAAAAGAAATAAAATGTGTACTATTGGTATGGTTGTATACCTGGTGTGTCATGGAAAGTTTGCTGCAGTCAGTTGCTACATGTGATGCAAATGTCTCCTGCAAGCAGTGCTGTTGGGTTCTATCTCCATGCCTGCCAGATATATTATGGTAGCAGTCACGCATTGATTACAGATATCATTCCCTCTACAGGAAATGCAGGTAATTGGGTGAGGTCGCTCATATTATTGTGTAAATATGTGTTTTTTCAGATGTCACAGACTGTTGAAATCAGTCCCACCAATGTGTTATTAATGCAGAAAATGAAGGAAATATGTTCCATAATAATAAAATATACAAAATAAAATAAATAAATACAAAATGTGTACTCTTGCTATGTATGGCTGTATGCCTGCTGTGACTTGGAAAGGTTGCTGCAGTGAGTTACTACATGTGATGTACATGTCCTCTGCAGACACTGCTATTGGGTTCTATCCCCATGCCTGCCAGGAATATTACATTAGCTGTCAATTATTGATTACTGATCTCATTCTGTCCACAGGAACTGCAGGTACATGGGTGAGCTAGCTCATATTATTGTGTAAATAGCAGTTTTTTTCAGATGTCACAGACTGTTGAAATCAGTACCATCAATGTCCTATTATTGCATAAAATTAAGTAAGTAGCTGAAATAATAGCAACTTATAATAAAATAAAATAAATAAATAACATGTGTAATCATGGTATGGCTGTATGCCTGCTGTGTCTTGGAATGTTTGCTGCTGTCAATACATGTGATGCACATGTTCCCTGCAGTCACTGCTATTGGTTGTTATCCACATGCCTGCCAAGCAAGGTATGACAGTTGTTTACTCTCCTTACTATACATGTGTCTCGCAATCGTCACACTGTCACAGAATGTAATTACTATTGTGCAATACCTCTGTCACAGATGTATCATCAACATGATTATATGTTAATAGCAGAGTAACAGCACATCAGCCCACAGTACACCATGGTAGTTATATAGGTTCACCTGATGTGCAAGTGTTCTTTGTAGTTGTGTACCTGCAGGTATTACTGCTTGGCCCATAATGTCCTATGCGGATAGCTTAAGAGGTATGTACATGCTACAGCAGCTATAGGACACATTTACACATAAGGAAAGGTAAGATGTGTAGAGTAGATAGGATTACTGTAGTCAACGATATAGCCCATGATGGCATTAATGCACTGTACTTCTCTCCCTCTCCACACCCCTTACCTTCATATATTTATTATTGTTATATATTGTTTATGGTTTACTATTAACATATGTTGTTCCATAAATGTTATGTTGAGGCATGTGTTTTATTATTGTTATGTATTACTATGGTGGCATAGTAACATATCTTATGGAATTACTTATTCTGTTGGCCTAATGCTATAACTGTTACTGGCATGCTGTTATTATACTGATTGTTCTGTTATATATTATTTTGTTACACATAATATGCATTGAACTGTCATGGGGTTATTTGCAATGTTCTGGCATGCTGTTATTACTAACAATAGTTTTGTTCATAACTCACCTATATGTATTGGTTTACCTGCATAACCACAGCATGTCAGCATAGGCCACATTTCCTGTTGATCTGCCTACTCTACCTCAGCCGGCCATGGAACCAGGTCCTAGCATGTCTGGGACCTAAGCTGGTGCTACCCTCTCTGCTGTCCCTGTACCACCTTTGGGTGGAACTGCCTCAGGGGACAGGGCTTGCCCTCTGGGAGCAGAAGCAGAGTGGAGGGTTGTCACCCAGGATCAGCTACCAGCTATGATGTGCAGGATTGTTCACTGGAGCTATGAACAGCACCTCTGCTGGACTGAGGACAGACTCAACAACCTCGTGGAGCATAGTGGCCCCAGCACCCAGCTTCCAGCACAGTCACCTTCAGGGCAGTGATGGAGCAGTGCCGACTGCCCATGGGTGGGGATCTCAGTCACACTGCTGCTGTCTGGAGGCACATGCACCTCAGATTTCACAACACCCACCCTGTCCAAGGTTTTCCACCCTCATGTGAACACACCACTCCTGTCAGCTATCCTGTATGTCTTGTCTGTTTGCAAATGCAACCTCTCCTACCCAACTTACCTCCCCACATGTACCTATATACCTCCCCCAACATTCCAATCTCTCCTTAAAAAAAAAGTAGGTACATGTCTCCCCTCCAAAAAAAATATATCGCCCCGTATATAGCTCTCCATTTTGCACACATGCCCACCAGACACAACTAATCTTTACATTAATTAATGAACACATTTATGTCACCCTCACCCTTGTCTCTCTGGGGAGGAAGGCTCCAAATTCCAAATTCTGTAAACCTGCATAGCTGTTGCTGTACAAGAAGTGGAGAGCTATGGTCCTTTCCTACACCCTTTTTACACAACCCTACCTGCCTTTCAGTATTTGTTTTCCCCTGCTTGCCTCCATTTCACCACTGT
>NC_056725.1:256596859-256658050 GCF_019279795.1 Protopterus annectens
AATGCACTTTACTGACGCACAAATAACTGAAAACAAGTATGGTGGATAAGTGCAGTAACACTCAAGTGCCCCAAACTTATAGAAGTGTAACTGAAATGAAATCAAGCAAGAGTTAACTGGTAGAAGTAAACTAAACAGTTCCATTTGTCACAAATGTACATGTTCACAAATTATTCTCTTCTGACATTCAAATTGTATCTGCAGCCACTTCGGAATATTGCCAACATCCAAATCATATCTGCAGCAAATTTGCAATTGCTTTTACATATTGCAAGTTACTAATATCTTCTTTGTGTTCAAATATAGTTTGAAACTGCTGCTGATGACGAATGAGTGCTTTCTTTTTTTGGAAAAGGAGGGCAAGTAGCATAGATGTGGCAACGACTCTCATCTACCCTGTTCTGTTCCTGGACAACCACCATAATAATGTGATACAAATCACAAATATGTTTCCCAGCTATACACCACAGCCTTCTGTGCCATGCTTCCACAGCATTCTGCGTTCTTGGCAGATTTAATGCATTTAGCTCAGAAATGTTCTAAAATGTAATAGGGAACAGTGGAGGGAACCGAATACAAGATGTTGATCTGGTGTCAAACGATCTGGGCTTACTGAGAAGATACCATTCATTGAAGTACTTTAATAAAGGTTTTCCTTCTGCTGGGAAAGTACACTTCAGTAACTTGAATGTATTCATCACGTCCTTCCCCTCCAAAAGTGCCAATGCAGCCAACTGTTTAACACACTGCTGGAAATGAATATTGCCATTATACAGGGACACAAGACCTAAAGATTGCACTTTGCACCAAATATTCCTGCCAAAGTGGAAGAAGCAGCCCTTGCAAACAACATCAGTAATGTTTCTATTCACACTCTGAATTACTGCAACCTCAAAATCACACAAAATGAAAGAAACCTGATATGTTAAATCAAAGTCACTAAATAAATCAAAGACACTTTTCCACATGAAGTTGTATGTGCGGTATGACTTTTTGCTCACGAAACAATAAATTAGCAGCACACTCTATATGCACCATACTTAACAACAGAATGAATTGTGTACAACTGCCTACATTTTGTACCTCTGGTGAAATAGGTGCCATCCATCAACCACATATCCGCTACTTTCAAATCTTTGATATTCTGCTTAGTAGTTAACACTACAACCATACTATGAATACTGCAGTCACTTAACATTCATTTACAGAACATACCACCCTTTAATGGAAAGTCTTCTGGGTCGATATTATGCAGAGACACGTTTGGATTTAAACCTGAACCTCTGCTCTTAGACCGCATTCTTTTAACACTTTGTAAAAGCGATCTTTTTTTTGGCAGAAATGGGGCAAAATCTAATGAAGTGGACACTATAGCATCATCTACTACTACACAAGGAGAATCCCTGGAAATAGCTGCCCTCTGTTTCAGATCATGACGAATCTTATATTTCTCCTCTTCCTCGGGCTCACCTGAGTGAAAGTGCTCCACTGATTTGACCAGTTCTTCACCTGAGGTTACAGATATTGTTATGGCTCTGCCTTTACATTTCTGAAAGACTTTGTACTTACAATTCCAGTATTTTTTGGTTTTTGTCTGTTTCTCCAACTGGTACACATAGCACTCCATGAATAACACCCATCCTCCATGTTGAGACTTTCCTGTTTCATACACTTAGCCTAAAACACCTGGTGCTAGTCTACAAATATCCACTATAGCCTTTCTCAGTACATTAGTACACGTTTTGAACTATGTACAGAGTATTTAAAGGGACAGGCATCCATTTTCGTTGATTAACTACTTTTGGTAGTTTAACATTCTATATTTTCAGCATTCGTGATAAGACACTTTCGGTATATTATGGGCGCTATTTTGCCATTCGGTGAGGTGTACCTTCGTGCATTAGTCCTAGACCCAGCAAACATCTGGTACAATTGTGATGCATGTCAGATATGGGAGTCATGATAACTGCCAGGACTGCCAGCACACACATTCATGATAATGCCCTGGGCATTGCACAGAACCTGGCAGTTGATGGAGTGATAGCCCTTGCAGTTGATGTAGACTCTACCCACCTCACCAGATGCTGCTTTGATGTGTACATGAGTGCAGTCTATGGCACCCAGTACCTTAAGGTAGTGTGCTACATGGTAGAAGAGATGCATACAGCTGGCCTTCTCCTCAGGGGGTGCAGAGTAAATAAATGTGCTCACTGGCATGGGTTAGCATGGCATACAGGAAATGGTGGAGTACCTTGGATGCTGATGCTCTGAGACCCCATCATGTCCCCAGTTGGTCTTTGAAAAGTACCTGTAGCTAGTATTCTAAGGGCTACACATACCTTTGTTTACACTGGGATGGTTTCTCCTCTGTTGGCTCTGGGTCTGAGTTGAGGGCGGCAGAGCTCAGTGAGTTCTTGTAGTATGTCCCTGTTGACCCTGTAACGCTCTACAATCTATAGCTCATGTAGCCCCTGGAATGTTACCCTGGGCCTGAACACTCTTCTCCTTCTCAGTCTAGGTATATTGTCAGACTCAGCATCAACACTGACCTCACCATCTAGCACATACAGATGTAGCAGAGCTGCAGCAGCCCCTAACATTCTCTCAGTTAAAATTCCTAAGTCTGTACTCCAAGGGTGCACAGTATGGGGGAAAATCAGATTGTAGGTGTGTGCATACTTTATATACTCTGCTGCATATGTTGCCTGTGTGATTGGCTAACTATGATGCATTCCACCTGCCACGTACTGCACTGAGGGATTTTAATGGCCCAGTTTAAGTGGAACAGGGGTCATCAGTAATTTATACATGATTGGCTTTTCCAGGCAATTTTTCATCTTTTTTTTTTTTTAAACAGCCTGCCCTGCTAAGTACTGCAGTACAGTATGCAAACTTGCACGACACATGTAAACAATGCTCAGCAGTCAATAGACACACCCCCATGCAAGGGCATGCTCAGCACAGCTCAAACCAGCTAAAACATGCTAAACAAAGCTTAGCAGCACTGGACACACCGCCTGCTTAGCTGAGAGGTGCGCCACACAAACGGGTGCCGCCGAGCTAAAATGTGGTTAAACAGATACCAATACACCCCCTGTTGATGTCAGCTAGCTCTTCTGTGGACACCAACATGGTTCTAGGGCTACATGGATTTTATATGCGGCCACAGTAACCCCAGCTCATTTGCATACAGATCCGTGCATACAGCCTGGATACTACACTATTCTAGGACCTGAGTACTTAGCAACCACAGAGATCTACCATTGTACATACTACATGCAAGGCCCTATAATGAATCATTCTCACATATTTATTATTTTCCATTTTTACACTTTTCAATATTTTTTTTTCATAATGGTATGTCTGTGCACTGCTGCGCACCACACAAATGTAATACATGTATTAAAAAAATTAAATTACATTATTTTGCATTACTTTTTTGGACACACAGGGCTTACATAGTTTTGCACAAATCTGTGACTGCTATGCTATTTCTGAACTTCTAAATGGGCTTTTACAGCCCCTGTTCACTTTTTAATTTCTTGTACACGGATATTTTCCGTGTACACTTTGGACACTAACATGGGGTCTGCAGGACTACCTCTCTGCTGGCTGGATTGCTCCAGCACCCTCATTTGCATGACATTCACCTGCTTGTGAGGTTATTTGCATGCCATGGACATGTCTGTGTTGTCATGCTTATGTACGGCCCTCATTACTGGATTGCACGTCTGCATATTTCAATGTAAGCTCCATGCCATTATGCCTACATGGGAAATTAATCTGTGTAGGCTTTCTTGAATTCACCCTTCAGTTGTGACTATTCCAAACAAAATGAAGATCTTTCGTAGCTGTTAACTGTCCCTGAATTTCAGGGACCTCCCAGATATTGGCTCAGACTATTGCTTTGGCCCTCTTAATCTCTCCCTTTAGGAGAAAAGATGATGGATTACATTTAATTAAACAATGTTTACTGTTATAGATAGCTTTTACTTCAGAGATTGCATGTTAATTCATGTTCTGTTATTCTGTCAACTTCTCAAGTTAATAGTACTAATATTTAAAAAATAGTGTCATTGATTGCCCGTGGTTATTTCTGGATTTGTCTCTGATTCTGTATGTAAGAGGTTGAGAGCTATACAGTACAGTATGCCTGTAAAATGAATTTTACCAACAGATGTATTTTGAGAAGATATAATTAGGAAGAGAAAAGTAAAAGTGTTCAAACTTTGTAATATTAATCAAACTTTAGTGAGGAAACAGCTATAAATTAGGCCTAAAATAACTAGTGAACTGCTTATAAAATGGAAACACTGCCAGTGAGTAATGTTTACAGAAGGTGAGACTCACTGATCTGGCCATACAATCAGTATTACTTAAATGGAAACCCTGTACCACCTGACATATGCACTGGCCTACTCATAAGGCCTGATTACATAGCTGAGAAAAATATTCAGACTACTACAGCTTTATAGGTGAGAAGGACATATGTTAAAATGTATTGCTGTGCTGATCCCACACCAACAAAATAAGCAACTTAGACATATATAAGATGCATTTATGCTCTGAGGTAAATAAGAGCACACTTGTTTATTTTTCACTTACTATATGTCAGTGGTATAACAACTGACAGTTACAGGCTTGTCTACTGTTTGGATATGAGACAAAATTAATACTCAGCCAGAAGAACAAGCAGCCATATTATCAAGTGAAAAACAAGCTAAATTCAAAGGGAGCTACTGTTCTTAGCAGCTACCAAAAGAGATTGTAAACTTTAAGCAATTGTGACTAAAATTCCACATTACATTAACTGCAAGGGAAAGAGATAAACAGTTTTGAAAGTAAGCAGCCAAACTAGGTTTGTCTGAAAGACAGTGAGATAAGGGTAACTGGGAAATTATCGGCCTGCATTTACCAGGGCCAAATTCTGTCATCACTACCACAGAATAAATCCTCAAAAAAAAAATATATATATCAAATAATATCTATTTCCTCGTAACTTTGCTTGTACATAGTGCTAGATAGAAAGGCAGCTTATCTTCAATCTGAGTATCTACTCCCAACTGCACTGAAAATAATTAAAATAAAGCATATATTCCATCTCGCCAAAATATATATTTATATATATATATATATATATATATATATATATATATATATATATATATATATATATATAGGTTTACTATTTTTTGTGCGAATGACATTCTGTCGGCTGCAATGTGCAGAAAATCAGAATGTCGAACGCACAAACATTTGTGCACCAGATAGTCGACTCCACTTATGCGAATGCACTACTGCATTCGCATAAGTGTAAGTCGACTATCTGCACGGAGATTGCGGTACAGTAGGGAGTGGAAATTCATCCACATCTCCACTGTAGTGTGATCTTGGAGTTAGAATATATAAGTAGGGGGTGTGGGGGGTGCAGGGGGACTTTCCCCCCTGCAAAAACGTGATTTGTCATATAGGAGTTTGATTTATATCAGCTCCTATATGGCTGTCACGTGGTGGTTTCAACAACAATTTCGAGTCAAATGCATCGAGCATTTGGTTCGACATTGTCAACATTAGGCGATTTTACATTCGGTATTACTATTTGTTTATTTGAATGGAAAATGTTTCTCTGTTCGAATAAACAATAGTAAACTATATATATATATATATATATATATATATATATATATATATATATATATATATAGTGAGAAAGAGAGAGAGAGAGAGAGAGAGAACACTAGTAGAAACAAAATTGCAGTTATTCTAGTGAGTAAGCACTACTGGTAGCTGTAGCATTCATAGATGTGCCATGTACAAGCATAGTGTATTTTCACTATGTAATACCTGTTTGGTATCTTAAAGATTTCTTAGTCACAGTCATAGAATATTGTAAAACTGAAGTGTCATAATGTAAATAACACTGGTGTAAATACAACATTTTTGTAAATAGTATAAATAGCATTGTTTCTTTAAGACTCTTTAAGACTGGCAGCTACTTTTTCTATTAGCTAGAATTTTTTCCCACAGAAATTGTTGTTGAGGAGTAGTTATTCCATTAAAATAATGTATAAAAGGAGGTCTATGGCCTGATGGTCAGAAAATTTGGCCTTTCTATGCAACAAGAATTTGTGTCTTGATCAGCAGTTCTGGCAAATGTGCAGCAGCAAGCAATAATACATTTCAGAATAACTTGAAGAAACCTGGACATTTTCTGTTAGGAATCCAGAAAGAGGAAAGCTGGTTGAAAACACGTTTAAACTGTGTTAAAACTGATATGAGAGACTGCATTTTTGTCTCTATGGAACTACCAGAAAATGTCCTTTATGTGAATTTTCACCACTATTTTGCCTTATCTAATAGTTTTTCATTACTTTATGGACTAGTTGTTTCTACTTTATTATGTTATCCCATAATAAAACTAAATAAATGCAAGGACTGCAGATATCCACAGATGAAAGAAAAAAGGTGAAGCAGTGACCTAAGTTATTGAAGATGTGCAAAGTGGTGCAATGTTCACACAGCATGGAGACATTATTAGGAATGCATACATAAACATGTGGTAAGGCAATAATGAAAATCCAGCAGGGAAGATTTAGAGATCGGAGCAAGAAAGGATTGCAGAGACACTTAGAGACTACCAGAAATAATAAACTATGCCTGTGGAGCACAGCAGAAAGATACCCCGCAAGAAGTACTTATTGTGGAGGGAGGGAGGGATTTGGTTAATGACTACCAGCATGTGCGTGAAACACAAACAGTTATTGTTTTCATCACCAAAAGCAAAGTTACCATCAATAACAGGACCAATGTGAGACAGACATAAACTCCGCTGGATTAGGAGTCTTATTTTTAAAATAACTTTATATGAGACTTAAGGGTAATAGGTTTATCAGCCCCTCAAGTGAATGAGAGCAGAAATCGTATTCCAAAGTCCTCTTGTTTCAGGCACTAAGATGGATAAGAAACCTGCAGTAGACATAATGGAATGAGGCAGTATGTTCACTGTTGGCAGTAATTGCCTAGTGGATGTCATCAGGGCACATTCTGTGAAAAACATTAACCAGTTGGACACTCATGTTAGCAATCCAATATATCGGAAGTACAATCATTTTGGATTAAGCACTACTCTACCAACATTTGACTATTTTAAGCACTCATTTAAAAATACATCCATCACTTTTTTGTCTAAACTCACACCATTCCTTTGAAAATATTGTTATGTAAGTGATAGCAGTAAGAGTAGTTCTCTTCAAATGAAATTATCGCTATGTGATGCATTTTCAGCAATGCAGGCTTTTGGAAAGGTCAGCAGACTTAAAAAAAGAAACATACATATTTAAATTTATAGAGTGGATTTATTAAGTGTCTATAAAGAAGTAAAGAGTCAAGCAGCTATATTGACTTTTATGAATTCAGCTTTAGAGAGTACTTTTTACCTTTTTACATTTAAAATTGTAAGGTCCTAGAATTTTGTTTATTTTGATGATGGATACCTGAATTCTCAGTGCAGCTATGAAGTACATCAAATTTATGATAACTAATTTGCATCCAGTTGGATTAACACTTTTGGAGCATGCTGTTTGGTGGCATAGAGGAATAAAGCAGTGAGTATGACCCAGGTGAATCAGTATCAGTTAGTAACCTGGGAATCTGATTGACCAGGTAGAGAGGATGAGCAATCCTATCCTTTGGGAAAGGATGTGCTGAGGTGTGCAGATATCTCATTGAGACATGGAGGAAGCCTGGAGCTCAGATACATCACTGGGCTTGACATGTAGAAATGGTTAAGGAGACATTGCAGCATTATGGGCCTGGAACAGGTAAGCCTCAAGCCATACCTGAATGCTTGCCCAGCCTAACAACATATAACATCACAATGTTGGGAGTAGAGCTTAGGAAAAAAGCCCAAGTGCCCTGGTTAATGTATGTGACCCTGCTGGCTGTGGATCTGCTGTGTACCTCTCACCCAATCCATCAGAAATAGCTTCAGTTAAGACATATCAACATGAACCTTTTTCTTTTCCCAGTCCCCTTCTAGCCTATCAGCCAGCATCAGGAGGAGACTCAGAGCCATGGGAGAGAGAGCCAAACCACTGATGGATGAGCTAAAGGGCATTGAGGTACAAAAAAGCAATTACATAGGAAGATAAGGATAACATGACAGTTATGGCCCTTGATTCTGTGGTTATAAATAAACAGGGTTTGAATGAAACATTTACAGTTCAACTTGTTTCTGACATTTGTTAACATATACACTTTTGCCACATATTTCTCCCTTTGTTTGATGACACTTGGTTGGTACAGCTGAAGGTTTTCCTTCTTATGTGAACATTTTCCTTGAAACTAACATGACAACAATGGTAGCCTTATGACAGGAAATGTCTCAACTTATATGAACCACTATGGAATGTCTAGGGAGTCCAGTTCATGGAAGTAAGGCATTATGTGCCAGCAACATTCTGTCTACTTCTTTGTAATGGTCCTGCACTTCATGCTGTCTTCTGTTAAATTCTCAAGCAAAACTGAGTACTACTTCCACTGACCCCAAGAATGGAAAGATATCCTTTTTAAATTCAGTCTGACAGAAAAAACTTGAACTCCTCAGATTATTTCCTGTCCTCAATAATCATTTATGTGGCTAGACGGCTTCCATTTTTGTTGGAGAAACCAGCTTCAGCAAGCATGAAGGAATTATCTGACAACATAACCTGGGCAATGTTTCAGTTACAGTTAAAGAAAGCTTGGCATATATTTTCTTAGCAAGTATGTGAAAAAATATTGTGCATTATTTTTTATATTTCAGTTTAGAAACCAGTATTACACCATTGTAGGAGATTCTATTTAACATTCTGTTTAGATAATATTGGTCACAGGAATCACTGATTCCAAAATATACTATAAAGTGATTAGAATAGATCATGTGTCCTTAATGGAAATCGAGAAGATCTAGATTTTGCTATATTAATGCATGAAGAGGTCAAAGTTTGTCAACAATGTGCAGTATTTATTTCGTGATAAGTCAATGCAGTGGTGCAAACTCTTTGCGTACCCAAACAAGTGCACTAAAACAACTTTCTGCATAAAAGGAAAACATATGTAGGACCTTTTATTAAAAGTCCCAGACTCCCCATAAGCAGGCCAACAGTCACATCCAAAACAGTCCAAAAACTTCTTTCTGCATTGTCAAGAAGCAGGAATCAAAGTCTATATCATAGAGATGTTCACCTGTAGAGTCTCTTTCCCTGAATTCCATCACAAAAAGATGCACAGGCCTCAGAATAGTCAAACAAATTCCTTTACAGCAATATAAACATTCAGAATTGATATGTCAGGCAAACATGTTCCTTCTACGAGAGGCTAACTTCTCTGGATTGGTTGGGCAACACCTGTCTTCTTATATGCCATTTAATTACACAACTGGCTCTATTAATGGAATAATGCAGAAATCGTCTCTAATATAAAAATGATATTTGACTACTTAAAGCAGGTAATATATCTATTTACAGCCTTTGACACACTATTTACATCATGTTTTAAATCAACAGTTCTCTTTACACATTATGGGTGGTAAGGCCGTGGTAAAAAATCTGTTTTAACATGATTGCAAAAAACAACAATTCAGATACACATTAGTTGCAATGGTGAATGACTTCATTACTGGCTAATTTATATGTCACTGAATTGCTTGATGATTACTGCAAGCAGTAACAATCACTTTGCTGCAGTAATCAATGCAGACAGATGATGCAGTTTGTTGGTCAGGTACCCCCCTCATTCATTCCTTCTCACACAAACACACACACACACACACACACACACACACACACACACACACACACACACACACACGCACGCACGCACGCACGCACGCACACACACACACACAAGGATACATCTCCATAGCCTCAAGTTTTCCTGTGTCACAGAAGATCCATGACTTATGTGTTGAACTGCCCTATCCCTCCTCACACACCCTTACAGTCAGTCAGTAATACCAGACATTAGTGTTTCATGGTTCTTATTTTTCAGCTTGTGCTCTGTGCTGGAGAACTTGCTGTTCCATTAGGTTTGTTTAAGCAAAATGTTCCAGCCTCTGGTGTCTAATGTCCCCACCCGGTATAGTAGTCATTGCTCATTAGTCTAGAGAAGTTTAGGGAGATGGCAACCCCCTGCCCACACACACACACATACACACCACTACTTGTCTGCTAAACTCCCTGGCACCTACCCCTAAGGCAATCTTTCCCATTGAACGTAATGGGTGAATGTAAGCATTAATGTAGCTGATTAAGCTGATTTACATAGCACAGCAGTTTTGTGAATCACTTTGCTGTGTAAAATACCACAGGCATTTCCAGAGGAGAGTATGTGCCTTTCCCAGGAATACCTCACTGACATTTGTGGTAAGTTGGATGAACAACCCACCGCTGTGCTTATACAGACCATGTCGAAGCATGGTCTACATGGTCTTTAGTAGCACAGTGGTGGGCCATGTAAAAGCACTGCAGTAGGTTTGTTTCTGAATCAGAAATGGTTTTCACCAGTGGTAAATCCTATTTACTGCTCTTGGTAACCTTTCTGAATCCCAGGGACAATTTATATTATTTTACATAATTACGAGACACCATTCTGACAAGAACCTCCACGAACTTACATCAACAGTGAAAACTGGATGTATGATGCAGTACTTATTTCCTGCACTGTGTAAACTGAGTCATAGGAATTATTACAATAATAGTAAAAATTCCTCCCTATGCATAAGGCGTGATTGGCCATATACCTTGAGATGTTTCACATTGGTGAAATTCTTGATGTAATTAATATTTTGTTTTTGAAATTATTATAAACTTACAGAGAGTGCTGTGGGACATCTTTCTGTCTCTGATGTGAAAGCCGTTATTTCACTGTTGTTGCTACAGTCTTGACTGTAGATCTTTAAGCATTCTAACATTAGAATATCCCAATACCAAATTTGTTTGCTGTCATGAACAGGTCAGCATATACTGTTTACTTATTTTCTCCCTGTTGGGCTGCAAATTTATAGCTACATCTGATTAAAGATAATCCCTCAGATTTTCTATGCCGGCATGCAAGATCAGTGCAGGAGCTCTAGCAGGCAATATGTCTGCCGTGCAATCCAGGAACAGCCTGCAGGGGCATGCACGAGCACTCCTGCACTGGTCCTGCATGGATTAAGCCTCTGAATGCAAATCACCACATTTGCAGGAGAAATCCATATAAATGAGGTGAATTTGCAATCCAGGAAGCTTGCAACTGGCTATGCAGGACTAGTGCAATCTGTAGAAATTTACTCGGTTTGTAACCGAGTACATTTCTGCTAAATCCAAAACAGAGCTGTGACAGCTCCAAATAAAGGCTGCATATCATGTAGGAAGAATGCCAATAGCCAAGTATAAGCCCACTGGCATTGCAAACATGCTTAAAAATAAAAAAATCAACTTTTATTTATTTTTTTAGCCAATCTCAGCTGTTTAAGCATAGGGCAGCGGCACGCAAATGGGACCGGGGGGGAAATAACTAAATAAACCTAAATCAAGCATTCTAACTAAAATCACAATTCTGCCATGCAAGTCAATGGCAGGCAGAAGACAACATGGCCAGTGAGTAGTGGTTGCTAAGGGTGGAGGTTCAGTGTGAGACATGTAACTATGCATTAGCAGGCAATTCTATGCAAATGAGGGGAATGATAGTGAATCCCAGTTTTCCCCAGCATGCTAGTCAGGTCCAAACAGTGTAAGAGTAGGAATAGCTTTGTGCAAGCCTAGGAGTTAGGTGACATCATGGGGGTGTGTGTCAGGCATACTGTAAGCAGATTGGAGCCCTGTGGCTTGGGTTTGCTCCTAGCTCCTAGCTTAGTACAGCTAAGCTAGGGGTGTGTCTGAATCTGCCTAGCACTCTTTACATTGCCTAAGAGTTTTAAAGGAAGAAAAAAAAGGTTAAACCAGGAAATATCAGCACTTGGCACATTTGAGCACTCTGTTTGTGCAGCGCACCCCTGGGCTTAAACAGGAAAGCAATGGGAAGGGAAAACAGCAGTAGGAAGGCAATCAAGGAGAACTAGCATAGCTGGCAGGTAAAATGCATCAGAATCAGCCAATTACACAGGCAGCAGACCATCCCAGCCCAGAACACTACTATAAACTATGCAAACTCCTTCCCCTCTGGTCTTTCCCACACTCTACACCACCGGTGTATACAAGCGGGGAAATTTTAACAAACAAACCTACAAAATGCAAGGGGCTGCAGTAGGCAACATAGAACAACATGTGCAAGAGGCTGAGGGTGGTGAGGATGTGAATGCTGTTGATCAACCCACAGTGAGGAGATGGAGAAGAGTGTACAGACCCAGGGTAACATACCTGGGGCTACATGAGCTGGAGATAGTGGAGCACTATAGGGTGGACAGAAACCTCCTACAGCAAATTGTTGAGCTGTGCTGGCCACACCTGACACACCAAACTGACCAAGGGGAACCCATCCCAGTGGATACCAAGGTATGTGTAGGCCTAGGAATACTAGCCACAGGTACCTCCCAAAGCTCAACTGGGGATATCATGGGGATCTCACAGGCATCAGCATCCAGAGTATTCCACCAGTTCCTGGATGCCATGTCAGCACATGCCAGTGAGAACGTATATTTCCCCAACAACCGTGAGGTGTTGGCCTGCAATATGTGTCTCTTCCACCAAATAGCAGAATACCCTGAGATAGTGGGTGCTATAGACTGCATGCACATATGCATCAAATTACCACCCGGTGATCAGGGTAGGGCCTATGTCAACCACAGGGGCATGCCCTCCATCAACTGCCAGGTCGTCTGTGATTCCCAAGGCATTATAATGAATGTATGTGCTGGCTGCCCTGAAAGCTATCATGATTCTCACATATGGCATCTGATGCAGCTGTACCAGAGATTTGCCAATGGGGACATCCCCTACGGCCACCTAGTGGGAGATGCTGGTTACACAGTGGAGCCACGGCTGATGACACCCATCAGAAATACACACACACACCTGAACAATAACACCATAATGAGGCACATGCACAGACCAAATTTATAATAGAGCATATGTTTGTGATGCTCAGTTCACGGTTCCAGAGTCTGGACACATCTGGTGGAGCCTTGCAGTACTCACCAGCTACATGTACCAAAATTGTTATAGTATGTGCTATGCTACACAATATGATCCTGCAGAAACAGCTGCAGCAGGAACAGCATGAGTCAGGGTAACACAGCCCCCCACCAATGCCAAGGCCTGGACAGGCACAGAGTGACTTGGAGGAGGAACAACCTGAGCCTGCCTCAGTAGGCAGATGGAGGCATGCCCAGTATGCTGAGGCTGCAGCAAAGAGACAATGCATAGCACATACACTGACACAGTGGGGACCCAGGGAATGAGACTTCTCTCTGACTTGCACATACAGTAAAAGGGATGCCAAACAGGACACTACCTCTGCTCAACTATGTATAGGGAGTGTACTATGTGCATCTGACATGGGTAGCCCTCCAGCACCATCTGCAATTCAGGCACACCCTCAAGGTAAGTCAATTAACCTACCAATTGCCAAATGGAGTAGAATGTGTCATTATCTGTATCTATGGTATGGATGTGAGCATGCAAGAGAATTAGGTGGCTGAATGTTATGGCAGCTGAAAGTAGACACCCATAGTGGCACCATGACATTTGTAACACATACCCAAGTCACCATAGTAGCCATTACTACACAGGGTGACAAAACCCACTGTAGGAAATGTGATGGGTGACATGTGTGTCCATATGACTCACACATGCCAGTCAGGACCGTTCACATACCCAATAACAGTCTCAGCCAGCAGGACAGGTGTACACAAACCCAAACAGAGTCTGTGCTATGGCCCCTGAATAATGGCTATGGGTAACCTCCCCCTCAGGCCTGCACAGACAGACTACACAAGGTTAGGCAGTGGGAAGTTAGTTCTGAAGGGTAGGAAGTCAGACACTAATATGTAGGGCAACCAAAGCTAAGATCTGTAGTACACTGGTATGCCCTTGTCAGCATGATAGGTAAAAATACAGAATGAAATGGAGTACCTGACATACCAGTACAGTCATAGCAAATGTGTACAAGTGTCAGGTGTACCCCCCATCCTACGTAATAATGTAATAACAGTCAGGTCTGCTCCCCCCAATCCTGTGTAGAAATGTAGAAATAGACAGGTGTGCCCCTCCACCCTACATAGTAATGTAATAACAGTCAGGTGTGCCCCTCAATCCTGTGTAGAAATGTAGAAACAGACAGGTGTGCCACCCCACCCTACATAGTAATGTAATAACAGTCAGGTGTGCCCCTCAATCCTGTGTAGAAATGTAGAACTAGACAGTTGTGCCCCACCATCCCACGTAGTAATGTAATAACAGTCAGGTGTGCCCCCCCAATAATGTTTAGAAATGTAGAAATAGACAGGTGTGCCCCCCACCATATGTAGTAATGTAATAACAGTCAGGTGTGCCCCCCAAGCCTGTGTAGAAATGTAGAAATAGACAGGTGTGCCCCCCATCCTACATAGTAATGTAATAACAGTCAGGTGTGCCCTCCAATCCTGTGTATAAATGCAGAAATAGACAGGTGTGCCCCTCACCCTACATAGTAATGTAATAACAGTCAGGTGTGCCCCCCCCAAGCCTGTGTAGAAATGTAGCAATAGACAGGTGTGCCCCCCACCCTACGTAGTAATGTAATAACAGCCTTAGTAAGTTAATTTGCATAGACTGAAACTGCTATTTGGCACTATGGCCAAGACCAACCAATCATATGTCCCACTTTGGTTCTTACTTCCAACCACAATGTAGCATCAGTAAACTTATTTGCATAAACTAGAACTGCTGTTTGATACTATAGTCAGAATCACTAAGAATCCTTGTATGTCAGTAAAGTTAATACGCATGTCAAGGCTTAATAAGTACTTGATAAATATAGTTTCATCCTGTTCTCCTTAGTTTCTACTGCAAATATCAATAGATCTGATGCAAAGCTTCCAGTAGTTTCATAAAAGTAAGCTTTACATCTTAAAATATTAAGTTACATTCTTACCTTGCATAACTAAACACTTATAGTTAGTTAGTAAGTACTAGCACAATGTTTTCTAAACTGCATAGAAACTTAGTATCCAATGAAAATAAAACTAAATATATAAAGTTAAGATATCCAAAGACATAAAAAAAAATGCTTCAGTTGCAAAGTAAGTTAACTAAACATATATCCAGCTCAGAGTTGCTTGTTGCCAATTAAAATTATTATTATTAAGTTTATTTTGTTATATTTGCAAACCACATATATGTGAAAATATATTGCTGACCATTTTGGTCAAAAGACTCATTAAGAAAAGGATGACTTATTTTAAACGCTCATTGGTCAAACAAGACTGAGTTTGTTAGAATGTCTGCCTGCATTCGCGGCTGCAGAAAGATAACAAAGATGACTCAAAGAAGACTTATTCAGGTAAGCTATCGCATTGGAAAACCAAACTGCAAAATAGCTCACCTACAAACAAACATCATTGGTTGCCCCGGTTAATAAAAAAGGATGTCCACCCACTTTCACGGCTGCAGGGATATCTCTAATACCTTCTTGCACATTTTAACTATTTATTTAAAGCTTGAAGCCTTACCAGTAGATAAGTATCTTGGGGAGAAGAAGAAGAAGAAAAAAATTATAAAAACTCAGCTGTAACTTTACAAGAAATTTAACAATCACAAGCAATCCGCCAGCTGTCATGGCAACAGAGAAAGCATTCTCAGTGAATCTGCTCGTAAACAAACATTTTTGTTACTTCTTAATAAAACAACCTTATAACATCAAAATATTGTCCATGATTATCTTAATAATAATGAAAAGACCACTGGATTTTGGGCTTGCATAAGTTATACCGGATTACCAATTATTTGAATTGAAACTGAAGAAAGACATACTACATGTCTATGCTATTTCATATAGGTAAGACCTTAGAGAGAGACTAAGTAATATTAAGTATTCACTATACCCACATCTATTAAAAAACAATGTCACTAGTTGCAACCAGTAAGTCCATAGCTATGGTATGAAACATGACACAAAAGACAATGCTGAATGACTAAAAATCAAAAACAAACCTTCATTTTGAAAGCATTAAAACTATTAAAAACTGCATTAAAATTACTTATTGATTGTGAGACATCTGTTTTTCAGAATTGATTTTAAAGGGATCATATTGTTCAAACCTGGAGGATGTGTACTTCTCAAATTTGTAGTCCATTTAACTTCAAATAGTTCTGTTTGATTCCTGACATCTTCTTGTCTGGGATTGAATGGAATCGTTTCTATGGTTTTAAATGTGAACTTATGTGATGGATAAGAAGCTATATGTTTTGCAAGGCTGTTGTGAGGGTCTCTATTAGAGATATCCTTCATATGGCGCAAACTTCTGTTTTTAAATTGTTAGTCAGTTTTACCCACATAAAAAGATGGGCAGTTGCTGCAGGTTGCAAGATATACAAGATGTTGTGTATTGCAAGTGGCTGCTGCTCTGATTCGTGTTCAGATGCACAAATTAGGTAGTTTGATTAATGAACTAGCAAGCTTTACATCTCCCACATTTGTGGGTGCCTTCACTCATAGCAGGTGTCTTCTTCTTGAGACCATCTTTATTGCATAGGAGTTGTTTCAAATTATTCTTATTTTTAAAGACAAATCTCGGTTGATCACCTAAAATGCTTTTGATATTTTCATTTTCAGTGATGATCGGCCAAAATTGTTTAACGATATTATAGATTTGCACATGGTCCGTACTATAAGTTAAGACACAATTGACCTTATCCTTCCTGGTTTGACTAAATACATGTTCATTCAGTTTATTAGCTTTTATTTTTTCATTTCTTTGAAGAAAATAAGGACGTACTTTATTACAAACATTGGTCTGCAGGTCTGGCTTACTAGATAAATCTTTATCCTTGTAGCCTCTTTCTCTGAGATTCGTTTTTAGTGTAGAACAATCCATATTGTATGTAGTTTCTTCCGTGCACAACCTGGAAGCCCTGCTCATTTGATTTTCCATAATGTTTTTAAAAACATGTCTGGGATGCATGCTGGATTGGTGAAAATAATGGTTACACCAAGTTGACTTATGATGGATTCTAGTGTGCATACCTTTGCCACTATCTAAAGTTAGTGTGATATCCAAAAAACTTATCTCATATTTGGAGGATTTGACAGTGAACCGCAAAAATGTTGTTGTGGAATTCAAAAAATTGTTGAAGTCAGTTAAGTCCTGTTCACTCCCTCTCCAAAGAAGGAAGATGTCATCAACAAAGCAACCATAATACACTATACATTGGTGCCAAAGATTGCTGATATTATGGACATGAATCATCTCCCATTGAGCAATAACCTGGTTCGAGTAACTATTCACACATGGGGTGCCCATCGCTAAACCTCATGTTTGCCTATAGCACTCATCCCCATACATGAAGAAATTATTCTCCAAATTCAATTCAAGGAGGTAGCAAACTACCTCCACATTTTGGCCTCTAGACACTCCTAGGGTCCTAATGGCCTCTATGCCATATTCAGGTGGGATGAATGTAAAAAGATTAACTACATCCATGGTAACCAAGATCGGGTCTGAAAAATTAATGAGGTCTTTTATGCTGGTGTTAAGAGAAGTTAGAAAATCTCCTGAATCTTTTAGTACCATGTCAACTGTGGTCAGTAGTTGTTTTAGTTCATTTTCTACATATATGGATAGAGGTTCAGTTACCCAACCTCGATCTGCTACTATGGATCTTAGCAGTGGATTAACAGGATCGTTATGGATCTTGGGGAGGCCACTTATTGCTGGTATCACTGGGATCGAGGTTTCAAGAAATTTAAAGAGGTCCTCACTGATACGTCTCTCTAATAGGAGATCATTCAATGAACCATGCACATATTTCACTCTCTGTTCCAAAAGTTTGGGGTGACAATTGCATATGTTTTATGGTCACTTAACATTTCTTTCATTCTATTACTATACCAAGAGACATCATTACCACTGTAGCTCCACCCTTATCGGCTGGTTTTATGACAATGTCAACATTATCTCTCAATTCCATAAGAGCTTGATACTCATTAGTTGTTAGATTATGAAAATGCTTCTGTTTGTTTCGATCTATACTGGGTTTGCTGACTTCATTTTCACATACATTTATAAATAGTTCCACTGAAGGATGGTTCATAGGCACAAAAGTACGAGGTTTCTTAAATCTCTGTGTGCCATCAGCATTACTTTCAGGGAATATATTTCTCAAGCTCACATTCCTACCAAAGAGCTTGATATCAGCAACAAACTAATGGAGTTCTGAACGGAGAGAAGGAACAAAAGTCAATCCTTTCTATAACACTTTGATATGATCTTGGCTGAGTGGAAAATGAGACATGTTGATGACTAACAAATTAACTGTTTCCTTTACCAGTTCATTTTCTTGCGTTTTCTTTCTTGACTTGGTGTCCTGCCACATTTCTGCAGATTCCCTTTGATAGGAATAGGAAAAGGGTGGAAGGCTAAAGAATTCCCTAAAGGGCCTTTCTTTGGTCTAGCACCATTTATATGGTCAGAATTGAGGTTTGTGTGACTCTTCGGTAGTACACTGATTGTTTTACTAGGCATTGTAACAGCCATTGTGGTATTGTTCTGTTTGTTTAATTCTGAAGTTTCAAAAGTCAAAAGTTGTAAGTTATCAACACTCTTGGATACACTCAACGTCTCACGTCATTTGTTGGTATCCCTATTGGAGTCAACCAGGCGACTATTACTTCGAGGCCATTCAAAAACATTTCCATTTGTGAAGTCCTAGAAGTCTCTGTGTAGTTTCCTAGTCTTTTGTGCTTTGAGTTTGTTCTCATACAAAGCCAAATTATGTTGTAAAGATTCCAGCTTCTGAAGGCAGGCTTCATTAAATTCCATCTCTTCCAGTTGTGACTGCTTGACCTATATTAAGTCAGAATGCCCCCCAATCCTGTGTAGAAATGTAGAAATAGACAGATGTGCCCCCCACACTATGTAGTAATGTAATAACAGTCAGGTGTGCCCCCCAAGCCTGTGTTGAAATGTAGAAATAGACAAATGTGCCCCTCATCCTACGTAGTAATGTAATAACAGTCAGGTGTACCCCTCAATCATGTGTAGAAATGTAGAAATAGACAGGTGTACCCCCCCATCCTACGTAGTAATGTAATAACAGCCAGGTGTGTACCCAAGCCTGTGTACAAATGTAGAAATTGTCAGGTGTGCCCCCCATCCTATGTAGTAATGCAATAACAGTCAAGTGTACTCCCCAATCCTGTGTAGAAATGTAGAAATAGTCAGGTGAGCCCCCCATCCTATGCAGAAATGTAGTAACAGTCAATGCCAAATGCTCGACGGATACCCTGCAGAAACAGCATGCTACCTGTAGGTGTACAACACAAAGGCCAACACTGCAGTACAAATTACCTGGACTCGATCCACACATTAAATACAGATGGGAATACTGGGCATGCTCACACACTTAGAGAAATGAAGGCAATGTCAGTCAACAACATACCGAAAGGTCATACTGGGCATGCTCACACACACAAACACATGAAAGCCATGTCTGCAAACACCAGTGGACCAGACATATCTGGCAGTTGCAGTTGTTAGTGCAGATACTCATCAGTATGCACCACTCATGCCTTGGACACACAGTGGGTAGGAATACAGATATACATGCAAAGGCAACACACTATAATAAGCCAAAGGTAGATGTACATAGATGCGTGGAAGAGGGTGACTGTGACAAGGAGCTATCCAGGCCTGTCCCACCCAGCACACAGCCAAAGGGCCCCAACCATATAGGGTTCAGATGTCACTCACTGCAGATACTAGCCACCAGTATCTGTCAGCATTACAGACTATGTGGTGCATGTGCTAGCTGTGTAACATGACTGTATAAGGAAGTAGTCATCTAGCAGCTGTATACACATACCTATAAAATATGACCCTGTGTGTGCCCGCATGTGGCGTGTCAACCTCTAGATGAATGGGCTATGGCCTATGCACACAACCTGGCCTCTCTATAGCCCTACTATGACAAGACTGCTGAGGTCATCCACTGTGAAATACCCCTTTGGGAGAATTGTAGCCCAGTAATATCCGTGGTGCATCTCATAACTGCGTACTGCTGTAGTGTGCTAAACTAGTTAGGTAGGAGGTCAAATCCCAGACATGGCAACTGTGTCTGTGTGTTTGTGTGTGTGTCTGTGTAGACAGCAATACTTTTTAGGGAAGTCACACTCCCTACAATTGAAATGCTCTGCCTTGGTAAGACTGCTGATGTCATCCACCTAGAAATACATTTCTGGGAAAGCTGTATCCCAGTAATCTCCATAGCACATGCCATAACTGCATACTGCTGTAGTGTAATAAAATAGTTAGGTAGGAATTCTAATCCCAGACTTGGCAACTATGTGTGTGTGTGTGGGGGGGGGGGTGCCTGTCTGTGTAGAGAGCAATGCTTTTTAGGGTAGTCACACTCCCTACAATTGAAATGCTCTACTTTGATAAGGCTGCTGATGTCATCCACCTAGAAATACATCTCTGGGAAGGTTGTATCCCAGTAATCTCTGTGGTATGTGCCATAACTGTGTACTGCTGTAGTGTGATAAAATAGTTAGGTAGGAGTTCTAATCCCAGACTTGGTAACTGTGTGTGTGTGTGTGTCTGTCTGTCTCTGTGTAGAGATCAATGCTTTTTAGAGTAGTCACACTCCCTACAATTGAAATGATCTACTTTGGTAAGGTTGCTGATGTCATCCAACTAGAAATACATCTCTGGGAAGGTTATATCCCAGTAATCTCCATAGTGCATGCCATAAGTGCGTACTGCTGTATTATGATAAAATAGTGAGGTAGGAATTCTAATCCCAGACTTGGCAACTGTGTGTGTATCTGTATATCTCTGTCTGTGTAGAAAGCAATCTTTTTAGAGTAGTCACACTCCCTACAGTTGAAATGCTGTACTTTAGTAAATACATCTCTGTGAAGGTTGTAGGCCAGTAATCTCTGTAGTGTGTGCCATAACTGCATACTGCTATAGTGTTTTAAATTAGTTAGGTAGGAGTTCTAATCCCCAACTTGACAGGTGTGTGTGTGTCTGTGAGTGTGTCTGTCTGACTCTGTCTGTGTAGAGACCAATACATTTTAGGGTAGTCACATTCCATACAATTCAAATGCACTACTTTGGCAAGGCTGCTGATGTCATCCACCTAGAAATACACCTCTGGGAAGGTTGTAGCCTTGTAATCTCCTTAACGCATCCTACAACTGTGTACTGCTGTAGTATGATAAATTAGTTAGGTAAGAGATCTAATCCCAGATATGGCAAGTATGTGTGTGGCTGTGTGTGTGTCTGTCTGACTCTGTCTGTGTAGAGACCAATGCTTTTTAGGGTAGTCACACTACATGCAATTTGAATGCTCTACTTTGGTAAGGCTACTGATGTCATCCACCTAGCAATACTCCTCTGGGAAGGATGCAGCCCAGTAATCTCCATACCACATGCCATAACTGCATACTGCTGTAGTGTGATATAGAACTCTGGTATGCTTCTATTCCCACCCATGGCAGTTCTAGATGTGTGTGTTTCAATGTCTGTGTAGGGAGCAATGTATTTTTGGCTAATCACACTCAGTACATTTCAAATGCCCTACTTTGGCAATACTGCTGATGTCATTCACTGTGAAATATACCTTTGGAGAAAGAGCTCTCCAGTAATCTCCATTGGTGAATCCTATAACAGCTTCATGCTGTAGTGTGATATAAACCTCTGTTAGGGGTTCTATACCCACACATCGGTTGTGGATGTTTTGTGTGTGTTTCAATGTCTGTGTAGGGAGCAATGCATTTTAGCCTGGCCACACTCAGTACAATTCGAATGCCCTACTTTGGCAATCCTGCTGATGTCATCCAATGTGAAATACATATTTGGGGAAAGAGTTCTCCAGTAATCCCTGTGGTGCACCTTAAAACAGCTTCATGTTGTAGTGTGATATAGATCTCTGTTAGGGGTTCTATACCCACACATGTCGGTTGTGGGTGTTTTGTGTGTGTTTCAATGTCTGTGTAGGGAGCAATACATTTTAGCCTAGCCACACTTGCTACAATTTGAATGCCCTACTTTGGCAATCCTGCTGATGTCATCCAATGTGAAATACACCTTTGGGGAAGGAGTACTCCACTAATCTCCGTGGTGCATACTATAACTGCGTACTGCTGTAGTGTAATAAACTAGTTAGGTAGGAGTTCTAATCCTACACATGAAGTGTGCATCTGTGTTTGTAACTCATATCCTGTGTGGAGGTGGTTGAGAGTGTGTAACAGCTGGGCCAAACGTGCAGTGGGTTTTGCAAATTCCTTATATGGTGACCCTAGTATATATCACAATGTCCACCATACAGGGATAACAGATGTGAAATAGCCAAGAGGCTGGGGTGCAGATCCATACCCATACATGTGACATCAAGGCCAGACAAACAAAGTTATCAACCATGGTATTAGCCAGAGAACACTCTCAACCCATGGCTCATACACACACACACACACACACACACACACACACACACACACACACACACACACACACACACACACACACACACACACACACACACACACACACACACACTTGACTAGGCAACAGCCGCTATGTTGGTAGTGCACTGCATATTGCCCACTGATAGTAACTATGGAGTGATTGCAGTGGCCTACAGAGGGCATGGCACCCTGTCCATCTGTCCAATAGGCACGTACATGCAGACAGTGCACCTTCCCCATGTTCCCCACTAGACACCTGCAACACCTCTGGTGCCATCAGATGTGACCCACAAAGGACATACCATGCCTGAAAACATGGCCTGTATGGACAGATGCCACTGACACCAGGGAATGCCATTAGCATGCTATCAATGTAGGTGCAGGGTAAACCTGCTTTCCATTACCAGTTCCCACCACATGAGGCCAGGACTGGTACATCTGATGATAATCTGTGTACACAACATGGGCCAGACACCCCAGGTACAGTTCCACATCTCACTGTACATGCATGTAGGAGGTGTGCACATCACATACACCATCCATGTCATGGACTAAGGAACACATACATGGCAAGCAATGCACAACACTGGCCACATTCAATAGTCACCCAGGTGACTGGATGGTGAATACAACACCCACCTGTTTGGGCAAATCCAGAAACTACACCCCTGAGCCACAATGCAGACCATTGTCATGAGGCCTATGCCAAGGTGTACCCATCACCTAGCCTTGTATAGCCATCTGGCACAGTTGACCACTACACACCCATGAATCAATGCAGCCATGCATGTCAGTACTGGCACCCTGTGTGTGTGTGTGTGTGTGTGTGTGTGTGTGTGTGTGTGTGTGTGTGTGTGTGTGTTGCATGATGTGTATGTTCACATTCACACTCAGTACAACCCCCATTGGCATACTGAAGCATGCTGTCTAAAGTCAGACATCTCCCCATAACCTTTGCTCATAACCTCCGTATGACCCCTGTGGTGCATGTGATACCTGCACAGTAATGTGTTGTGGCAATCTCACTAGTGATGGGTTGTATTCCTGGCTCTGCCAAGTGTGTCAATGTGTATGTGTCCCTGTGAGAATGTGGCTGTGTTGACGCTGGCACCTGTTCAAGCGGACAGGCATGTGTACTACACCTACTGTATAGCTACCATTTCCCTATTGCAGATGTCACTCACCATCACATATACGTTCTGAGGGCTCCACAACATGCAGCCTATGTGATAAATCCACTAACCGCATAGAAATGTGATAGCACTACATAGTCATCAGGGGTTTGATACTCTGTGCTGGTAAGTGTGTGACACAAATATGCTTAAGTTTTACTCACTCACCCCTTGACTTGTCTTTGCCTCTGTCTGCCTCTCTCAGTCCATTTCTGGTGGATATGGAGACCTACATCTGCTTTGCTTAGGCAGAAGCATGTGTATTTTAAGTGATGCGCATGATCAGCTGATGGCCTCTGCACGAATTGCAGTCCTCCCCTAGCTGATTGCATGTGGAACAGCTGTGGTAACATTCCCATAGCCAATTGCATGGGAACACACACCAAATCTAAGAATATCATATTGGTGTTGGGACTTTTCCTTTACTGTGAGCAGGAACTTGATCTGTTGTTTGGCAAACAGCATCTCAGATGGATTGGGGATTTACCTCTAACAACATACACTGTGGAAACAGGGCAACACACGGGAGGGGGATGTGCCTTGGCTGAATACAGACTGTAAGTGCTGCTATACTGCATTTGGAGTAATGTTGGTTTAACAGTGTGTTTGTGGATATGGCTGTCCTAAATGTTTTAATACCTGCCATGTCATTTCTATGTTTATGAGGAATCCCCATCTGTAGGGTCATCTGCAGGCTGGGCAGTGTGTGGTGCCTTTGGTTTCATGTGTTACCCACAGAGCATCTATCTGTGAACTGCAGAAGGTAGTCTGAGGATTGCAGTCTGTAGATGGTGAAAGCCATGATAGTTACTGACTTCATATCCCTCATAGTACATATGTTGCAACAAACCCTGTTACAACAGTAAATGTATGAGGTTATCACAGCAACATGTTAGTATTGGCCCTGTGTATGTGCTTCCAGCCACAACTCTGTCACCCTTTGTACATATGTCATGCATTAAGAGGTGCATATGGGCTGTACACCATAATTAGTGTCATCATATCTGATAACAAGCCAATGAGATAGACTGCTACACATGTTATGTACAGTAGGGGTTATATTTGATGATATAACCTGGACATTCTGTGGTGGTTTGGACAGTACTGAGGTTTGTGTACTTATGGTGAATGTCGACAGTGTGTGTATTGTTAATATGTACTTTGGCCTATGTACAGACTGTGGTAGATGTCATTGTTCTAGGTCGCATCCTATCTGATGTTACATGCTGCGCCACTGTATGTTACCGTAATGGCTTGCATGTTTGTAGGGCCATACACACACATGTCCCATACCCCAGACAGGCATCAGACCACAATGTGTAGCGGCCCAGTATATGTAGGTTAGTGTATGAGTGGCACATATGAGATGGTGTTGAACAGATAGTTCATATACTGTAACATTATGCTAGCTTATCATATTATCACGGTGGCTGTGCTCACATTGGTTGTGGTTATGCACTTTCACACAGCTTTATCTTACCCTGTGCTGTGACATGCCTGTAGAGCCTGCTATATATGCAGGTACATGTGCATTCCCCCATAGGAGATGTAGGTCAGTGTTGAGCCAGACTACCTGTAGCCTGCACAGTACTTTGTTGCATTCCTAGAAGTTTAGTGTACTTACCCAGTGAAATGTCATGTCCAGATACTTTCCAGATGTACTGCTGCCTGGCCTCCCTTAACAGTCATGTATGTCAGACAGAGCAGTGGGATGCTGTACAGATGCATGTCAATATCTAGTGGGTAGTTTGTGGCCATGACACCCCTGTACCAGCAGTTATTATGTGTCAGGACAGACAGGGTGTGTGTGAATGCATAACGTATGGGGGCAAATGTATACCAGTCATTATGTGTTAAGAACATTCATATTGTCAGGCTTGGTCCACATGCTTTGCACTAAGGGGTTCTGTGTATACCTCTGGACTGTACAGAGTGTGTCAGAATGTTCAGATACATTGGCCAATATCTCTGCTGTAGTCCACAGGAGCATCACGTGCTAGCAGCGGTACTGTACTATGATGTCATTAGGATGTCTGTCAGTAGCCACTGGCACACATGTGAAAAGCAGATGTGATCTCCCACACACACCATGTCTGTGAAAACAATCCCTATTAGAGTAGCATTAGTCTACAAATATACCTTCTATACATACCTGACATCCCCTTGCACTACGAAGTTGGGACTATAGGGGCTGAGGTAGGGCTACACTCCATGTTCAGGACATATGGTGAAAATATATATATATATATATATATATATATATATATATATATATATATATATATATATATATATATATACACCCAAATATATACATGTACAGAGCAATATATGTCTGCACATATACAGATAGTGATACATATGCACATATACGTATGGATGTCTACAGATATATTGACAGTAGTAGGTATAGCAGAATGGATATGTATGCACATATAGTTATAGATATCTACATATATACCATCATAACTAGGCACATCTGTACACATATGATGTGCATACATATGTAGCTATATACACATATATCTATATATACATATACATATACCTATATATACACACATATGTATATATACATATATGTGTGTGTGTGTGTGTGTGTGTGTGTGTGTGTGTGTGTGTGTATGTATATATATATATATATATATATATATATATATATATATATATATACATATGTACATACAAAGAGATGTACACCTGGCCGTATATATGTAGCACTATACAGATGTGTATACAGACATATGTATGAGTATACATGCGTATGTACATGTAGACATATATTGACCTATTATATGTATACAACTATATTCCTGTCATGAGTAAACATCACAGTTGTGTATACTCTCCCACATGTATCTCACAATATATATCTGCTATGTGCACATTATGATAAAACAACATATGTGATGCAACAGTCATATTAATAACAAGGACTACACAAGTTAGGAACTATAGGCAAATGTTCAATACTACTCAATATGTGTTTTGACAGCTAAGTTGGTCAAACAACAGCAGTTTTCACAGTAGTCATGGCATAGTGGTTAAATGCTGTGATTTCAGTGTAATGGGTCTTGGGTTCAAGGCCTGCAAGGGCTGTTCATTTTGTTGCTGGGCAGGACAAGGGCTGTCAGATACAGAGTGGTTAAGACAGTTTTGAGCAGCTTTAAGCAGGTTTTCATGGGTTTGCATGAAGCTAAGCAGTGCTAAGCTATAGGTAAATGTACAAGCACTTACACAGTGTAGGCAGCGCTTATCAGTGCACAAATTAGCTTAGCTGTTATATTGCAGCAATGTTGATACTTGCTAAACATAGCTTAGCCCTGGTAACCAAGACACACAACCCAGTCTGATAACCTGTAATACGTGTGTGTAATTCCATGTGCAATACATGCACCTATGTGCTGTCATTACACTAGCAAGGGGTGTGAGTGTCATGTGTGGGACACAGACATATATGAGACCTGTACAGCACTGCTATCCATGTGAATGTGTTATATACAGGTGTAGTAGCCCAGGGTATGTGCTGTCACACTGGCATGTAGTGCATCATGGCAGTACTACTGTTGACAGTGCTAACCCAGGCAAGAGCAGAGTGCTTAATATAGTACTGACAATAGGCACAACTGCAAGCATGGCTGGACACCAAGGTCTCCCTGTTGTATCCCCAGTGTGTGAGCTGTGTCACAGTATATACCCCTTACTGGTCTGTCTACGCACTCATGCTGCTGCATAGCTACCTGCCAAGCTGATGACTGTCAGTCCCTGTACAGATGTGCAGATGGCAGGTATCCAGCTGGGATATGTACAGGCAACCTACACTTGATTGATGCTCTACTATGTGTGTGGCATGTGCATGAGATGCATATCCCTGTAGTACCAATGTTGGGGTATACTATGGGTTGTATCACAGTCACGGCCAATGTGTGATGGTGGGTATGGCAGAGTATCATCATGGGTTTCAGGGAGTACAATATCCAGTGGGGGATGTGGGTGTTGTGTACACTGTTATTACACCAAGTTACACCAGGTATATGTCCCATGTACCACGTTATGGTTACCACTGTCACCATCAATCATGCAGGTAACTGTTACCACAGTCCAAGCCAGTTATGCATGTGATGTGTGCAGCCTACCTGTAGCACATTGCAGAAATGGTCAAGTTAGTTAGCAGCGATAGGCCCTGGTATCTCAGATGTGTGTCTGGCTGTAATATGTCTGTAAATGTGTATATGACAGCATGTCACACTATGTATCTTCCAAATACATCCTGTAGCATACTGTACATGTTGGGGGAATGTTCTGCATGTACCATGTAACCTGGGACACACCTCACCCTAAATGCTGTGTGGTGTGTGCAATGTAAGCCACACACATCAGTATCATGACACAGCTAGGTAGGGGTCTAGTCCCAGTGTTGGCAAGTAACAGTGTGCATGTATGTGGATGGGTCTACATCAGGTTGCAGGGTATACACACCTCAGTGGCTCACCTGTCCTTGTGGCACAGGCAATAACTGGTTTAGTAACCTGTGAAATGTGTTTGATTGTACCCCAGATATATCACAGCCATGGTGTCAGCACAGTGACATACCCCATTGTGGAATATGACTGCAGACCATCCTCATGCTGATACCTACAACACAAATGGATAACATTATAGGGACTGCAACCAACCAGTGTTACTAACAGCTATAATGCATCATTGCTGGATGGCTACACTACCTGCCAAATATGCCTCACACTCTACTCCCTACAACATGTTATACTGCAGTACTATGGTAGTCTGTTGTACAATCATCATGTGCATCAGAACCATATCAGCCTGTCCCTGCATCGATGGTCTGGATGACAGGGATGGGGCACAGGTATCATCATATGCACAGGGCACCCTAGTGCTAACACATGTACACCTACAACACAAATGGATAACATTATAGAGACCAAAACCAACCAGTGTTACTAACAGCTATACGGCATCATTGCTGGATGGCTACACTACCTGCCAAATATGCCTCACACTCTACTCCCTACAACATGTTACACTGCAGTTCTGTGGTACACTGTTGTACAGTCACCATGTGCATCAGAATCATATCAGCCAGTCCCTGCATCGATGGTCTGGATGACAGGGATGGGGCACAGGTATCATCATATGCACAGGGTGTGGTGTTGATTTGCCAGAGGCCAAGGGTGGGCCATACATTTGACACCATGTGTGTGGTTGTGGGGTGTACTCTGGGGAGCTGGCTGCGGTGATGTGGTGTGTGTAGGTATGGGGTTGCCCTAGGTGTGTTTGAATAGTGTGTGGGTATGCATGCACACAATTCTGCTATGTGGCTGCCCTACACAGGTGTTTATGGACAGCTGCAGACCATACCTGGCAGGGTGTGCAGTTCATTGCCTCTGGCCACAGACACATGGACTGTGTCTGCCAGGGGTTTCACAGGCATGTCCAGGTACAGGACTCAATGTGCTACTCTCACTTGCTGACATTTGTCTGCTGGTACTAGGTCCCTCCTGGGACTGTCCAGGATGATGTGCATGTGGCCTGCTGTGGTGTGGTGTGGACAGCACACCCCCTGCCCTGCTGGGGCTGCTACTGCCACTACAGGAGCCCCTTGTTGTCCTGGCACATCCACGTTGACTACCAGCTGATAGAGTTGCTGGCCTATGTCCACACGGACATCACCACACTCCCACCACACGTTCAAGCATGGACAGACCATGGTTGATAAGGGCCATCATCTCATCAGACTGTCTATCCATGAACTCAGTTAATCCACGGATGGCACTAACCAGTTAATGAGCATTGTCATTTAAAGATGTGAGATCAGCCCTCTGTAGCCTCAGGCCCTGTCTGTGGTAATGTTCTATACATGCCTGTGCTGCCAAGACAGCCTGCAACATGCCTCTGCTGGTAGCAGCTATGTCGCCTCTGCCAGGGGTATGATGTTCAGTGGCCCTACCATGAGCACCCTGGGACATCTGCCTATGTGGTGGCCTGCTGGACATTCGGCTATACCTGCTGCGACCGGACACAGTAGGCATGGTTACCACACTTTACTGTGCACTGCCACTGAATTTCAGCTGTCTCTCTGCTATGGCTACTGATGATGGGGTACGTATAGGCACTGAAACTGTGTGCAGGGGTGGGATGGCTAAAAGGGGATGTCAAATGTTGGTGCAGTGTCGGCTCGTGACAACCCCACCTGTGCCTCAACATTATCATCATCATCATCATCATCATCATCATCAGTGTCTGTATGGACACCTACATCAGATTGCATGCAGGAGGGACCCTGACCCACCTCGCCACCTGTGGGGGAAAACAATGAACGCACTTTAAAACCTGTACAGCATTGCCTAACAGTATACACACACACACACACACACACACACACACACACACACACACACACACACACACACACACACACACACACACTCACACACACACACACACACACACACACACACACACACACACACACACACACACACACACACACACACACACACACACACACACACACACACACACACACACACACACCTCCATAATACCTATCTGTCCATGGCTTTACAGACAGTCCCATGTATATGTCCATGTGTTACCCCATCCTGCATCACACTTGTTAACATACACACATTGATACCACTCATTAACATCACAGTCCTCTAAATGCCCACACAAGTGGCCACAACACAAGGCCTATTGCTACATTGCCTGCCTGACCTGTGTGTAGTGGATTTACATGGCATCACTGTTGTCATTCGGTGTGTACCCTCTGTATGCCTGGAAATAATGTGCATGGCCCCTATATGTGTGGGCTACTATGTTGTATATATAATATCTCCCACTGGTGTGTCATGTATATGTAATGCTCAGTACATGCCAAATATGCTTCTCCGTCAGCCCATCATGTGACAACTGTAATATTTGGATACACTCCCTTGTGTTGACTAGTACTTCCCCAATGCATCTGTAGAGTTGCATGCATGAGTTGTAGGTGACCTTTCTGCTGACTGCGATATTAAGTGTGTACCTGGAGTCTACCTTCCCTCTGGATGCCTGTTCAATGCTACAGACCATATTGTACTATTTGCTGTCCTGTGATTACACACATGACAGGTATTCCTGGTGTGTAATGTGGCAGTCCATGTCCATGGACTGCATGGTGCCAAATGGAGGTACAGCTGTATGAACACCCGACAATCACATATGTGCATACATGGACTCACACACAAACACACACATGCACACATGTATGCTACATGCATCTACCTCCCTCCACTTCACCAGAGTGACCCTGCAGGCAAAGTAACTAACCACCAGGATGCACACACACACACACACACACACACACACACACACACACACACACACACACACACACACACACACACACACACACATACAGGAGAGGTTGCATAATGATAGTACACACAGTCCTCCTATTACCCATCTGCCAACATGCAGAACATATGGTACAGAACAGCATGCAGTTCAGCTATAGTCAATCCATGCTAGCAACAGTATACATGTGTGTGATGCATGTGCTGTGTCACTAGGTGATGCCCCTTACCCTGGATACCACTGCACCCATGTACACAGTGTTGCTGTGCACCTGTTCTGCACCCTGCCCTGTACTGTGCACCACAACTCACAGGTGTACAACCCATTTCAGAATGTGTAGTACTGTGTCAGTTATGTCAGCTTTACTTCTCACAGCCCCTATGTTTTTCAGCAACACGTACCTGGGATGATATGTGGACAGTTGTCATTGGTGAATGCCTGATGCCTGATTTACAGCTATCAACATCAACAGACCATGTATAACCACTGCAATACTCTTACACTGACAACCATCAGAGCATACCATGGCTATGGGGGTGTACACACCTTTATTGATTTTTACACACATATCCTTGATCTACCATGGGACCACATCACCACATATCTTAGCAGTACACAATCTTGGTTCATAGGTTCATAGGTAGGTACTAGGCTATTGGCTCTAGGGCCTATATAAGCCTAGCCAAAAGGTACCCTGGCTTTTGCAACCCAAGAAAATTATTTTCCTGTGCCACTGTTGAGCAGAGCCACAGAAGTGATCCCCAGACTGAATTTCCTATCTCCCATCCAATCATCAAGATTTTTCTTGAAGAGTGCTAATGAGGAGCTTTGCTTGATATATTTATGTAGTTTATTCCAGAGTATGGGAAGTCTCTGGGACAGGAATCTTTACCTCCAGCATGTTCTGTTTATTGAAGTGACAAGGTTTAGGTCCCTAGAGAGTGTAGCTCAGAGTGTTTGGGATTTCTTTAAGTGGAGCATGTCCAAAATCTTTGGGTTTGACATAGCTTTGTATGTGAGGCAGAGATTGCCTCTGAGTAGGTGATATGCGATGGAGTAAAGCTGGAGTTTTTTGAGACGGTCTGCATAGGGCATCTGTTTGAGGCTGGTAATCCTCTTTGTGAGGTATTTCTGCGGCATTCCCAGTTGTTGTAGATGTTTTGTGAGGTGCATACCAAAAGGTGCATTGTACTCTATAATGGGTCTAATGAGTGATGAGTAGAGGGGAACAATGACCTCTTCTTTCCTGGATGAGAAACCCTTTGTGATGAGGTGTGCCACAGAGAAGGTTTTCCTGACCACTGTGGCAATGTGATTATCAAAGGAGAGACTACTGTCCACCTGTGTCCCAAGGTTTCTTATCACACTTTTGGTGTTAAGTAGACTACCACCTATGTGGTACTTCATGGGTACAGAGTTTTTACTAAAAAGGATGACAGTGCACTTTGACACCAGGCATCTGTCTCCACAAGGCCCTTTTGTAGGATGTCCACATCGTTTGGAGATTTGATTATGTCTCATAGTTTGCAGTCATCTGCGAACTTCATTAGCCAAAGACCTTCTGTTTTAGCCTGTACTTCAGAGAAGTAGATACCAAATAGGAGAGGACCCAGGACTGAACCCTGTGGTACTCCACTTGTCACTGGTCTGAAGTTGGATTTGGAGTCTGCTACTTTCACAGTGTGGGTTCTGTCAGTGAGCCAGTTGGCAACCCATCTTGTGACATAGGTATTTATACCTAGTTTAGTGAGGTTATCTATAATTCCAGAGTGGGGGATGGTGTTGAATGCCTTGGAGAGATCTAGACAGGCTTTGTGAACCACCTTACCCTCATCTACGGCTTTGGTGACCGCTTCAAAGAAGTCTATCAGGTTTAGGAGACACGATCTTCCTTTTACATAGGTTCATAGGTTCATAGGTTCATACTAGGCTATCTGCCCAAGGGCATTTATAAGCCTAGCCCATAGTTATTTGGCTTTCGCCACCCCTTTAGTTTGAAGAAAACTATGCCTATTATTTTGCTGTGCCTCTGTCAAGCAATGACACTGAAGTAATCCCTGGGGTATATCTGCGATCTCCCATCCATTGGTCAAGATTCCTCTTGAACAAGGCCAGCGAGGTGCTTTGCCTCACATGTACCGGGATTTTGTTCCACAGCATAGGGAGTCTCTGGGTGATGAATCTGTCCCTCCAGCACGTTCTATTAATAACCATGTCAAGGTTTAAGTCTCCGCCCTTGTGGTTCTGAGGGATCTAGATTTTTGAGGTGAAGCATATTCATCAAATCTGGGTTTGACATGGCCTTATATGTCAGGCACAGGTCACCTCTGAGCAAGCGGTATGAGACTGAATAGAGCTGGAGTTCTTTCAGTCGGGCAGCATAAGACATATTTTTGAGACCCTTTATCCTTTTGGTGAGGAACTTTTGGGGCCTTTCCAGCTGCTGCAGGTGTCGGGTCAGATATATTCCGAATGGGGCATTGTACTCAATCATAGGTCTAATGAGTGATGAGTACAGGGGGATGATGACCTCCCTTGATCTAGATGTGAATCCCTTCATGATCAGGTGGGCAATGTAGACGGTTTTCCTAACTACTTTAGCAACATGAGTGTCAAACGACAGGCTACTGTCAACCTGGGTCCCTAGATCCCTGATGACTTCATCTGTGCTCAGTGGATTGCCACCTATATGGTAGCTGTGGGTAACCTTGTTTTTCCCAAAGGGTATGACTATGCATTTCTTGGCATTTAACTTTAGGCCATGGCTCTGGCACCAGTTATCCGTTTCTGTGAGGCCCTTCTGAAGGATATCTGTGTCAGATGTGTTTTCGACTATGGCGCCCAGTTTGCAGTCATCTGCAAACTTTGTCAGCCATAACCCTCCTGCGTTTGCTTGTACTTCAGAAAAGTAGATGCCAAACAAGAGTGGACCCAGGACTGAGCCCTGTGGGACACCACTTGTGACAAGCTTTGAGTCTGACATGGCTCCAGCAACTCTGACCCTGTGTGTTCTGTCACTTAGCCAGTTTGCAACAAATCTTGTGATGTATGGGTTTACATTCAAGCTGATGAGTTTTTCGATGATACCTGAGTGGGGTATTGTGTCGAAGGCCTTTGCCAGGTCAAGGTAGGCTGTATGGACTGCCTTTCCCTCATCAATGGCCTTGGTGACTGTCTCGAAAAAGTCAACCAAGTTTAAAAGGCATGATCTGCCTTTGACAAAGCCAAACTGGGTTGGATCCAAAGTCTGCAAGTTCCCTATGTCTTTATTTATGAGTTCCATTATGATCCTCTCCATGGCTTTGCAGATAAGGCTTGTCAAGCTAATGGGACGGTAATTACCAGGGTCGGTGGAGGCACCGCCCTTGTGAAGTGGGACCACAGTCGCCGTGCGCCACTCCTTGGGTACGTATCCTGAGGCTAAGATTAAACAGCTGTCCTAACTGCGGGTTTAATTCCTCATTGAGTTCGTGGAGCACACAGCCGGGGACACCATCCGGTCCCATGGATGCTGTGTTTTTTGCCTTGGAGAGAGCAGTTCTCACCTGGGCGTTGGAGATGTTTGGGGGGCTACAATCCTCTGGTATAGATATCTCTCCTTTTGGGGGGGAGGGGGGGAGAAGTTTGCACTGAACCTGTCGGCCAGTATGTTGTCAATGTGTGTAGGTTCAGTAATCTTCACATCATTTTGAACTAATTCTGAGCATATCTGGGAGTTTCCTCCTAGGTTTCTAACATAGCTAAAAAAGGCCTTATGGTTGTCTTTTGAGTCCTTGGCGATTTTTCTCTCAAAATTTGCCTTGGATGATTTTATGAGAGCTCAACGTTTTTTACTTATAATGATCAAAGGTGTCTTACCTTTCAAGGATTTTGCTCTATCTTGTAGTAGCTTCCTCCTTTTGTTGTAGAGCTTGTTTATGGCTGGGGTCCACCAGACTGGACGCTTGCCTTTGGTACAAAGAGTCTTAGTTTTGTTTGGGATTGCCCGATCCATGCAGTCCTGTAGGTGCTGGTAGAAGGCATTTGTAAGTGATTCAGTGGTTTGAGTAATGTTTACCACTGGCTCAGGGGCGTTAAAGGAGACCACACTAGTTTTCAGAAGTGTGAAGTCGGCTTTTGAGAAGTTTTTCACTGTGGTCTTTTTTATTTCAGGTGGGGGCGGGATGAGGACCTCCAGCGAGATTAGTTTATGATCTGATCACACCAGTGAGGGGTATACTTCCGGTGTTGAACATTGTGATCCCGTGTTCGTGATGATGAGATCAAGTATGTTTTCTCCTCTTGTGGGGATGGTGACTAGTTGTTCCATGGCATTTGAGTTTATGAACTCCAGGAACCTTTGGGCTAGAGTATTTGGGCTTGAGTAGTGTTCCCAGTCTATATTAGGGTAGTTGAAGTCACCTAGTATGATGGTGTTTGGAGATACATTTATCCCCTCCAATGTTTTCAGGAAAGTCATGTGAGGTTCCTGAGTTTGAGAGGGTGGCCTGTAACATGCTACAAATTGCAGAGCAGTCTTGCCTATGGTTAATTGCACCTGGATGGTCTCCGATGCATCGTGTGTTGCCACCAACCTTGAGGTGTGGGTGTCCTTTATGAATATGGACACCCCCCCTCCTTTCTTGGTGTTGTCCGGATTTTGGGGCTGGAACGCATGATATGAGGTGAAACCTGATAGTGCTGGGGTGCTCTCTGGAGCCCTGAACCAGGTCTTTGTCACTGCACAGACATCGATGTTCTCCATACTGAGAAGGGCCTCGAGTGCGTGCATCTTGAGATTGAGACTTCTGGCATTGAGCAGCATTACCCTTAGTTTTTTTCCTTTTTGTGTTCTAGGGTGGTAGGTTTAGAATTTGAGCCTTGCCTAAAAAAGGCACTATGGGGGTGGCAAGAGCCTTTGCCAATATCCGGAAGCCTAGGGGTGACAGGTGCAAGCCGTCCCTTGCGAAGCAGCGTGGCTTGTCCAGCATGTCATCCCAGGCAGACAGACATTGGATCCCCTTTGAATGACACCAGAATTTAAGCCAATTATTAAAGCTGATCATCTTATCACTGTATTGTGGCATCATTCTAGGTGAAGGTAGGATACTGCTCAAGGTCAGGGTCATACCTGCCTGGGCTACATAATCAGAGAGCTCCTCAAAGTCTCTCTTTATGTAGTCCAAGGAGGTTCGTCTTAGGTCGTTGACACCAGCGTGGACAATGACTGAGTCGTACTTGTACCTGCTGTTGAGAGACCTGAGTGCTTGCATTATGTGGCGGATTCTAGCGCCCGACAGGCAGCTTACTGTGACCTTCTCCTTACTCAGTCTGGTGAGCGGGACGTCAGTGTGTCTGACTATGGAGTCACCTATGACAAGTATGTTTGGTGTTGTATTTGGCCTTAAGGGCAGTGACTGCTTTGCACACTGGTTTTGTTGTTTATGTGTTGTTTGTGTGGTGTATTGAGTTTGCAGTTGCTTGGGTGTCTGCTTTGGAGGCCTCTGCTGTTTAGGTAAATTTTACTCAGAGCCTCCGGTATGTTTTAGTGTGTTTATGTGTTTGATTCAGTGGTGTGGTTGAGTTATGTGAGACTGGTATTGTGGTGTGTGTAGTTGCCTTCTCCTCCTGCCTGGTCTTGCCAGTCCTGAGTTGAGAGAGCTCAGCCTCCAGTCTGGCTAAATAGCTGCATCTCTCACAAGTGTTAGCGTTACATGGGAGGAGGAGAGGGTTGTCCGTGTACATGAGGCAATTGTAACATTGTCTCAGAATTCCCAGATTCACCAACTGGGCAGGAGAGGACGCCAGCATCTGACCCTTCGACATGCTAGAACGAATTATGAGTTGGTAGGAGACAGAAAAGTAATGGGCTTAGCAGGGAAGTTGGCACTGCTGGGGGGTTTTGCTAGTGAGAGATTTGTATAATATAGGAGTGCTTGACCTGCAAAGAGAATGCTTATAAGACAAGGGATATGCTTATAAGACAAGTGCTGAGCTTTTTGAGAAGAAAAAGCTATTTGGAACAAGTGCTGCACTTTTTAGTGTAGGTGTAAACTGTTTAGGTTCCTAACAGAGCAGTTCTAAGGGAAAAAATGAAGAACAGACTTTCTGGAGCCAGAAAGAGTTTAACCTTGTTTAACCGGCGTTGCCCGATGCTGCTCTAGTGGCAACTCCGCTTCATCGCTAAAGCACGTTAAAGCGTGCTTGATAGCAGGGGCTGGAAAGGAGCAGGAATAGACCTAAAAGGGACAATAAAACTACAGTTTCAAGTCAGTAACCACCTCTCCGGGGGGCAGGGAAGCTGCTCAATGTTAGTCACTGCCACTGATCAACAGAGACCCTCCTTCAGCCCAAGCAAAAATGGCCTCACAGAAACTTTCAAATAGTTCAGGAACAGCAAGCCTGTAACTGAACTTTTTTAACTCTCAGAAAAGTGGGAAAAAAGCAAGATTTTTTTTTTGTTTTGTTTTTACAGAGATAGCAGAGGTTCACAAGTAATATCAAGTTATAACAGTGCAGTAAATGACCCCACACAAGAGTGCTAGGTCAAGGACAGAAAATATGCAAGTTTTAAGAAAAACGATTTAAAATTAAGTGCAAACAGGAAATTCAGCAAACAGCTTTTGGTTGTGCTCTAAATACAGCTACTAATACAGAAATCAAGTTTAACAAGCCAGAAAATGCTCAAGCTAGGCAGCTATGCAGAAAAACTTAGCAAATAAACAGAGAAAAAATACTTAAAATCTCACAAGTGGCTCCCTTCTTCTCTCAGCGTTTTTTCCTCTTGGAGGGTGCTTCACCAACAGCCAACAAGCCTGAAAAGACGCCCAAACCACGAGGCAACTAGGTTTTAAGAGAGGAAGATGAAGGAGTTATGGAAATGACCCCTAGTGGCCAATAAAACTACAGTTTCAAGTCAGTAGCCACCTCTCCGGGGGGCAGGGAAGCTGCTCAATGTTAGTCACTGCCACTGATCAACAGAGAGACCCTCCTTCAGCCCAAGCAAAAATGGCCTCACAGAAACTTTCAAACAGTTCAGGAACAGCAAGCCTGTAACTGAACTTTTTTAACTCTCAAACTGTGTGGGGTCCAGAATTTGGAGATTACCAATGTCATTATTTATAAGTTCCATGATGATACATTCCATAGCCTTGCAGACCAGGCTCATCAGGCTAATGGGGCGGTAGTTCCCAGGGTCTGTGGTGGCTCCCCCTTTGTGGAATGGAATAACTGTAGCTGTGCACCATTCATGGGCACATAGCCTGAGGTGAGGCTATGACTGAACATGGTACTTAGGTGGGGTGCCAGTTCATTCTGTAGTTCATGTTGAACACAGCCTTGGATGTTGTCAGGTCCCATGGATGCTGTGTTCTTGGCTTTGGAGAGTGTGTTTTGTACCTGTGCAGCTGTGATTACAGGAACTCTGCATTCTTCTAGTATAGACATGGGCCCTTTAGGGGATAAGAGGGGTGTAAAGTTAGCACTGAACCTATCTACCAGGATGTTGGCAATATCAGTTGGTTCTGTATATTTAGTGCCATTGTGCTGCAACTCAGAGCAGATCTGAGTGTTGTCATTGAGATTCTTGACATAGCTATAGAATGCTTTGTGGTTGTCTTTAGCGTCAGTGGCAATTTTGTTTTCATAACTAGCTTTGGAGGATTTTATGAGTGATCTCAGCTTCTTACTGAGGCTGACCAGGAACTTCCTCCAATCATGGGATTTTACTCTTTTTTTGCAACAATTTCTTTTGTTGTAGTTTGTTTATGGCTGGGGACCAACAGATTGGCTTCCTTTTTTTGGAGGATAGAATCTTGATTCTGTTAGGGATTGCACGATCAATGCACTTGTGTAAGTGCTTATAAAGTGCATTTGTGTCAGCAGTCTTACCTCTATTGACCGTCAGCATGGGTATCATGAAGTTTGCCACCTCTGTCTTAAGAAGTATGAAGTTGGCTTTGGAGAAATTTTTTATGGTGGTTTCCCTAATGGGGGGTGGGGGCGGGATGTGAATGTCTAGGGTGATTAGCTTGTGGTCAGATCTGACCAACGAGTAATTGACCTTTGGTGTGGAGCACCAGTTGCCCATGTTGGTAATGACCAGGTCTAGGATATTGCTGCCCATGGTGGGGGTGTGGATAAGTTGATCCAAGACATTGGAATTTATGAATTCCAGAAAATGTTGAGCACAAGAGTTGGTACATGAGTAGTTTTCCCAGTTAATTTTGGGGTAGTAAAAATCACCCATTATTATGGTGTTAGATTGTACCCTAATATTTTCTAGTGTATCAAGAAATGAGCAGTGGGAATCCTGGGGCATGGTGGGGGATCTGTAGCAAGGTACAATTTGGATTGCAGTCTTGCCCAGAGTTAGTTGCACTTGGATAATCTCGGATGTATTATGGTGAGAAACTAGCCTGGAGGTTTGAATATCCTTAATGAATATGGACATACCTCTGCCTTTAGTGTTTTAGTCCAGATTAGGTGGCTGAAAAGTGTGGTATGAATTATAGCCTGGTAATGCAGGGGTACTCTCTGGACCCTTGAACCAGGTCTTTGTCACTGCACAGATGTCAGTGTTCTCCATTTAAAGGAGTGCCTCGAGTGAGTGCAGTTTGAGGTTTAGACTTCTAGCATTGTGTAGTAATACCCTCAGATTTTGCTTGCTTGTACCTGTTACGGTGGTGAATTTGTCATTTGAACCTTGCCTAAAAATGGCACTTTGGGGTGGCTATGTGATATACGTCCTGTACTTTCACATGCCGTGTCTACAGATTGTGTTAGGTGTGCAGCTGCTGAGTGCAATGCATACACACCATGTGGGCATATGTGTGCACACCCTTATTATGACAGTTTATCACACCTCTTGTGTGTACTACAGCAGTCACTGCTCCTGGCAGGGGTATACCAGTGTGAGCCATCATCATTTGCCAGTGTATGTTCAGTTTTCCTTTCACATGTCCCCCTATTGTGCATGATTGCAAGGTCTACTCATGTGCACATTCCATGGTGTTCACACACTGCCATCACTATTACTGTGTGGGTAGGTTTATTGCTGCCACAGCTTCTGAAGCTGACTATGTGCAGTTAGAGCCATTCCTACCATCCTTAGGATCCCTGCTGCAGTGCACTGGTGTGTCATGCTGAGTCTCCCCCTCCTTCAGCTTTTATCCAGATGCATGACAAGTAATCCCTACACGTGTCACTTTGCAGTGTTCCATACACTGAACACCACATGTTGCAGCCTAGACTCAGCTGATAATGTGGACTATTGTAATGCCTTATGCCATAGTGTATCTTTGCACCAGTTGCCATTGTCCTACAGGTATATGCACTGGTGTTGCACTGTATATGGGTGTTGTTCAGAACATGTCACTACTGTAGGCCATGTCTACCACCAGTATGTTACTCCCTGTGGACACATTCTGCAATGACAGGATGTTAGTTGTCATGCGGGTGCCTGACATACCCATCCAATACCCCATCATGGTCACCCCTGTGAGACCATGCATTTCACAGCAACAATACATGCACATGTACAGCTTGCATTCAAGGTAGGTATGTTCATAGGTTCATAGGTTCATAGGTTGGTACTAGGCTATTGGCCCTAGGGCCTATACAAGCCTAGCAATAACAATTCCCTGGCTATTTCTTTCCACACTATTTACTTCTTGGACCCCTGTCTAGCAGGGTGACTGATGTGATCCCCGGGCTGAATTTCCTTTCTCCCATCCAATCGTCAAGGTTCCTTTTGAAGAGGGCCAAAGAGGCGCTCTGCTTGACATGTATGGGGAGTCTATTCCAGATTCTGAGGAGTGTCTGGGTCAGGAACCTATCCCTCCAGCATGTTTAGTTTATTTTGATGACAAGGTTTAAATCCCTGAAGCGTGTGGCTCTGAGGGATTGGGATTTCTTTAAGTTGAGCATGTCCAACAGCTCTGGGTTAGACATGGCCTTGTATGTTAAGCAGAGATCACCTCGGAGTAGACGATATGCGACAGAGTATAGCTGGAGTTTTTTAAGGCGGTCAGCATAGGGCATCTGCTTTAGGTCTGTGATTTTTTTAGTGAGATATTTCTGCGGCCTTTCCAGTTGTTGCAGGTGTGTTGAGAAGTACATACCAAATGGGGCATTGTATTCTATAATCGGTCTAATGAGGGATGAGTACAGTGGGACAATGACCTCCTTTTTTCTGAATGAAAAGCCCTTCGTGATGAGGTGTGCCACATAGAAGGATTTCCTGACTGTTGTGGCGATGTGGTTATCAAAGGTGAGACCACTGTCCACCCATGTCTCTAAGTTTCTTATCACACTTTCAGCATTTAGTGTACTGCAACCTATGTGGTAATTCACGGGTACATGTTTTTTCCCAAAGGGGATAACTATACAGTTCTTGGCATTGAGCTTGAGCCCATGGCTCTGGCACCAAGCATCTGCTTCTGTAAGGCCCTTTTGTAGAGTATCCACATAATTTGGAGATTCAATAATGGCTCCCAGTTTGCAATCATCTGCAAACTTTGTTAGCCAGAGTCCCTTAGTATTGGCCTGTACTTCAGAGAACTAGATGCCAAACAAGAGTGGTCCCAGGACTGAACCCTGAGGTACTCCACTTGTAACTTGTCTAGAGCTGGATTTGGAGTCAGCTACTTTTACAGTGTGGGTTCTGTCAGTAAGCCAGTTGGCAACCCATTGAGTGATGTAGGAATTAATGCCCAGCTTAGTAAATTTATCTATGATTCCAGAGTGGGGGATGGTGTCAAAGGCCTTGTTGAGGTCCAGATAGGCTGGGTGGACTGCCTTACCCTCATCCACGGCTCTGGAGAATGATTTGAAGAAGTCAATCTGGTTCAGGAGACAAGATTGGTCCTTCACGAAACCAAACTGGGTGGGGTCCAGTGTTTGAAGGTTGCCAATGTCTTTGTTTATAAGTTCCATGATAATACGTTCCATGGCCTTGCAGATCAGGCTCGTCAGACTGATGGGGTGGTAGTACCCGGGATCCAAGGTGGATCCCCCCTTGTGGAGTGAGATAACTGTAGCTGTGCGCCACTCAGTGGGCACAAAGCCTGAGGTGAAGCTAGGATTAAACATGACACTTAAGTGAGGTGCCGGTTCATTTTGTAGTTCATGTAGTACACAGCCCGGGATGTCATCTGGTCTCATGGATGCTGTATTCTTAGCTTGGGAGAGCATGTTTTTTACCTGTGTGGCTGTTATTACTGGAATTTACAATCTTCCAGTATTAAGATGGGCCATTTGGGGGGTGAGAGGGGGGTGAAGTTGGCACTGAATCTATCTGCCAGGATATTGGCAATATCCTTGGGATAAGTATAGTTAATGCCATTCTGTTGTATCTCAGAGCAGATCTGAGCATTGCCATTTAGATTCTTGACATAGTTATAGAATGCCTTGTGGTTGTCTTTGGAATCTTTGGCAATTTTATTTTTGTAACTAGCTTTGGAGGATTTTATGAGGGATCTCAGTTTCTTACTGAGGCTGGTAAGGGAGTTTTTTGCATCCTGGGATTTTCCTCTTTTCTGAAACAGTTTCTTCCTTTCATTGTAAAGTTTGTTTAAGGCAGGGAACCACCAGGTTGGCTTCATTCTTTTTGGAGGAAAGCATCTTGGTTCTATTTGGGATGGCACGATTCATGTATGAGTGGATGTGTGCATGGAATATATCATCACCATTACATGCCCAATGTGTTGACAAGCATCTACATAAAACATACTCACCAGCTATAGGCTGCTGCCTTGTTGTTATCCCAGAGGGACCTACATAAGAGGGTGAGAGATGCAATGTCAGTGGCCACACCTGTGGCAGTGCTACAGGCTGGGTGCAGTATTACCAAACATCAATGGGGCATTCCCACGATACTACCACATCTGGACATATGTTTATCACTACAATGCAGCAACACAATATATCTATGACATGCCAGATATGCATGATCTACCTGTAACAATACGGATGTTTACATAACAGTGGTCTACTGATGTGCCCTGTGTCCTTACTTGCATGCTCCTTGGTCAGTGTATGGGTGCCACCCACCTCCACAAAGGAGTCCAGTGGTTGTTGGCTGTCTGGATGGGCAGGTGCCACGAGGCTGGCCAGGAGCTCCTCCACACATGTCAGGGGGGGATGGATGGCATGGCCCCCCTTTGTGGCAAGGTGATCCCCCTGGACTGCAGCAGCACAATGATACCGGACCTGCTCATAACTGTGGTTGTGCAGTCCGACATCATTGACCCTGTGGACTAGCTCATTCCACAGGGCGGTCCACTCCTGCTGCTCATGTGCATGCCTGCTAAACAGCAGTGGATAGTGCTGGATCATGTGTGCTATCAACACTTCATTCTCAGAATTGGCATAGGTGGGTAACCATGCATGTGCCATCTTTGCTGAAAGACATGAAGATGAAAACAGGTCTGAATAACTCATATGGCAAGGTTTCCACATTTCATAATACACATCTCTGTCATCCCCCCACCATATCAGCTTCAACAGACTGTACACACAACTCATTAGGTATGTCTACAGCTTAACTACCAGTAGGATGGATATTGTATTGTACCACACCTTCTACTATGTGATTGTAGCCATGGCCCCTGTGTGGACACTATAATTTCTGGCCTGTTACAGACTATTCACCTGCATGCCATTGTCAGGGCCACTATAGTTACATATATGCCAGTAGTATGGCTGCTCTGAGATTGCTGCACATCTGACAGTCTGTGTTATTGGGGATATCTATGCATGCTGTTGGACATGTACCGGGATTTGTGTAGACTATTACTACCAACATATGCTCTATAACAGTGACACAGTAACGTGTACATATTCTATTGGCCAGCAGATCCACCTCTCCACACCCATCTGCCCATGATACCTGGCCACATGACATGTGTGTCCCAACCTGGGGCGTCCTCATGTACTGTTACAGCAATACCATCAGCTGGAACCACCCAGGGGATGTTGCCCTCTCCAGGGCATGCACACACATGTCTGTGTGTGCCCCCTTAGGGCACACACAGACATGCTCCTGTCCCCTGTGCTCAGGTCTAGGGTCTGTTCCATACTGGGCTCCACAGACACATGAGGATGTGCTACATCAGTTTGAGGCACCCAGTACACATTCACAGGGCCAACATGCTCATCTTGCTCAGTATCTAGACCAGGCGCCTTCAGGACATGGACTGCTGTTGTGAGTAGCAGTGAGTGGGAGGCTTGTTCCCATTGTGCCCATATTGGGGCCCATGGGCCATCCACATCACAGACAACACACACCATCCACGGTGTTTACCCACCACGTGTCACATACCACCCCTGTAGACTGTCCTCTATATCTACCAATCCTGACCACCTCCACATGTGTACCTACCATACTTCCCCATATTCCCATTGCATAGTTCACAGACAGGAACAATGTGGTGCCAACAAGGGACTAACATGTAACGTACCCATCCATGGTGCACACACTGCCAGCTGTAGATAACTGTTTGTATTGCTATGTGTGCTGCTGCCTCGTACATAGCACACATCACTGTGGTAGTAATATAGGGGACATGTCTTTACATACATATATGTTTGTGTGTGCGTTTGTATATATGTAGACATGTGCATATAAGTATATATCTATATATGTGTAGATATATGTGATGTGGATATGTGCACATATATATGTCTTCACATGGGTATATGTATATTTCTGGACATACATGCTGATGTACATATATATCTTTATATATTATATATGTGACATATGTATACATATGCATACTTATATGTGGGGTACATTCAGACATCAGCTCCACAATCTCACAACACCTTCCTGCACAGCTGCACTGTTCTGCCTTGCTACAACACAGACAGGTGCCACATATGGACATGGCCTAACATTAGGGGGATATATGTAGGTCCCGATTGCAAATAACCCTATTACACACCTATGGTATTCTGGCATGCTACATTACAGATTCACCTGAGTATCCTGCCAGTGGTGGGTTGTGGTTCCCACATGTCCATCATAATGACATTACTTCCACCACCAGCTATTGGCCACGTAATATACATACTTCCCATTACACAACACACAATATGATGGCTTGCATCTTGTCTGTCAGTGCTGACCTGCACAGTTAATGGCTATGGCCCACTACCCACAGGGACAGACACTATTGTCCATAGCAGTTGTTCAGTTGAACATCATCACAACAACACCTGGTGGCACATATAACTCATTCCACATCATCTATCCCATTATGAAGGACCAGGTACTACATTCTATTACATGTATATATACTTCACATACCTGTTGTCACATGTATATCTATATATCTATCTATCTATCTATCTATATATATATATATATATATATATATATATATATATATATATATATGTGTGTGTGTATTTACATATATATATATATATATATATATACACACACACACATATATGGATGTAGGACGTTTGCTCAACTGAGTAAACTACCAAAATCCAAATGGCTGGGCATACATACGAGAACGTGCTTTTCACAGAAGAAGCACTTTGGTCTCGGAGGGAGAATATTAAAGTAGGGGGGTGTGGGGGGCACAGCGCCCCACATGTAAATTAAGTGGTTTTTTTTTTGTCACACGCTTTAATGAAAGCGCTTTTTCGATAAAAGCACTTTCGTTAAAGTGTGTTTGGGTTTTATGGATTCGGACGTTTGCTCAGTTGAGCAAATGTCCTAGATTTATATATATATATATATATATATATATATATATATATATATATATATATATATATATCTGTATCTGCATATATGAGTCTGTGTATATGTATCCTGGGGATATTGATAGCTCCCACATTTTACATTTCCTATGGGAGCCAGACTGTACTGCATGATATGTTACCAATACCAGCCTGACATCATACATGTGGGATGTAGTACTGTTAACAACTTGTGCCCATGTCATGTCAGGTCCTGGTTATGGGATCTACAACACTTGGTAGTGTATTGCAGGGCAGACGTGTTTGGCTGTGGGGGGTATACCTATTCGTACAAGACATATATTGTTTGGGGTCTCTCAACCCCATTAACGGTGCATGTGGACATGTATGTTTTAGTTATTCTACCATTGCTATCTACAGATGTATGGCCATATATACCTATATAGATATAGATATCTGCTTACATATATATAACTATGTCCGTATATACCTACATAGATATATATCTGCGTACATATATGCAACTTGCTGTGTACATGTGGACATATATGTATAGATATATATATATATGTGTCAATGTAGGCATTTGCATGTATATTTATATATATATGTACATATTTCTAATTTTATATATATATATATATATATATATATATATATATATATATATATATATATATACATTCATATATAGATATGTTGTATCTGTTTAGATATTAATATATTTACACATGCACATACATCTAAATTCTAAATGTTGGAATAAATTCTCTGTTCTATTGCATGACTGGGCTGGATGATATGTTTCTGAAAACATCAGAGTTATGCATGTCTGGCATGGTTTAGTGGTTAAATCAGTTTGGCTATGGTGTGCAAGGTCCTGGGTTTAAGCCTTGCAGAGGTTGTTTATTTTGTTGCTGGGCAGAACACAGGCCATTGGAAATGGAGTGATTAAGGTACTTTAAAGTAATTGTAAGCAGGTTTGAGCAGGTTTGCTCAGAAATAAGCACTGCTAACTTCTGGTTACAGTGTCTTATACTCAGTTAGCTTCTAAATTGCTTATACTGTGTAGGCATTGCTAGCCCCCATGCAAACATGCTTAAACCCGCTTACTGCTGCTTAAAAGTGCTTACTGTCACTTACCCATGCGCTAATTTCTTTAAAAGAAAAGAAAAAGGGGTTGATAGGAAAGTGGTGAAAAAAGGGGCACAAAGAGGGAAAGACAGTAGGGAACATAGCCAGAAATGTGCAGGAAGGGTGTTGGGAAGGTCCATAGCTGCCCATTTCTTCTACAGCAACATCTGTGCATATACTCTGAATTTGGAGGTAGATTTGTGCACTCAAACCCCTGGGAGAGGTGTGAGGACAACAATAATAAGTTGTGATGCCAATTAGACTGGATTACATGTGTCCAGTGGATACGTGCGAAATGGACAGCTATGTATAGGGGTGAGATTTTTTTGTGAGAACAGATTGCCTTTTTTTGTTCAGGTGAGAGTGGGATGTTGGGGAGGGGTAGTAGGTATATTTGGGGAGGTAGGTTGGGTAGGTTAACAGACAAGACAAACACGATGCATACAGGGGCGGTATATGACACATGTGGGGGTAAAAGCCTTGATTCGGATGGGTGTTGGGATATCGGAAGATCACAAACCCCCTAGTGGTAACAGTGAGACTGAGGTCCCCACCCATGGGCAGTCACCCACTGCACCTTCACAGCCCCAAAGGTGGTTGTGCTGGGGGCTGAGTCTCAGAGCCAGGCTGACTCTCTAATCATGACACGTGGCTCTCGAGCTGGCGTAGAACATCAACAAACTGCTGTGACAGGTGCCTGTCCATGCCAGCACTCAGGGGGGATGATCCCCATCCCCTGAGGCAGTTCCACCCGAAGGTGGTGCAGGACCAACGGACAGGGAGGTCCCGGGTTGGGTCCCAGACATGATCGTGCCCAGTGCCACGGCCAGCTGAGGTGGGTCCGCTGCCTTCCCAAGCGTGCTATAGTGTTTAGATTTCATCATCATTTGTGGGTTAGTAATAGTCAACACGTTCCAGGGTTAGGTATAACAGCATGCAAAGATATTCCCTATAGATATTCCCATTAACCCAGACACCAGATGCATAGATGCATAGATGCAACTGTTGCATAGCAAACAAAACACATGCATATATGGGACCACAGTGGTAGTAAGAACAGCATGCAGGTACATTGATGGCACCATGCCACCAATGTTGGAATAACTCTATATAGCACATGCATGGGAACCATGAAAACATTTATCAAACAATTGGACATTATCAGAATCATTACATACCAGTTGGGGTGGGTATGTTGATTATTGTTGGAGATATAGTGGGAGGAGAGAAAGATGTCAATTAACAACTAATATATTCCTGTAGTCCACATTACTTTCCTAGTCAGTGTTGTTATCTGTGCCTTACAAATCTTACTGCACTACCCTATAACCTTAGTTTGGACAGTGATATAGCTATCTTCATCATTACACATGAACCAGATTTACCTGGAGTATACACCTCTTACCTGGTATACCTGTGGAGGGAATGTTTGTTAACATTAACAAACTGTTTCTACACATACTCCCAGATTCTGGGTTGTCGTTTTGCACATAGCTATCCAACTCTTTCTGCACAGTCTCTGGCCATGTGTTGACCACATGCTGGTGTGCCATGACATATATAGAATATTGCCCTCTTCCACCATTAGTGACCTGACACAGACACATACATGCTTTCTTACATAGTTATATTATGTAGTACAGTGTGGGTGACAGTGACCAGTGATACTTTATTATTCAGAGAAACTGCAACACTCACAATTCCCCACAGTACCACAGTGAACAGTACCAGTACAGGTTATAATGGTCTGTATTTCTCAGCACAGATTTTGTATCCAATGTACCTGTGGGAGCAATGTTTGTTAGCACTACCTGGCTGTTGCCACACAAAGTTCCAGATTACACATTAGTATTATCCACATACATCTCACTCTGTTGCTGTACACACTCTGGTCACAGCTTGACAACATGGGGGTGTAGATAGGACATACTTGAAATATTACTCTCCTAACAGTTTGGGGGATTGCTACAGTGACAAGTGTGTTCACATGATGTTTGACAATCACTTGTATTCCCTGTTTGCTGGCTAAACATCTGGGATCATCCCACAGACTTACCAGGGGACAGGCAGCAGATATGGACACATATACTGGACATTCTTGCCTCATCTGTACAGTTGTGGGGTATGAATCTGTATCCAGTCTAATTTCACTCCCAGGATTCAGACCATGGCTGTGTATGCTACAACTTAAACACTGTCCATCACAGTTGTGTCTGCTATATAGATATTGCTGTATATCTCCAATCTGCTTTCTGTCTTATTAATCCCCTGTGTTTTTGCATTCTCACCTTGTATTACAACACTCATATACAGATTTCCTAGGCCATTATATGTTGTAGGACAGTGTGGGTGACAGTGATGTGTAATACCTCATTATTCAGAGCAACTGCATATCATTCTTGTATTTATGGCCACAGTGTTGGTATCTGACAGACCTGTGGGAGGAATGTTTATTAGCACTACCTAAATGTTCCCACACACTGTACCAGATCCCACATTACTATTATGCACATACATCTCACTCTGTTACTGTACACACTCTGACCACAGCTTGAAAAATTGGGGTGTAAATGGGACATACGTGGCTTATTAGTCACATAAGGTATTGGGGAGTTGCTTGTGTGCCAGCTTTGTTCTCATAGCTGTGTGTCAATCGGTTGTATTTCCTGTTTGCTGCCTATACATCTGGGATCATCCCACTGATTTCCCAGGGGGACAGGTTGATAGACAACAGATATGGGCCACTTTAATTGACATTCTGGACATATCTGTACAGTTGTGGGGTATGATTCTGTATGCAGACTACTACCACTGGCAAGATTCGAACCATGGCTGTGTGTGTGCTAAAAAAACAACAGTTGACATCTCAGTTGCATGTGCTATTCAGTTTTTATTGTCTGAATTTTCCCTATTTATTGTCTATGTGTCTCTCAGTTGTACTAAATGGCCTTTGGGGATTACTCCTGTCATATACAGGCATTTTTACACATTCAATATATGGTGCACAGTGTGGGTAACAGTACTTAATACTACAGTACTATTACATGATTGCATATCTACATTACCATATGATACCAGGATATACACATGCAGTCCAGCAGTTAAACCTGTTTTGTCAGGCTATTACACTTTTATTGACTTACAAACAATATGAGACTCTTCCTGCCATATTCTGTAGTGTATGCAGGACTTGCCTTGAACAATACAGGTTTTATACAAGCAATTAATTTACTACTACTTTTATTTTTTTTTCCTATAACAGTAAGTGCATGAGTATTACTGACCGGCCTCACATCGCAACCTCGCCAGGTGACTAATGTGAGCCTCCTGGTTTGAGGCCCACTCCATTGCAGCTGTGGGGGACATAAGAGGAATATTTAGACATACATATCCATGATATACCTGAGCTGGCAATTATTACACACATACTGGGGTGATACTTACACATGACTGGAACATCCCATAATACTCTAGCCTCTTGGAGCCACTCCTCCAAGAGGTCCCCCTTATGCCGCTTCAGGTCGGCATAGTGGTGCCTGACCTGCTCATCAGTTCGGGGTATGCCAGTAGCACTGTTGAGGTCATGAGCGAGATTGTCCCAGGCCTCCATTTTATGTTGGGAGCCCTGGTACTGACCCTGCAGCAGTCTCTGAGCATGGTCTTTAACTAGGAGTCCTGCCATGACCTTGGACTCCTGGATGCACCAGCGTTGCACCAGGAAGTGCCCACCTTCTCCCCTTACTGCCATAGTGCCTACAAGGGGAAGCTAGGACCAGTTATGAGATGTACTCCCACCATTTGGGTTTAAGTAAGGCCAATTTCCCGCACTTTTCTGTGATTGGCCAGTTTTGAAAAGGCTAAGCTATGGGCAAACCTACTTACCTAGGGTTGGCATTGTTTATACCACTGGGCACAATGAGTTAGCTGGTCTACATAGTGCTCACACCTCCTAAGCTGGCCTGAGCAATGCTTAGTGTTGCTTACATTAGGTTTTGCATTATAATGCCATTTTAGCATTGAGTTATTAATCATTACACCTTATATGTATGCCTGGTATCCATGATTAATGTGTATGTACACTCTGTGGGGTCCATGTGTTTTACTGGGGACTTCGACCCTCTATTACAATTACACCTCACTTCTGGGCTTACTGCTGTACTCCAGTTCACATATTTATGTTATGTAGTGGGTTATAGAACATATGACTGTATACTGTTTCCTTTCACAGGTTCAGTTTGGTTATACTATGGTGAGGACTTGTTTGCTGCTACCTCATTCTGTACTTCTGTGATGGCTTGGTGGTTAACTACTGTGACTATGGTGTATAAGGTCCTGGATTTGAGACCTGCATGGCTGTTTATTTTGTTGATGGGCAGAACAAGGGCCGTTGGATACAGAGTGATTAAGGCACTTTTGAGCAGTTGTAAGTGGGTTTGCGCAGTGGTAAGCACTGCTAACTTGCTGTTACATCTGCTTATGGAGAGTTAGCTTCAGAATTGCTTAGCCAGTGTAGGCGTTGCTTACTGCCATGCAAACGGGCTTAAGCCCACTTACTAGTGCTTAAATATGCTTACTACTGCTTATTTCTGCTTAAACCTGCTTACTAGTGCCTTATGCATTATGACACTGACACCTCACATGTGCATTTACTGCAGTGCTCCAGTTCATAAATATATGTTATTTAGTGGGTTATGCAACATAAATATTACTCATAATGTGCTTTGCCATGAAAAATGGAATGTGCTGCTGGGGGGGACTCAAACCAGGAATGCCTGCTTGTAAGGCAAATGCTCGGCCCACTACACTATTGCTATGCTGCTTTGTTCACATATATCTTCCATGTTATCCTCTTCAGCCATTTAAGCTGCATTAACCATAGCTAAGTGATGGACACACTTGCGCACCTACGGTTAGCTTTAATCGGATAAAAAAAAAAAAGGTTTCTTCTTTTTATTCATATATACTGTTGTTGTTGTACACAAGGGGTACTGTTGGTGGGGATATGCAGTCACCTGTGAGCGGTCTTGCTCATTACATACCCCTTTCATGCTGTTCTGCATTGAGGGGGCATGTATATTCTGAGAGCTCTTCTCTCAGCCACGCCCCCTGCACACTTACATGCTCCATGTAAGATTAAGAGCTCAGGCAGCGTGCCTCATTAATATGCATGGCATGCTGCTGTCCTGCTCCTAAATGGTCACTTCCGTGCAGGACTTAACTAGTCCTGCATGGAAGATTAGTAAATCCGGGAGAATGTCATGTTGTTTATATTAACCATATACCATCTTTTGATGGCATTTATTTTACAGTGAGAAACACTAAGAATTTTATGTCATACAGTGATTTTATGTAATTATTACAATGAGCTGAAAAAAATATTTTCTGAGACTTCAGATCTGGGGCCAGTAATGTAGATGCTCATGTTTGCTTTGAAAATTGGAGCTAGTTATCAAGTTTGCATTTAAGAGCAGTCAAATTAAATATTTATTTCTGACTAATGAGCTCTCCTGAGACTGGAGAGTACACATTGCAGAATGTATTCCTTATCTGATTGGTTAAAGCAGCTTCCCTGATCAAAGCAGCAAAACAAAATATCTTATAAATATTAATAACTGGACTTTATGTAATCATTTTCATAATAATGTATACATGTTTAACACCCGATGAGAAGCTGCCTATTCTGAGCTCATAATCTGCATTTCATAACGCTACTGCTGTTAGTGTGGCAGTGACAAAGTTAATGCTTAAAACTGCTGTATTATATAATTTGTGACCCACACGCACGGTTTTAGCAGTAAAGTATGCATTTTCACTATCAGTGTCAAAATTAAAGCCATCATTTCTGACAGTAGCTATTAACTTTTGCTGTTTAGAAGTTAATTTAGTAGAGGTCTGCAATTTTTTAAAGTCTAGGAAACCTTGATAAATGAATCAGCCTTTGTGGTAAACTCATTAACGATACATGCACTGCAGTACCTTTCATTTTTTTTCACTGTAATCCTTTGGTTGCTGGGTTGCCTGAAGGATATAGGTTGGCTTAAAGTACAACAATAAGTTTTGCTTCAACAGATACAGCTGACATTGCAGAATATGTCTGATGTTTTCACAGAAGCCCTTTTGGTTTACTGAAACTTTTCACTTCTGTCTAATACATGATTAATAATCATCAGTTTCAAAGACCACAATTATCTGCACTTTAAGAAAAACAAATTTGTTAAATAAGGATATTTTGAATCTTTATACTTGCTGCCAGCATAATATGATGGAGTCTTCATAATTTTTAGTCTTTCAAACATGTTGCAGTGATAATGGTTTTATGTTTTAGGCATACTACTTGCTATAATTCATTCTTTCATTGTCTTATTATCTACATTCTTCAGTGCAGAGACTAAGTGGGAACTAGAACCTATCAAAACAATTTCATGGCAGAGACCCCCCCCCCAACTATATCCCTCTTTTAAGGCTGCAATCTTTTCAAGTGTTCAAAGTTGAACTTTTTTATGCAAAAGTGACATTTTTGCAGGACTAGCCATACCCACATCCAATGCAAAGGACTGGTATTCATTTTTTGCCAAACAAAATTTGATTTGCTATATAACATTAAGGTGTTTTGAATACAAAATAAATATTTGATGCAGTTATTAGAGGAAATTTAGGAAATAGTTTTTTCCATAATGTATCAGAACATTTGTCATTTTCTGTGTTTTTCCAAATGTCCCAATAAGTATTGCCCCACATAAAGAAGGACAGGTCACAATCCTACCTACATTTGGAGGACTGCACCATTAATATACCAGCTGTTTTTTTTAACTCCATCAGATCATGAAAAACATATGTTTATTCTCCAGAGTTGTATGATTTCTGCATTTGAAAGATAAGTAGGCTTCCAGTGTTCTACTATTCTTTATCTTCATCAATTTTATGAGCATTTAAACACAACACTATATTGTGTCATTCTGCATGGAATCTCTGTGCAGTTTTTCACAAAGGACGATTTTATTGTGAGAAAGCATGTTTTTCAAATGGAATTGTATAGAGGTATGGGCTTAGTTGTTGAACTGGCTGCTGCTAGACAACATACTGATAGTGCTGGGTCATGCTGGGTCAAACTATAAAATCATGGAAAAGGTAGGAGACAGTATTTGTTAAAAGTCACTCAGGTGCCTTTGACAGTTTTCAGTAATTTCTGAACATTTTCAGGATCTTTGTATTCAGTACCTTGGTTTTGAAATTATGTCTGAACAATGAATCTGTAGCTGTCATGTGGAATTACAAAATAGCTTTTGAATGAAAGTAGCATAGATCATAAGGTAGGCTTACATGAACAGCTTGTTTAAAATCTAGAGAAAAATGTTAAGTATATGTGTGTTATTTGTAATGTTATGAGAATATTTTTCTCAGAGGAAATACAGACTTGTTAAAACCATTGCAACTGTGGATCATTATAAGGATATTTAGTGGTACCTTATATTAATGTTATTGTCCCAACTATTGAATTAAGTCTGTATAGTTGTCTTATACTTTAGAGGAGATTTTTATAGCTAGCATACAAAAATATATTAACATATTTTATAGCAAAAAGAGTAAAATGACAGTAAAGTGTTTCAAACTATGGGCGCACATTGATATTATGCTGAGTTCTTGAGGCCAGAATGCAGAGTACCATTTTGGACATCCTCATATTTGAGGCATGCTGATAACTATGATACAAGTAATTTTACGCAAACCTTTTCTGCTGAGTCATTTAAGAGTTTTAGAGCTTGGTTTTATGAACTTGAGTAGTTCCAGTGTAGGGTATGTTTTTTGTAGCAGGTATACAAAATCATTGCCTGTATGGTACCAGTGTGAGTTGAAGACCCATAATATGTTAAAAATGCATTCTCAGAAAGTTTGTAGTCAAAACCCTTATTAGAAGCATTTCATAACAGGTTCACTGAATAACAGTGAGCTCAGAACTAGTATTAAAGTGCATAATGGCACTTAGATCAATTTATAGCAAGACCATAAAAGAGCAAAGTTCTTTCTTGCTCAAGGAGGAGGCAGATTATATGGAACTTGTACTGCTGTACCTGACCGATACTGTGTGTCAGGAGGTTGGTTGTCAGTGAAAGATCTGGAGATGCAGTAAATTAAAACTACTGGGCTAACCTATACAAGATCTGCTTCAGGTAAGGTTACCTCTCATGCTGGAAGAACTATTTAAGTAATTCCCAGAAAATGTTACTCAACAAATATGGAGAAAAGAAGACATCACAGAGGAATGAAACAAATGGTTAGAGTACAGGTATGATAAATATATCATGTTAAAACAATTTATGGATTGGATTCCAAAAGCTTTTGGTGTGGAGTAACATGAATAAGGTGAAAGTACTACTCTGTGTCTGATTTGAAATTTAGGGCTCTGCCAGTCCCCATTCAACATATACGAATGGTGACTGAAGATGAACTATACCAGGTTCCAGCTCACCTCACCAAATTAATTAGAAGTTTATATCGCTGTTTCACCTATGCCTGAGGTTAAATCAGTGATGAAGGCCATTGAAATGGGTATCACCCCGTCGTCTGGGTGTTACACTGGTGGCAGAGTGATGTCATCCCCATGAAATGTATAAGCACTTAAGGGTATATAAATCATCAGTTTCTTGCATTTTTTATATCACTGGTTATTTTTCTCTTTTTTGTTTTCACATTACAATTATAATTCTCATATTTTTCGTGACAGGTAAAATATTTTTTCATTTCTTCAAAGATATCAACCCTTTTTTTCATATTAGTAACTGAATATATAATAATTATTCTCAGTGTTGTCTGCTTGCTTCAATAACCTTTTATTACCATCTTTCACATTTTTCCAATGTTAACATCTAATACCTCTGTCTCATTATTTTTATATTTCATCTGCTACCTTTGTCTCATAATTATTATTAATCAATATTCTAAATCTGGAACATTCCTCTTTGCCCATAGTCCCTATTACTTCCCTCCATATATAATTTTAAAGTGTATTTTTAGTTGTTCAGATACAAATTTTATATCGAATTAGCAAGTAATGCATTGCTTCACATTCTTCCACCATTCCAAAACTACAAATCATCTTATTTCATTTTTAAACTATTCACTTTCAGATACCATAGAAACATGAACTTTTTCTTTTATTTGTATTTACTTTTTACTTTTTAAACCTTTTTTGCCTAGAATGTACCCTACTCTATCACTTATCAGAGTTTTTACTTTACTTATCTTTTTAATTTCATCCCTATCAGTGTCATTTTTATTCTAAAAATATTCTCCTCTATCCTTCTTTCTTAAAACTTCATATCAGTTCTCTTCATTAACATCTTAAGCATTTTAGTTACATTTGTCTTAAGTAGTACATTGGACGATTGCCAACATATTCCTCATTTGGCACAAGTTCCCCTTCTGGCAATAATTCACTTTCTAGCAAATTTTCCATTTGTTTTTAACCAGCAGTTTCAACATTTACCTCCCTTACTTCACATGCTAAGTATAAATGCATTATCTTCATATCCTCTGCACATGCCCTTTTATAATATGCAGTGGGATCCCTCTTCACAAACTGGTTATACATCCTCTTTATCACAGTCATGTATAAGGATCAATCATTGCCACAGAAATATCACATTTTAGGTTTGACCCATATATTGCACAGTTCACCTTTTCCCATTTATCATGAAAAACATGGAATGTGTTGCAGTTCTTTATTCATATATTACTGTGTTATTCCTGCTCCTAAGCCCTACTCTGTCTTTTATGTATTTTCTGTATTGTCTCAGTGTCTTAAGAAACTTCAGAAAGAAAGTTTTTCAGTTGACCTTTACTAAATTCATCAATTCTAACCTGAGCTGTCAACAGCATTTGCACAGTCATACCCGAGAAAACAAACCCATTCTACAGACATATTTACTTCTGTTTCTTAACTGACATTATGCATCTTTCCGATAAATGAAAAGATTCAAATGTAGATTCCACAAAATGGCTGTGTCCCCAGATGTATTAGTTAACCAATCCAGGAGCATTGAAACACATGGACAGACATATTTGTCCACACAAAATATGTATTAATAGCAACATCCTTTTTACTTTGGTTTCCCACCACAGATCTCATTGTTTTTTGCAGCCACTGCTACACACTCTTTTTTCTACCAGCAACAACCAGCATATAGGATATCTGCTATCTGCTGGAACTCTCTGTATCTCTGCCTTCCATCTAGACTCATATATATATTTCTCTGCATGGTCCTTCTGTAATAATTGCTTACTGACTGTCCAACAGCAAAACAGACTCTCTGGAAACAATGCCTACTCAGTTTTATGTTCCATGCGTTGTTAAAATGTACATTGTTGTTGCATTGCCTTACAATCCTGCAGTCTTATCAGCAGGCTGATCTTCATCCATCAATGCTATTAATGTTGTGTTTATCCAGTCTCCTGTCACTCAGGATTGTTATACTCACTCCATTATTAGTAACTGTGTCTGATTTTAGATTTGCATCCAGTTGTCTTATCACATATCCTTCCTCAGTAGGTTCCACTTTGATGTTCCTCTCCCCAGGGACAAACACCATAGCACTCTCTGGAGAAAGTACAAAAACATTTTCCAAGTATGCTGGTTAAATTTACTCTACTCAGTATGAGCACCACCTCTGAAAAGATTCCATAGACCTAGTGGAACTAACCCACCAACAAAAAAAACATAAAGTAAATAAATTATTTAAATTACCTACCCTTAAGTATTCTAAGTCTGTAAATTACTTGTTGCAGCAGTGACCAAGGAAAGTCATACTAAAGACGTGATATGTCATCTGCTGGATTGCCAACTGGCTCACAGATAGGATTCAGATAAAATAGGGAAACTTAAATATACAAAGAGACTAGTTGCCAAAGGAGTCCCCCAGGGTTTTATGCTAAGACCTCTACTGTTTGTTCTCTGCTTTTCTGAAGTAAAAGCCAATACCAAAGGGTTTGACTGATTAAGTTTGCAGATGACTACAAGCTAAACCTCTCAACTGTCCAGATTTTTTCCTCATGTTTCTGGTTTGTTCCTCATAAAATTTACAGGTTTCTGGTAAATCACTGAGGATTGAAGTCAATAAATAATGTCATATTTTTGAGTTTTAGACACTATATTTTTCAGAAAAACACATGCTAACACAAATTCTTTCATTGTAGCAACTTTCTAAGTTTATAATTGCAATGTTTAAAATCTGTCCCTATTTTTGGGCCTTTTGGGCCTTTGTGTCCCCATTATTTCAGGCTTTGTCCAGATTTCTTGCACTAAGAGGTTGAGAGCTATACTGCAAGCTAGGAGCAGTAATTGAATCCTCAAATGACTTAGTAATCTTGCAGGAAGGTTTGTCCCTAATATATCAGTGGTGCTAAAATCATGGACTGAACCTAAATGCCAAAAATACATTATTCTATCCTTTGGGAAATCATCTAGCTCAGGAACCTACCACATTGACAAAACTCTCCTAAACGTTAACCCACTTGTTCAGGATTTGGGAGCTTATGTGGACAGTGACTTAATGTTTGACCAACATGTGTTTATTGTTTTATGAAAATCCTTATATACTGCATAGCTGATAAACAAAGGGATTGTGTCAAGATCTAGAAATGTCATTGCCCCCCTTTACTCAGCTATTACTAGGCCAATCATTGACTATAATGTCCCCTTATGCATGTATCTGTTTAGACATATGCAACAACTGGATTGCCCAGGGAGATAGCTTACTGAAAGTATACAAGACCTTAACAGCATGTCCTACATGGAGTAAATCAAGGTCCTGTCACTATACTTGGTATCCTACAGACTGCTAAGAGGTGACCTGTGTCAGGCATACAAGTCATCCTCTGACTCAATGCTAATGGATTTGCTGCATGTCAGCAAGTCAATTGGCATCAAAAATACTCGGTCTAGGGATCTAAACCTCTTCTACAGCATCAATAGAATGGTTTGGAAGGACAATATATCATGCAGAAGATATCTCTGCTCTGGAACAGACTCCCCATGCACACAAAACAAAGCTCATCCCTGTCTAGATCTAAATGCAACTTTAATCTACGGGTGGGAAACAGAAAATTTACCCCATGACTGCCCTCTATACTAATAATAGAGAGACACAGTTTCTAAATGCTTTATCTCATGCACATGTCACCTCAAATTATCTATGGTTTGATCCCAGTTATTCGTATTAGGAGTAATATATAATTATCTACTATGGTATGGGTAAGGCTAATCTGTAACCAAATAGGATAGGTTAATTTAAGCACAAAAAGGGAAACTGACTAAGTTTAAAATGACCTGCAAGGGTAGCTAGGTTAGTACTTATGAATCTATGCTACTGAAGCATACAGCTAATAAATCTCATGTAGAATATTTAATAATTCTCAAAGAATAATTGCGATAAAGATAAAGATGACCATTGTCGCTTGTCTGGTCAGGATAAAACATATAAGTGGTTGTGGGTTCAGTTCAAGCAGCTTTATTACAGACAAACACATCAGGAATGAGGCTTTGTAACTTAAATAAACTTATAAACAGACTGACTACCACACTCATACATGTTAACACTCTGGCTGTTGTCTCAAAATGGCACTGCTGCCTGCACGTGCTCACTATGCTTCTTAAAGTTACATACACATGCTCTGTTCTACATCCTCTCTCTTTGAGAAATAGAGCATATACCAAATGACAGTATTCAATGACAAGCAATTACACAGAAATGATTTTTTGACATGCAATTATACATAACTAATTCTTTGACATGCAATCATACAAAATTAGACACGTATAAAACAATCATGTCCAGATTGTTGTGTATTTCACAGTAGGCCTAGAAATATGACCTGATCATGTAACATAAAAGTCAGAAATGGACTTAGCAATGGGGACTGTCTTCAAGGAATGTTCAACTCTGAGGACAACTGGGACATCATCAGGAACGGGAATGGATACTGAGATGTGTTCTTCGGTATGAATATTGTCAGGGTTGCTCTGAGATCTAGAGTCTGTATCAAAAAGTAGCAAAAACTCAAGTGTGCTAGCTTGTGTTTTTACTAATGTTTTTGCTACTTTTCTGTAAAAAAAAAAAAAAAACTGTAAGCCTGTTTCCTACCTTTCCTGTAACTAGCATTCCAGATACAGATTTGCTGTATCCAGGACTGTATGTAAGCTTCTGAGACCCCCAAGTCTTTCCTGTGTTGGAGGGAAGCCTTCTAGCTTATCAGTGGGAGTGGTAAGCACTAGGTAACCTGTCTACCACATAAGGAGTGGTTCTGGCCCAGAAATTGTAGTTATTGGCCATTTGGGCAATATCTTCCATCTCTCTCAACTTTCTGATTTGAAAGCCTGCATTTGCACTTGTTTCTGTCCTGTAAGTCATCTAGTTCAGATACAGATTCTTAGTTTTAGCACTTAAATTTGCTTATTCATGCTCAGCACTTGTTCAGAACTTGTAAGCACTAAATAAGCTACTAATTACTATAGCACTCAATCTTCCCCATTACCTAGAGGAAAACAGTTTTTGTACTTACTTTTCTCACTGGCTTAGAGAAAAACAGCTCTTGTACTCACTTTCCTCACTTATCTAGAGGAAAATAGTTTTTTATTCAGGCATGTCCAAGGGTCAGCTCCCAGTGTTCTCGCCTGTCTATCTGATGAATCTGAGCATCTTGACGCAATGTAGAAATTGCCTCATGTACACAGACAACTCTCTCCTCCTACCACCCAACACTACAACCTGTGAGAGATGCACTTATCTAGCCAAACTGGTGGTAAAGCTCTCTCCAACCAAGACTGAACTTGACAGTCATGAGGAGAAGGTAAACATTTGCACCACACCACACTCATCACATAGTCTCACTAAATCTACACCACCAAAATCCACACATAGTAACACAAAAACATTTGCGGAGGCTCTCAATAATAATCTGTCTAAGCAACAGAGACCTCCAAAACAGAAACACAAGCAACCTCCATCCCCCAACACAACCCAAATGACACATAGCCCACAGACTCAGTGTGCCACTCAACCACAGCCAATAAGGCAAAACAACGTACCCAACACACTAGTCATAGGTGACTCTATAGCCAGGCACATTGATGTCCCACTCACCGGGCTAAACAAGGAGAAGGTTAATCCTTACGATCCCAAAACCCAGCACTCACACAAGTACAAATATG
>NC_056725.1:256663550-256748550 GCF_019279795.1 Protopterus annectens
CCCCCAACAGCATGACATATGTACAAAGCTTGGTATGTAGGTGGAGGACAGAGGCAGGAACACAGGCACATATGTGGAAAACTGTTGCCATATACTAAGCAAGTTGCTGGTGTTACAGAGTAGTCTGCAACATACCCATAGTCAGGGAATTGAGGTCAGAAACAGAAATGGATGTAGCCATGTACTGACAGAACTCAACACACACACTGCCAGTGTAATATCTGACACAGGACCTGTGTGGTGGACAGACAGAACATGATAGGCATACCTCTGGCCAGCAAGAGGATTGGCCCACAGTTGTGAGCTATGCAGACAGACTGTATTCAAGGTAAACTAGTATGAATGCATGCACCCTATAACATCAGTACTATACAAAGCATAACAAAACTCTACTCACAGTCTGTCTGTAGTTCCTGATCCTCCTACAAATATGTGGCTGCCCTGAGTGCACCAGTTTTCATTTAAGAGGTATTGCTACCTGCTGTCTGTAACACTGATGCCGACACACAGGAAGGATGTCCATCACACAGGAAATGTAAAGGGACCACACCCACATGATGTAGGGATTTATAGTGGGTGGTTGCTATGACAGTGGTAATTGGAAGTACTACGCATGTGTAATCATATATATATGTGGCTATCTGGATAAGTATATGTACATATATTTCCACCATATGTCCTGGACATGGAGTGTAGCCCTACCCCAGCCCCTATAGTCCCAAAGTCATAGTGCAAGGCGATGTCAGGTATGTATAGCAGGTATATTAGCAGACTATTGCTACTGTCATTGGGATTGTCTTCACAGACATAGTGTGTGTGGGAGGTCACATCTGTTTATAACATGTATGCCATTGGATACTGACAGACATCCAAAGGACAACATTGTAAAGTACCGTTGCTAGCATGTAATGCCCTTGTGGACTGCAGCAGAGATATTGGCCAATATATGTGGAAATTCTGACACAGTCTGTACAGTCCAGAGGTATACACACAAGCCCTTAGTGCAATACATGTGTACCATGCCTGACAATATGGATGTAGACAGCCATGTAGATGGGTATAACACATAACGACTAGTATACATTTGCCACCAATGGTTATGCATTCACACACCCCTGTCTGGCCTGACACATAATGACCGCTGGCACAGGGGTGCCATGGCCACATACTACTGACTAGATATTGACATACATCTGTACAGCATCCCACTGCTCTGTCTGACATACATGACTTTTAAGGGAGGCCCGGCAGCAGTACATCTGGCAAGTATCTGCACATGACATCTCACTGGGTAAGTACACTAAGCTGCTAGGCATGTAACAATGCACTGTGCAGGCTACAGGCAGACTGGCTGAACACTGGCCTACATCTCCTATGGGGAAATGCACATGTACCTGCATATATAGCATGCTCAACAGGCATGTCACAGCAGAGGTTAATATACACCTGTGTGAAAGTGCATAACCACAACCAATGTGAACACAGCCACAGCCACATATGATAAGCTAGCATAATATTACAGTATATGGACTATCTATTCTACACCATCCTCATATGTGCCACTCACAAACTGACCCTACATATACTGGGCCACTACACAGTTTGGTCTGATGGCTGTCTGTGGTATGGGACATGTGTGTATGGCCCTACAAACATGTACGCCAATACGGTACCATACAGTGGAGCAGCATGTAACATCAGATAGGAGGGGAACTAGAACAATGACATCTACCACAGCCTGTAGACAGGCTAAAGTACATATTAACAATACACAAACTGTTGACATTCATCATAAGTATACAGACCTCAGTACCGTACAAACATTCACAGAATGTCCAGGTGATGTCACAAAATATAACCCCTACTGTACATAACATGTGTAGCAGTCTGATATATCACTGGCTTGTTATCGGATATGATGACACTAATTATGGTGTACAGCACATATGCACCACTTCATGCACAACATATGTACAAAGGTTGACAGAGGTGTGGCTGGAAGCACATACACAGGGGCAATATTGACATGTTGCTGTGATAACCTCATACATTTGCTGTTGTAATGGGCTTTGTTTCAGCATATGTCCTATGAGGGATATGAAGCCAGTAACTGTCACAGCTTTCACCATCTACAGACTGCAATCCTCACACTACCTTCTGCAGTCCACAGATAGATGCTCCATGGATAAGACATAAATCCGAAGGCACAACACTGCCCAGTCTGCAGATGACCCTGCAGATGGGGATTCCTCATAAACATGGAACTAACATGGCAGGTATTGAGACATGTAGGACAGCCATATCCACACACACACACTGTTAAACCAACATTACTCCAAATGCTGTATAGGAGCACTTACAGTCTGTAGTCAGGTCAGGCACATCCCCCTCCTGTTTGCTGCCCTGTTTCCAAAGTCTATGTTGTTAGAGGTAAATCCCCAGTCCATCTGAGAAATTGTTTTCCAAACAACATATTTAGTTCCTGCTCACAGTGAATGAAAAGGGCCAACACCACCATGATGTTCCTAGATATTGGAGTATGTTTCCATGCAATTGACTATGGGAATGTTACTACAGCTGTTCCACATGCAATCAGCTTGGGGAGGGCTGCAATTTGTGCAGAGGCCATCAGCTGATCATGAGCATCACTTAAAATACACTTGCTGCTGCTTAATCAAAGCAGGTGTAGGTCTCCACATCCATCAGAGAGGGAGTGGGAGAGGCAGATAGAGGCAAAGACATGGCAGGGGGGGTGGGAGAGTAAAACTGAAGCATGTTTGTTCTACACACCTACCAGCACAGGGTATCAAACCCCTGTTGACTATGTAGTTCTATCACAGTTGTATGCAGTTATTGGATGTGCCACATGGGTTACCTGTTGTGGAGCACTCAGAACATATATGTGATGGTGAGTGATATCTGCAACAGGGATACAGTAGCTATATGGTAGGTGACGTACATGTGCCCATCCGCACGAACAGGTGCCAGTGTCAACACAGCCACACTCTCACAGGGACACACACACATCGACACACTTGACAGGGCTAGGAGTACAACTCATCAGTAGTGGGATTGCCACAACACATCACTGTGCAGGTATCATGTGCACCACATGGATCATACAGAGTTTGTATGGGCAAAGGGTATGAGCAGGTGTCTGACAGACAGCATGCTTTTGTATGCCCATGGGGGTTGTAGTGAGTATGGCTGTGAACATACAACACACACACAAATACACAGGGTGCCAGTACTGACATGCATGGGTGCATGTCTGCACGGGTGTGTGGTGGTCAACTGTGCCAGCAGGCTATACAAGGGTAGGCAATTGAGTATACCTTGGCTCAAGCCACATTAAAATGGTCTGCATTGTAGCTCAGGGCTGTAGTTTCTGCATTTGCCCACACAGGTGGGTATTTTATCCCCCATCCAATCACCTGGGTGATTATTGTGTGTGGCCAATGCTGTGCATCGCTTGCCATGTATGTGTTCCTTAGTCCATGACATGGACAGTGTCTGGGATGTGCACACCTTCCACATGCTTGTACAATGACATGTGGAACTGTACCTGGGGTGTCTGGCCCATGTTATGAACACAAATTATCATCAGATGTGCCAGTTTTGCCCACCTGTGGCAGGAACTGGTAATGAGCAGCAGGTTTACATTGCACCTACATTGATAGCATGCTAACAACATTCCCTGGTGTCAGTGACATGCCCATACAGGACATGTTATCAGGCATGGTATGTCCATTGTGGGTCACATGTGATGACACCACAGGTGGTGCAGGTGTCCATTGGAGAGATGCACTTTCTGCATGTACATGCATATTGGACAGATGGACAGGGTGACATGTCCTCTGTAGCCCACTGCTATCACTCCATAGTTACTATCAGTGGTCAAAATGCAGTGTACTACCCACATATTGACTTTTGCCTAGGCATGTGTGTGTATGAGACATGGGTTGAGAGTGTGCTCTTGGTAATACTGCGGTTGCTAACTGTGATTGCCTAGCCTTGATGTCACATATATGGGTATGGCTTTGCACCCCAGCCTCTCAGCTATTTCACATCTGTTATCCCTGTACGGTGGACATTGTGATATATAGTAGGGCCACCATATAAGAAACATGCAAAACCCACTCCACATTGGTCACAGGTGTCACACACTCACAATCACCTCTACACAGGGTACGAGTTACAAGCACACACACACCTGTCATCTTTGGGAGTAGAACCCCTACCTAATTTGTTTATTACATTCCAGCACTATGCAGTTATAATACGCACCACATACTTTACTGGAGTACTCCTTCCCCAAAGGTATATTTCACAATGAATGACATCGTCAGGATTGCCATAGGAGGGCATTTCAAATGTACTGCGAGTGACTAGCCTAAAATGCATTTCTCCCTACACAGACAGTGACACACACATAACCACTACTGACATGTGTGGGCATAGAACCCCTAACAGAGATCAATATCACTCTACAGCATGGAGCTGTCATAGGATGCACCAGGGGGCTTATAGATAACTCCTTCCCCAAAGGTGTATTTTACAATGAATGACATCAGCAGGATTGCCAAAGTAGTGCATTTGAAATGTACTCCAAGTGACTATGTAAAATGCATTGCTCCTTTCACAGACAGTGACACACACAAAAAACATCCACAACCGACATGTATGGGTATAGTACCCAAACAGGGGTCTATATCACACTACAGCATGGAGCTGTTATAGGACAGACCACAAGGATTACTAGAGATCTCCTTCCCCAAAGGTGCATTTTACAATAAATGACATCAGCAGGATTGCCAAAGTAGGCCATTTGAAATTTATTCAGTGTGACTAGCCTATAATACATTGCTCCATACACAGGCATTGAAACACACACAAAACATCCAGAACTGCCAAGGGTGGGGATGGAACCCTACCACACTTCTAAATCACACTACAGCAGTACGCAGTTACAGGATACGCTACAGAGATCACTGGGTGACAACCTTCCCAGAGGTGAACTTCTAGGTGGGTGACATCAGCAGCCTTGCCAAAGTTGAGTATCATCCAGATGTAACTAACAATGGGCAAAACTGCAATTCAAATTGTAGCTTGCTACGGATCACTCACCATGCCCCAGGACCCCCATTCTGCATTTCTGGAAACACTGGGAAATATAAAGGTCCTAACAAACACCCTAATTTGGGGTGATTTTAATTACCCAAACATTAACTGGGAGAACTACTCGACAACTAACTCCCTTACCCAAAATTTCCTAGAATTTATAAATTCAAACACCCTGGATCAACTGGTCAACACTCCCACCAGAGGTGACAACATATTGGACCTGGTCATCACCAACATGGGGGACCGGTGTTCCACACCAGAGGTCAACCCCTCGCTGGTTAGATCTGACCATAAACAAATCACTTTGGATATCCACATTCTGCCCCCACCCCCGGACAAGGAAACTACTGTGAAAACCTTTTCAAAAGCAAACTTCACGTTACTTAAGACCAAGGTGGAACGTTTCAAAGCCCCCATGCTAAAGGATAATGCTGTCAAAGCTGCAAAATCCTTTACTAATGCATTCTATGGGCACTTACAAGAATGCATGGATCATGCTATCCCAAGCAAAATCAAGACTCATTCCTCCAAAAAAAGGAAACCAGTCTGGTGGACTCCTGCCATAAACAAGCTATACAATAGAAAGAGGAAACTAGTACAGAAAAGAGTAAAATCCCAAGAAGGGAAGGCATCCCTGATCAGTATCAGCAAGAAACTATGATCCCTCATAAAATCATCCAAGGCGAGCTTTGAAAGAAAAATTGCCAAGGACTCCAAAGATAACCACAAGGCATTCTTTAGCTATGTCAAGAATCTAAGTGGCAATGTCAGATCTGTTGGGAGTTAGTGCAGAATGGCACAAAATACACTGAACTGACCAATATCGCCAACATCCTGGCAGACAAGTTCAGCACAAACTTCACCCCCTATCACCCCCAAAAGGGCCCATAGCCATAACAGAAGAATGTAGACCCCCTGAAATCACAGACACTCAGGTTAAAACAGCCCTCTCAAAAGCCAAAAACACAGCATCAATGGGAAAGGATGGTGTCCCAGGCTGCATCCTACACGAGCTCAAAGATGAACTAACAACTCACCTACATACACTGTTCAAACTCAGCTTCTCCACAGGTTATGTACCCCATAGAGTGGTGCACAGCAATGGTTATTCTGCTCCACAAAGGTGGAGCCACAACAGACCCCGGGACTATCGCCCTATAAGCCTGACTAGCATGGTCTGCAAGGCTATGGAGCACATCATCATGGAACTCATTAACAGAGACATTGGGAACCTCCAAACACTGGACCCTACCCGGTTTGGCTTTGTTAAGGGCAGATCATGCCTCCTAAACCTGATGGACATCTTTGAGACAGTAACCAAGGCTATAGATGAGGGAAAGGTGGTACACACAGTCTACCTAGACCTTGCAAAGGCCTTAGACACCATTCCCCATTCTGGTATTATAGACAAGCTCACCAGCCTGAACATAAACCCCTACATCACAAGATGGGTTGCCAACTGGCTCATGGACAGAACCCACATGGTGAGAGTTGCAGGAGCTAGGTCCAACTCTAAACTGGTTACAAGTGGCATTCACCAGGGCTCAGTCCTAGGACCCCTCCTGTTCAGCATATACTTCTCAGAGGTCCAGGCAAGCACAGGGGGACTATGGCCGATCAAGTTTGCAGATGACTACAAACTAGGGGCTATAACTGACTCTCTGGCTGAGACAGACAGCCTTCAAAAGGGTCTCACTGAGACAGATACCTGGTGCCAAAATCATGGCCTCAAGCTAAATGCCAAAAGGTGCATAGTCATCCTCTTTGGAAAAAACAAAGTACCCACAAACTACCACATAGGTGGTAGTCTCCTAAATACAGAAGACGTAATAAGGGATCTAGGGACCCAAGTAGATAGTAATCTCTCCTTTGATAATCACATTTCCAAAGTGGTTAGAAAATCCTTCTACGTGGCCCACCTTATCACAAAAGGGTTCACATCCAGATGAAAAGAGGTCCTTGTACCCCTCTACTCATCACTCATCAGACCCATCATAGAGTACAATGCCCCATTTGGGATGTACCTTACAAGACACCTGCAACATCTGGAAAAACCACAGAAGTACCTCACCAAGAGAATCACTGGCCTCAAGTAAATGCCCTATGCAGCTCAACTGAAGAAACTCCAGCTGTACTCGGTTGCATACCGCCTACTCAGAGGTAATCACTGCCTGACATACAAAGCCATGTCCAACCCAGAATTGATGGACATGCTCCACCTAGAGAATACCTTATCCCCTCGAGCCAGATGCTCTAGGGATCTAAACCTTACCACAACAATAAATAGGATATACTGAATGGATAGATTCCTGTCCCAGAGACTTCCCATGCTTTGGAACAAGATTGCAATCTACATTAGGCAGAGCTCCTCACTAACACTCTTCAAGAGAAACCTTGATGAGTGGATGGGAAACAGAAAGTTTACCCCGGGGAACACTTCAGTGGCTCTGCTGGACAGAGGAGACACAGGGAACTAATCTAAGGGGGTGGTGAAAGCCAACACATTCTGGCTAGGTTTATAAATGTCTTCAGGCAGATAGCCTAGTACCTACCTATGAACCTATGAATTGTAAGGAGTGTGAGTACCCTAAAAAGCATTGCTCTCTATACAGTCAGACACACACAGACTCACAAACAGTTGTCAAGTCAGTGGTTAGAACTCTTATCTAACTACTTTATCACACTACAGCAGTATGCAGTTACAGGAAGTGCTATAGTGATTACTGGGCTACAATTTTCACAGCGGTATATTTCTAGGTGGGTGATATAAGCAGCCTTGCCAAAGCTGAGTATATGAATTGTAAGGAGTGTGAGTACCCTAAAAAGTATTGATCTCTACACAGTCAGAGACAGACATGCTCACACATACAGTTGCCAAGTCTGGGATTAGAACTCCTACCCAACTATTTTATCACCTACAGCAGTATGTAGTTACAGGATGTGCTATGGAGATTATTGGGCTACAATCTTCCCAGAGGTGTATTTCTAGGTGGGTGACATCAGCAACCTTGCCAAAGTTAAGTGTATGAATTGTAAGGAGTGCGAGTACCCTAAAAAGCAGTGCTTTCTACACAGTCAGACATGCACACAAACACACACACAGACTCATTCACAGTTGCCCAGTCTGGGGTTTGAATTCCTACCTAACTAGTTTATCAGACTACAGCAGTACGCAGTTATGGGATGTGCCACAGAGATTACTGGACTACAGTTCTCCCAAAGGTGTATTTCACATTGGATGACCTCAGCAGGCTTGTCATAGTAGGGCTATGGGGAGGGCGATGTGTGCAGGGGCCATAACCCATTCATCTAGGGGTTGACATGCCACATGTGGGCACACACAGGGTCATATGTCACAGGTACATGTATACAGCTGCTAGATGACTACTTCCTTATACAGTCATGTTGCACAGCTGGCACATGCTCCACATAGTATATATGGCTGACAGATACTGGTGGCTAGAATCTGCAGTGAGTGACATCTGCACCTCATGTGTTTGGTGCCCTTTGGCTGTGTGCTGGGTGAGACAGGCCTGAATGGCTCCTTGTCACAGTCCCCTCTTCCACACATCTATGTACATCTACCTTTGCTTATTCTAGTATGTTGTCCTGACATATATGTGTAAGGCATGAGTGGTGCATACTGATGAGTGTCTGCACAAACCACTGCAACTACCAGATATGTCTGGTCCACTGGTGTTTGCAGTCATGGCCTTCATGTGTTTAAGTGTGTGAGCATGCCCAGTATGGCCGTCTGTATGAATGTGTGGAGCATGTCCAGGTAGTTTGTGCTGCAGTGCTGACCTTTGTGTTATACACCGACAGGTAGCATGCTGACTATGTAGGGTATCCATCGATCATTTGGCTTTGACTGTTACTACATTTCTGCTTAGCAGGGGGGCACACCTGACTGTTTCTACATTTTAACACAGGAGTGGGGGGCACACCTGACTGTTATTACACTACTATGTAGGACGGGGGCACACCTGACTATTTCTACATTTCTACACAGGACTGGGGGGCACACCTGACTGTTATTACATTACTATGTAGGATGGGGGGACACACCTGACTATTTCTACATTTCTACACAGGGTTGGGGGGTACACCTGACTGTTATTACATTACTATGTAGGATGTGGGAGGCACACATGACACTTGTACACATTTGCTATGACTGTACTGGTATGTCAGGTACTCCATTTCATTCTGTATTGCTAACTATCATGCTGACTAGAGGTATACCAGTGTACTACAGATCGTGGCTTTGTTTGCCTTACATATTATTGTCTGACTTCCTATCCTTCAGGACTAACATCCCACTGCCTGCCCTGCTGTGGTCTGTCTGTGTAGGCCTGGGGAGAGGTTAACCATGGTTAACCATAGCCATCATTCTGGGGCCATGGCACAGACTCTGTTTGGGTTTGTCTACACCTGTTCTGCTGGCTGAGACTGTTGTTGGGTATGTGAACCATCCTGACTGGCATGTGTGGGTCATATGGACACACATGTTGCTCAGCACATTTCTTGCAGTGGGTTTTGTACCCTGTGTAGTACTGGCTACTATGGTGACTCCAGTATGTGTTACAGATGTCATGGTGCCACTATGGGTATCTACTGTCTGCTGCCATAACATTCAGCCATCCAATTCCCTTGCATGCTCACATCCCTACCATAGCTACAGGTAACAACACATTTTACTCCATTTGGCAATTGGTAGGTTGAGTGACTTACCTTGAGGGGGTGCCAGATTTGTGGATGGTGCTGGAGGGCTGCCTATGTCGGATGCACATAGTATACTCACTATACATGGTTGAGCACAGGTAGTGTCATGTTTGGCATCCCTTTTACTGTATGTGCGAGTCAGAGAGAGGTGTCATTCCCTGGGTCCCTACAGTGTCAGTGCATGTGCTATGCATTGCCTCTTTGCCAAGGCCAGGGCATACTGGGCATGCCTCCTTCTGCCTACTGGGGCAGGCTCAGGTTGTTCCTCCTCTGGGTCACTCTGTGCCTGTGCAGGGCTTGGCATTGGTGGGGGGCTGTGTAGACCTGCCCCATGCTGTTTCTGCTGCAGCTGTTTCTGCAGGATCATATTGTGTAGCAGAGCACATACCATAACAATTTGGGAACATGTAGCTTGTGAATACTGCAAGGCTCCAGTGAATGTGTCCATACACCAGAACTATGACCTGAGCATCCCAAACACACGCTGTATTATATGTCTGGCCTTGGTGTGTGCCTCATTATGGTGTTGTTGTTTAGGTGTGTGTGCATTTCTGATGGGTGTAATCAACCATGGCTCCAGTGTGTACCCAACATCCCCCATTAGCAAATCTCTGGTACAGCTGTGTCAGATGCCATATGTGGAAATCGTCATAGCTTCCAGGGCAGCCAGCACACACAGTTATCATAATACCCTGTGCATCACATATGACCTGGCAGTTGATGGAGGGGATGCTGCTGCGGTTGATGCAGGCCCTACCCTGCTCACCAGGTGGTGCTTTGATGCATATGTGCATGCAGTCTATAGCACCCACTACCCCAGGGTATTCTGCTATTTGGTGGAAGAGATGCATAGTGCTGTTCAACACCTCATGGGTGTTGAGGAAATATACATGCTCACTGGCAAGTGCTGACATGGCATCCAGGAACTAGTGGAATACTCTGGATGCTGATGCCTGTGAGATCTCCATGATATCCCCAGTTGTGCTTTGGGAGGTACCTGTGGCTAGTATACCTAGGCCTACACATACCCTGGTATCCACTGGGATGGGTTCCTCTTGGTCAGTTTGGTGTGTCAGGTGTGGCCAGCACAGCTCAACAATTTTCTATAGGAGGTCTCTGTCTACACTATAGCACTCCACTATCTCCAGCTCATGTAGCCGCTGCTAGGTTACCCTGGGTCTGTACACTCTTCACCGTCTCCTCACTGTGGGTTGTTCGGTAGCATTCACATCCTCACCACCCTCAGCCTCTTGCACATGTTGTTCTATGTTGCCTGCTGCAGCCTTTCTCATTTTGTAGGTTTGTTTGTTAAAAGTTCCCCACTTGTATACACCGGTGGTGTAGAGTGCGGGAAAAGCCAAAATGGAAGGTGTTTGCTTAGTTTATAGTAGTGTTCTGGGCTGGGCTAGTCTGCTGCCTGTGTCATTGGCTGGTTTTGATACATTTCACCTGCCAGCTAAGCTAGTACTCCTTGATTACCTTCCTACTGCTGTTTGCCCTTCCCATTGCCCTTCTGTTTAAGTCTGTGTGCGCGCCACACAAACAGAGTGCTCAAATGTGCACACTGCTGCTATTTCCTAGTTTAACCTCTTTTTTCTTCCTGTAAAACCCGGTGTGCAGCGCGTACACCCACTTATGCTTTTTAAAGACTGCTAGGCAGGTTTAGACACACCCCCTAGCTTAGCTGTGCTAAGCTAGGAGCAAACCCGAGCCACTGGGCTCCAGTCCGCTTTAAGTATGCCTGATACACACACCCATGATGTCACCTACCTCATAGGCTTGCACACAGCTATTCATACTCTTACACTTTTGGGACCTGATTCACATGCTGGGGAAATCTGGAATTCACTAACCTTCCCCTCATTTGTCTCCTAATGCATAGTTACATGTGTCACACTGAGTCTCCCCCTTTAGCAACCACTACTCACTGGCCAGGTTGTCTTCTTCCTGCCATTAACTTGCAGGGCAGAATACTGTTTTTAGTTAGAATGCTTATTTTAGGTGCATTTTCTTATTTTCCCCATGATCTCATTTGCACGCGCTGCCCTATGCTTAAACAGCCGAGATCAGCTAAAAAAATAAAAGTTGTTTTTTTTAATTTTTTATATTGTTTGCAATGCCAATGGCTTTATACTTGACCATTGGTATGCTTCCTCAATGATATGCAGCCTTTATTTGGAGTTGTCAGAGCTCTGTTTTGGATTTTGCAGAAATGTACTCGGTTACTAACCGAATACATTTCTGCAGATAGCACTAGTCTTGCACGGATTATTGCAAGCTTCCTGGATTGCAAAATCACCTCATTTGCATGGATTTCACCTGCAAATGGGTGATTTGCATACCAGGGCTTAGTCCGTGCAAGATTAGTGCAGGAGCGATCATGCACGCCCCTGCAGGCTGTTCCTGGATCGCACGGCAGACATATTGCCTGCTTGAGCTCCTGCACCGATCTTGCACTCCATGCAAGCTTTTGAGAATCCAGGGGATTATTATTCTGTCTAAACATAGTTAATATCAATTATGGTAGATATCATAGCTTTGAGTGCTGTTTGATTAAGCCTGACATGGTGTTTGTGGATGCAGCTGTGTCTGGCAGTTGTTATATATTGCCGTTTTCATCTCAGAGAAGCTGTGAGTTGCGGCTTGTGATCGGGGTTTACTGATGCTTGTGAATCTTGAAGAGACATTTGGTGTTTTAGCCTGGATCCAGGGGAAGGGGGTGGATAGAATTGTTTTTTGGGATATTTTGGCAGAGAATGGGTTGTTTGTACGTCTGCTGAGTGAGAGGTGGGAGGGCTGGGGGAGTGTGTTGTCTCTTGTTGTGGTGGCTTGTTGGGAGGTTTCTTTTTTTTATCTGTTTGCTCTCTGTTCTTTTCCTGGCTGTTGCCTCACTGAAAGAGAGGGAATTTAGGCTTGAAGTTGCAGTGAAATGAAGCTTTGCTTCAGGTGCATTGTGAGCCTCTGGTATGCAGTACACAGACACACTAACAGAAACAGACACTACCAGGTCGCTATAGTAATGGAGACAGAGTGATGTTAATGCTTAATGGCTCTGAGGAGCCACCGCGATGATTCCTGACAATGATGTTTTTGGTTAGAAAAAAAAATATATATATATATATATATATATATATATATATATATATATATATATATATATATATATATATATGAAATGACTGTTTTAAACCACATGTACACATACTGATGGTCTCCCAACACTTTGTTTAGCTCATTAAGTTAAATCTTGATAAAAAAAAAAAATAAGCAGAATTTTATATTTAAAATGTATTTTGGTCCAAACACATTAAGGACTTATGTAAGAGTGGAAGTCTGAGTTATTGTGAAAGACTAAGAGCACTTGATCTTGTGCAGTACCCTTTGCAATGATCTGGGAGGTGAGCTTGCTTGGACACATTGAGCATATGGGGCTAGCTAATTCTAGGGGTGTTTGGGGTCACAAGGAAGTGCTGGAGAGTCATCGGATTTCCTTCATGGAAATATCTGTGGGAATGGAGGGTGTGTTGAGTGGTTCACTGGCAGAATGACCACTGCATGGAACAGGCTGGTAAAATTGAACAGGACAAATACTGGTTTGGACATTTTAAGAACAGACTGGAAACACACCACATGAATTAGTGAGTGATATTCTGGCAAAACTAGATGGGCACTATTGCCCGCGCTGATATGTGTGTATGTAAGGATGGAAATATACTTATAACAAATAAGAAACCAGAAGGGTCTCATAATTCAAAGTCTATGGATTGTAAAAACATGCTTGGAAGGAGATAATAATAAGAATAAACATTACAGCTTGTGGTCTGTCAAATAACTAAGCAACAGCCAAAAAAAAAAAAAACATACAATAGTTATGTAAAGTATGATTTTTGTAAATCTAGACATAAAATATAGAATTGTCATATAAGATGAAGCAGTCTGCTGAATTTAGATATTAAAAACAGTATTTAATAACATTGGCTTGTGTATAATAACACTACTGTCTTAACTTGTCATAATTGACATACACTACATTGAACATCAAGGGGATGCATGGTGATTTTTTTATATAAGTAAATATGCATAACAAGTCATGTAATTGCTTTAACTTGAATTGTAATTTTTGTAACCCATCTTGACCATATATAATACTTAAGCAGTTACCAAGATAACTAATGTTTTATACATGACATCAAACTGACAAAGTTGTTTAAGAGAAACAATAGAAGCCTGAAATTGAAATGTCACAGAATGTAACAACCATATTCTGAACAAATAGTATTAAATTGATAATAATCACTCAGTTTAACCTTTACTGATTATACAAAATAGAATGTTGCCATTTAAATCTAAAAATTTTCAGTTTATGCCATAAAATGGCAATTTATGTATATGGAAAGGGAACTTGTAATCATTAATCACAATAAGTGTATTTGTTGTTTTTAACTTATATTTTCACTTATTTTATAATAAGAAATGACAGATATGAAAATCCTTATGTGTAGGAAATGGGGGAACAGGGATGCACTGATAATTAAAATGCACTAACTGTCATCAATGTTTACATAAAACAAACTTGATGTTTTCAATATGTTAGCAACAAACAAAGTGTTTACTTAAATGCTGGAAAACAATGAAATATAACTTCTGATGTATCCAGTAAAATACATTGTATTATAAACATTAGGTATAAATATTATTACCATCTATTTATATTAAGTAATAAGTTTTGAAAGACTTCATCAATAAGAGTTAATATGTTAAATAACTGTGTGCTATAATATTTTATTGAGGTTTTTTTCTATGATACATCCTACTTTATTATGATTGAATTGCTTGTCATCTATCTTTCATGTAAATATTAATTGTTTATACAATAAGTAGACATTTATATTGCATTAGAAGTCTGTCTAATCAACAATAGTACTATATCTGTTCAAAATAATATAATATTGCTTATTCCTTTTACAAATATTCTCCATATGATAATTCAATTTATGGAGCTCAGATGTTCTGGTTTGTCAAGGTATGAGTGATAATCTGATAGACTTAGGTTTATCCATCAGATCAGGAATGATTTTCATTCCATGGCTAGTGCAGATCTTAGTTTTGTTAACATTTATTAATTTAAATTTATTTCACAAAAACATTGTTAGTATGCCTGACCAAAACATTACTTTATTGGTAAACACTCAAAGTATAAAACTGATAATTTCCTTTAAAAGCTCAAACATATACTTTGTAGTTATCAGAGGAAAATGTTTAATAGTCACAATAAAACAAAAAATGAATAGTCTAAATAACCTAAGATGGATTTAACATTATTATCTTTAAATACCAATGGCTTAAACAATCCTAGCAAGAAATTAAATCTACTCAAATATTTAAAACCGAACAAAGCACAAATTGTCTTCCTTCAAGAAATTCATTTCAAAACAAATGACAATTACAAATGGAATCCTAAGGAATATATGATATTGGGGCAATCCACTTATAAGAGAAAGACAAAGGGGTAACAGTTTTATGGATAACAAATGTGATTAACCCAGAAATCATTTATAAGTATGAAGCTAAAGAAGGCCATATGGCATTAGTAATAGTTAAATATAATAACAGAATATGGACCCTAGCCAGTCTATAATGGTTACCAGGCATTGGATCAAGAACTGTTAAAAAACACTTGGGTTTCATTTCTAATAATTTTAAAGGCAACTTAATATTAGGAGGAGATTGTAACTGTATATTTGATATTTCTGAAACTACAAATAAAAGACCACTGCGTACATCTGCTGTGTCAAAAGCTTTAAACAAGTGGGTAGAATCATTTCATCTTGTAGACACTTTCAAATTTAAAGAAGATAAATCTTTGTTGTTTTCCCATCAAGATCACAGATTTGGTACCCAAACTAGAATCGATAAAATATTTGCTGCCTATGACTTACACTCTAAAATCATTAATTTCTCAATCACTCCCTGTCCCTTTTCAGACCACAGTTCATTGATACTAAAAGTTCAAAATGGGTACAAACCATTAATCTTTAACTACAGAATTCCAGCATAGATAACTAAAATGAAAGAGTTCAAACCCTGGTTATTATTTGAATTAGAGTTCTTCTTAGATATTAATTGCACCACATAGATAATAAAATAATGATATGGGACTCATTAAAAGCTTACATATATGGTAAAACCCTAACTTGGTATAAAAAATTAGAGAATGGGATTCTGAATTTTTAGATCTACAATCCAAACTTTTGTCAGTAAAAGCTGAAAAAAATCAAAATCATTTGGAGATGAAAAAGAAAATAGACGTATTGAACAATAAATACAACATTCTAACACCTGCAACTAGTTTAGATTTAGAAAAACTAAAAATTAAATCCTTGGCCACTTCTCTCAAATATCTACATCATTTATCCACAAGAATCAAAATGCAATCAAAAGCTAATAACATAAAAAGTATCTTCCATGAAAAGAGAGGGGAAAATGTATTGGATATAGGTGACATTCCTGATGCCAATAGAAATCACTATATGGAACATTTCCAAAAAGAAAATATACATATCAGTCAATTAAATCTAGATGAAAAATGTTCTAATATAAAAAATGCCAGAAAAATTAAAACTAGATCTGCAAGCACTCATATCCTACAAAGAAATTACAGATACAACAACAGAAGGTAAAAATAATAAAGCTTCAGGTATAGATGGCATAATTATAGAAATATATAAACTTTTTCCTTCAAAGATACTATTGCTCTTCCATAAAACTCTATTAGAAATTCAGTCACAGGCTTTAATACCACCCTCTCATAGATATTCCTTAATCACACCAATCCTAAAGGAAAACAAATCCTCAAACCTCTGTACCTCATATAGGCCTATATCGTTATTAAATAATGACTATAAGATATTGATGACAATATTAACTAACAGAATGAAAATACCACTATCCAAAACAATAAATAATGATCAAACTGGATTTATATATCATAGACACACACATGACAATATTAAAAGGATAATTTCTCTTATAGATTATGTTAATAAAGAAAATAAAGAAACACTCATAACTGGCTTAGATATAGAGAAAGCATTTGATTCCCTAAATATGGACTATTTATTCAAAATTCTGGTGTTATTTGAATTTCTTCCTTCCTTTGTTCATCTACTAAAGAATTTTTATATATATATATATATATATATATATATATATATATATATATATATATATATATATATATATATACACACACAAATAAGTTAGCGTGTGTTAAGCTAGGTCCTTTCACCTCTGAATCTATACATATAACAAAGGGTACTAAACAAGGATGTCCCATGTCACCGATTCTATTTGCTTTGGCTATTGAAATATTGGCAGATTCAATATGTAATACAAAAATCAAAGGAGTAGATGTTTATGAAAAATACAATTCTAAAGTAATGCTCTTTGCCGATGATATATTATTAACATTATTCAATACAAAAGAAACAATAGAAGAATTACATATTTTAATTGACACATTTTGCAGGACTTCAAGACTCCATTTCAATAAATCAAAATCAAAATTTTTATTTTTAAATAAAAAAAAAAAGAATTGCAGACGAAGGGGAATCACATTATAGGGAAACAAGAATCTACCTTAAAATATCTAGGAATTGAGTTATGCAAGGATAACAATGAATTTGTCTCAAAAATCTACTATAATATCATCAATACAATTAAAATCTCTGTGGAAAAGTGGAATAAAATAATATTAACATTTGAAGATAGACTACAGTTAATAAAAATGGTTTTACTACCTGAGATTCTATATATAGCTTTGGCAATACAACTGTTACCAGAAAGGAATATACTAAAAGAAAGAAACACATGCCTCATAAAATTTTTATGGTTTCCCAAAAGAAATAGAATACCTTTAATAGATCATATCAGACCATGGAAACAGGGAGGATTAAACTTTCTTAATATAAAAACATATATAAAAGCATCAATATCTAAAACAATCTCAGATTGGATAAGTCCAAATTATTCTGTAAATTGGAAAGAATTACTAACTGCAATATCAATAAATACATTTGATTTACAAAAAAAATTTCAAATAGATAAAAACAATTTGCCATGGCACATAATATGTATTAGTATGTCATATAACATAACTAAGCCCACTAAAACTCGTATGATTAATTATTACATTAACTCATTTAAGAAAATTATTAATGTAAATATAGATTTAAAAATCTGGTTTGATCTTCTAACACCATTCATAGGCACAAAGAACTATCCACATAAAATATACAGAGAAATAATTAATTCCTGGGAACAGAAAGGATTTGTTTGTTGGTTTCAATGTATCAAAGAACTAAAAGTTCTGGAAATGCAAGCATTAGAAACAACATACACAATTCCACAACAAGATTGGCTAACTATCCAAAGCATGCTGATGTATTCGCAAGATTTGTGCAGAATAATTAGTAATTTTTCATTTAAAGAAATACCTAATCTTACAAAATACCTCTATGAAATCATATATAATGATTATGACATGGGAAATAGTACTTCAAAATTTTACAAGATATTGATAAATTATAAAACAACACCCAAATCCACATATTGGAATTATATAACAAAAGGACACTCATTACAGCTAACAGAAGAAATTAAATCAAATATTTTATTATCAATAAAACATACATGCTTTACACAATACTGGAAAGTTTTTAATTGGAAATTCTTGCACAGAGCATTCTTAACTCAAAATAGAATTACTAAAATTAATTCTTCCACAAAAGGAATATGCTGGAGGTATGAGCAAATACACAATGCAGATTGGAATTACATTTTTTTCGACTGTGTTAAAATTAAGCCATTTTGGAATTGTATTAAAAACTTTTTACAAGATTTATTTAATTAATTATTTAACTTATCTAAAGCTCTAGTATTATTAAATGTGTATGAAGGTCCTCATTTGAATGAGTCAAATATGTATCTAGTATGATTCAGCACTTCTAACGTATCAGTAACCAACTGAGAATATACAAAAATGTGAATATCCAAACACGCTCAACAGCAAGCACTACAGTTCCACAAGTATGTTAAGGAAAAAACTATGAAGTTTGTCACAAAGCTAACTTATTAAACAAAATTAAACACGATTAAGCACTTTCATCAACACCATTCTGATGGTCAACATTGGTGTTGAAAGAGCTTAATCGTGTTTAATTTTGTTTAATAAATTAGCTTTGTGACAAACTTCATAGTTTTTTTTTTCTTAACATACTTGTGTTACTGTAGTGCTCGCTGTTGAGCATGTTTGGATATTCACTTTTATGTATCTAGTATGGACAATACTTGCAATCTCAAGAAAGTGTAACAAGAAGATGGAATACAAACACAATACTGACTTTGCAAGACTTCTACAGCCTACTGAAGAACACAGCTTTGTTGGAAATTAAAATTAAAGAATTAGGGATTTATCCTAAACCATTTATTAACAATCCATGGAAAAAGTCTTATCATTGATTGACACTTTACAAATACACTCTGATAACTGGATTGTTATACCTATAAATTAATTATATATTGAGCTCTGTTATAGTGTCAGGCTGATGTAAATAGTGTGCATAGTTATTTAAGATATTATATACAAATACTATGGAATTTATTCAACTGTATTTGAAAAATAAAAAAAATTTTGAGAAAAAAAAAATTTAAAAAAAGAAAACCCCAGATGAAATGCATTGCACTGATCTGGGTGATATTTGTCTGATAATAGCAACAAGACTTAATGAGGGCAGAAACTTTGTCCTGAAAATTCCAACATGTTACTGAAGATCTCTCGCTCTCTCTTTCAGTTTACCTACCTTGACTATGAACCCAGATTTGTGTGCTCATAAATAATGAATACAGTGGAGGGCCTCTATGTGGTGTAAAATGTTATGGTAGCTATTTTGGATGGGTTGAGTCATAGATTACTTTTACTCATCCAAGACATCTTGGCTTTCATATAATCTTCATCAGGTTCAAGAATGCCACACTTCTAGAGGAGGTAACTGTAAATTTGAGTACTGTGCATATGGCGGTGCTACAATATGTCATCACAAAATGAGAACATAAACATGGTAAACAGAAATGGACTTAGTAGAGATCCCTGGGGAAACCTGCAGTTCAGAAGGCAGATTAAAGACAAGGTAATACTGGAGACCCCACTTTAGATGCTCTCATAGAGGTAGGTGGTGAAACAGGACTATGACAGATCACAATGTAGGTCCTGAATGACCGCAGTAGGATCCTATGGTGAAGCATCTCTAAAACAGCAAAGAGTCCAGGAATTACTAGTATGAAATAAAATCTTTGATCTTTTGTCAAAACTAGGGCACTGACTACCTGAGTACCTGAGGGAGTGCTAATTGAGATGGCAAGCTCTGAAACCAGACAGTTATAGATTAAAGCATTCAAGGGATTCTAAAAAAAGGATTAAGAGTGTCTACTCTTCACATTTATGCAATTTATGAATTAAAAAGAAAATGATAGCTATATCAGCAACTTCTCTAGGATGTCTGGATCCAAGGAGCAATTATTGAAAAGTGGTGTAATCAGGGCATCACTGAACACAGATGGAAATATAGCAGTTCTTAAAGATGAATGGATGCAGGACATCCAAGAAAGGTAAAGGGTGCAGTCCACAAGCAATGAAATATAGGCTTGATGTTAGCCATATAGGCTGTTAAAAAGTAGGGACTTCAGCTCTTTTCTAAGTGCATTCAAGCAGCTCTCTGAAAAAACTGCAAATCCCACATGTAGTCCTTGCTACATGTAGTCCTTGGTATGTATGTCCTTTGGTGGAGTCCAGTTTTTCTGTGAGAAGTAAAACAAACACTTCACAATCACTTATTGAAAATGCCTTCTGAGTGACGTAACAAGCTATAAGTTAACTGTTTTTTTCCTGAAAAAAAATGTCTAAGCTTGTTTTCTGCCTTTCCTGTTACTAGAGTCGTCCAGATACCAATTTGCTGTATCCAGGACTGTTTTGTAAGTTTCTGAGTTCCCCAGACCTTTCTGTGTTAAAGGGAAAACTTCCAGCTTATCAGTGGGAATGGTAAGTACTAGGTAGCCTATCTATCACAAGAGGAGTGTTTTTTGGCTCTGAAATTGTAGTTTATTGGCCGTTTGGGCAGGTTTTTATATACTTTTCAACTTTCTCTTCTCTTTTGCACTTTAATTAGCTTATTCACCTAGCACTTCATTAGGCTTTTTATAGCAATTATTGTAGCACACATAAGTGCTATCAGCACTAGACATCCTATAAGGAAACAGCTCCAGTAGTTAGTAATGATGGCCATCACCCCTGGCATGTCTCAAGGACAGTTTTCTGTGCTTTCTTCTATTAACCTGGTGAAATTGGGCATTCTGAGGCAGTGTAGCTACTGCCTCATGTACACAGACAACCCTTTCCTCTTACCTCCCAACACTCAGATGTGTGAGAGAGATGCACTTATATATCCAAATTGGAAGCCATGCACTCTTCAGCCAAGACTGGAATAGCTGGTCAAGAGGAAAATGTCAGCACCTGCACCACACCACATGGAACACATAGCCCTCCAGAACAGCCACCATCACAGCGCTTACATAAAAACACAAACCACACACCCAGCTCTGCAGAAGCTGTCAACAGAAATCTACCCAAACAGCAGAGACCTCCAAGACAGAAACACACTGGACCACCACAAAATAGCACAAACCACAAGACACATAGCTCACCTATGCAGTGTGTCCCTCTAAGCCCCTAAGGCAAAACAGCTTGCCCAATACAATAATCATAGGTGACTCAATAGTAAGGCACACTGATGTCCCACTCACTAGGTTGAATAAGGAGAAGGTAACAGTCAGCTGTCTATCAGGTGCCAGAATCTTACACATAACACACCCTCTCAGGTCATTCCACAACAAGTGTAAGAGTATGCTCAACAGGGTATTAAGGTTGAAAGTACAAATATACAAAATAAATAAGGTATAAAATAAAGCTTGCTTAAATGTAGAAATAGAGTTTAGTAATATGTGATTAGAATTCATACTAAATGACTGTGGCTTGAAAAATAAGGAATTTGCTTAATGGACATGTTTTCTTACAAATCAGCAAAGAATGTATGCATTTCACACTGTCAGCAAGAAAGCTGACCTCTTACAGACTTAGCAAAAATGTAAAAAACAGGATGTATGCATTTCACATTGTCAGTAAGAAAGCTAACCTGCTTCCTTAAAGAATGGGCAACAGGGAAACAATCTGTATGTGTTTCTATCATATGACATTGTTAAGCAAGGAAGTTTGAATGGTGCTTTCATCAAGTCAGCATTTGCACAAGATGGTTCCTTAAAAGAAAATACCAGCATTATTTCTCTACAGGATGAAAACATATTTTTCTGCAAACACCAGGAAATTTTCACACAAAGACCAAAATAGAATACCAAGGAGAAAAACAGGATGTAAAACCACTATAAAGAGACTACAGCAAATTAAAATGTTAGGACAAGTATATTGTACAGGAAATGTATCTTCTATGCTGATCAAGAAGTAAAGTGGTACAGTGTAACTAAAGCTGCAACAGTAGTATGTGTGGTTTGTTATAAAAGGTTATTTATTAGTTACTGCTTTTAAAGTAACAGAGTTTGGTGTTGCATCAGTGTATATTCTGCAAGTTTCTGTGGGCAACAGACTGTGAATGCAATTATAACTAGACTTTGATTTCAGCAGAATCCAGCCAGCAAGACCTTAGTGTCTTAAGAAGACTTTGGATATATCACAGTAAGTAGCACCATATTAATTCATTTTTCAATGGTGAGCCTACCTGCATTCAAAAACAGAGGGAGTGGTAAGGCCTGCAGAGGGTCACTTCAGTCAAATTGCAGTAACTAACATTTGTACATATGGTAAATTCTAAACAGAAATACTCCAGTTTATGCAGCGTGTAGCAGTAAAGATTCTCAGATGTCTGAATCCAGATTGAGCCCGCAGTGCAGGAAAGGCGCAGTAACATAAATTCTCCAAGAAAGGAGAACACCAACATTTCACAGCAGTTCACTGCCTGTTGTGTTTCAAAAGCTTCTCGAGTGACTGTGAAAAATTTCCAATTCAAGCAGGTGTAAACCAAGCTTTACTCTTAATGTAGCAAAACAACCAGATAAAATATGGAGTAAACTGCAATGTTGGTATACACAGCACATTAGTAAATGTAAAACCTTATTAGGACAAGTTGATAGTAAGACATTATGCAAATGTATTACAATATTTGACTGGTATCTCAAAGAAAACCATGTGGGGTATGACAAATGTTTATTTTTTAAATCATATGAAACTGCTTTCTGTGTACAATGTCATAAAAATACAGTGCATGCCATTAAGCAAATGTTAGACTGTACAGACAAAGATTTTAATGGTAAAGAACCAGGAAAAGTTAATATGCTTACATTATATTCAGATGTTGAACAGTTATGTCCTGTCACCATATGTGAAAGGTTAATTTCAAAGTTACAACAGTCAAATCAGTTACTGACAGAACCTCTAGTACATTTTCTTACAAAAGAATGTAATAAACTTCTAAAAGACAGACACAATGAGTTCAAAAAGTTTAGTCAAGTTATACACACATTTTATCAAATCCGCATAGGAGTTTTAGAGTCAGCAGAACAGGTAACTGAAAAATGTCAGAAAGACTGTGCAACATTATATGAAACTCTTGAACAGCAGTTACAGGATAAAGAACATAAATTAGCTGAACTGACAGAGACTGACTTCCTGCATACAACAGCTGAGCTTAAGAAAACATTGGAAAAGAGCAGGAAACTACAGCTGATCTGTTCAAAAGAGATATATTTTATAATATGTTTGTATTTTGAAAATGGTTAAGCATACATGTTAGGATCTGATGTATGGACAAATCATTCTCAAATGTTTTAAAACTTTCATTCAGTTAAAACAAGACATTTATCTGTACAACAGTAAAGTAGAGCATATGACTGCCATTCTCATAGCATAGTCAAAAGATAAACAACACAGTTCTAGTGCATAACAGTAAAAATCTGAAGTCACGAGATTGACATACATGTATTTTATTTTCATCTAAAGTACATATGTTAAAAATGCACAAGAATGAAAGGCAGACAACAGCAAATATAAATAATGTACATGTTTTATAATTGTATAGTAACACCATACCAAACAGTTAAAGTTCTGAATTTTAAAAAGAAATAAAATCGCAGATGGTACTAGTCAAGCATTCTTTGTAAAATGAATGGCAAGGGCAGTTAAATAAAAAATACTGAAATCCAAGTTACAAAAATATGTAAGGTAATTGTAAAGTAATGTGTAGCTATGTAATATAAATGCATAGTTATGCAAATCACAAATATAATACTAAGTGTTTTATAACTGCATTCTAATATCAAGCTGCAAGTGTATTAACAGATGATTAAAGTAAAAATGCTAAAAAGGTTAACTATAGCTTACAGAGTCTAACATGTGAGCTCAGACCTTCCCAGACTGGATAAATAGTTAAAGGAAATATTGAGCAGATAGGGTAAAAAACAAGACTGAATGCCAGACAAGTGGCTTGAGTTTTTCTAAAGCATTATTGTTATTAAAACATAATTGTTAAATGTTCACATGCAACACTATTTGGTAATTGTACTAAAATGTCACAATTGTGCATATATGTCACTGATAATCTGTTTGTAGGTAAATGTTAAAAGTAAAAACCTCAGTTACATCAAGTATAGCCAGCAAATGGGCCATAATATACATACAGTTTAAATCAATTATGCAGAAGGGTAAACAGCAAAAACCTTAAAGCAACTCTATAACCAAATGTTGGGCTGGCATACATTCTATTCTCACAGCATAAAACAAATAAACAATACTGCAGTACTACAGAGGGAGGGGTACTTTATCAGTTTTACATTGATTGTATAAGCAGTATTGCAAAATGGTCTAAAATAAAGCTACAAGAAGAAATACTATCTCATTCCTTCTTGACAATACTCTTTTGGGGGGGAGGGGAAAAGAGGTATTAGTGGATTAGAAATACTGGTAAACAAATTAAACCCGACAGGATAAGATATTTTACAAGTTGCTAATAGCTATCATGCTAGTTATTATAGTATTGTTTAGTATTAAATTGTATTTACAACCTGTTAAACTGTAAAGCTATACAAGAGAGAGAGTAAAAAATATGTGAAAAAATAAACAGTACTGGTCACTATTTTTTTAATATGTTTTTGGCAAGACAATGTTGGTATGCAAAAAGCATGAATGTTTCAAATTGCTGGGTATGTAGTTGCCTCTGGTGGCAATTCCACTAGATACTTCTAAAGAGACATAAACATTTTTCAAGATTTTGCTTGATGTTAATGTTACTAAATTTGTAAGATTAGACTAAATCCCAGATTCTCAAAAGCTTGCACGGAGTGTAAGATCAGTGCAGGAGCTCAAGCAGGCAATATGTCTGCCATGTGATCCAGAAGCAGCCTGCAGGGGCGTGCATGAGTGCTCCTGAACTAATCCTGCATGGACTAAGCCCTGGTATACAAATCACCCCATTTGCAGGAGAAATATATGCAAATGAGGTTATATTGCAATCCAGGAAGCTTGCAACAGTCCATACAGGACTAGTACTATCTGCAGAAATGCACTCGGTTAGTAACCCAGTACATTTCTGCAAAATCCAAAATGGAGCTGTGATAGCCCCACATAAAGGCTGTATATCATGTAATAAGCATGCCAATGGCCAAGTGTAAGGCCATTGGCATTGCAAACAAAAAAAATAATACAAAAATCAACTTTCATTTTTTTTAGCCGCTCACGGCTGTTTAAGCGTAGGGCAGAGGCGCGCAAACAGGATCGGGGGAAAATAATAAAATAAACCTAAAATAAGCAGTCTAACTAAAATCACTATTCTGCCATGCAAATCAATGGCAGGCAGAAGACAACCTGGCCAGTGAGTAATGGTTGCTAAGGGGAGAGGCTCAGTGTGAGACATGTAACTATGCATTAACAGGCAACCCTATGCAAATGAGGGGAAGGATAGCGAATCCCAGTTTTCCCCAGCATGTGAGTCAGGTCCCAAGAGTGTAAGAGTAGGAATAGCTTGTTGCAAGCCTAGGAGTTAGGTGACATCATGGGGGTGTGTGTCAGGCATACTGTAAGTGGATTGGAGCCCTGTGGCTCGGGATTGCTAAGCTAGGGGGTGTGTCTAAACCTGCTTAGCACTCTTTACAAAGCCTAAGTGGGTGTGCACACCACGCACCAGGTTTTACAGGAAGCAAAAAGAGGTTAAACCAGGAAATAGCAGCAGTGTGCACATTTGAGCACTCTGTTTGCGAGGTGCACACACTGGCTTAAACAGGAAGGCAATGGAAAGGGAAAACAGCAGTACGAAGGTAATCAAGGAGAACTAGTTAGCTGGCAGGTGAAATGTATCAGAATCAGTCAATTACACAGGCAGCAGACCAGCCCAGAACACTACTATAAACTATGCAAACTCCTTCCCCTCTGGTTTTTCCCACACTCTACACCATCGGTGTGAACAAGCGGGGAACTTTTAACACTCAGTACAGCAAAATGATAGGGGTTGAAATAGCTATCATACAACAACTTGCGGAAGAGGTTGAGGGTGGTGAGGATATGAATGCTGTCCACCAACCCACAGTGAGGAGACGGAGAAGAGTGTACACACCCAGGGTAATCTAACAGGGGCTACATGAACTGGAGATAGTGGAGCATTATAGGGTGGACATGGTCCTCCTACAGCAAATTGTTGAGCTGTGCCAGCCACACCTCATACACAGAACTAACAGAGGGGAACCCATCCCAGTGAATACCAAGGTATGTGTAGGCCTATGAATACTAGCTACAGGTACCTTCCAAAGGCCAACTTGGATATTATGGAGATTTCACAGGCATCAGCATCCAGGGTACTCCACCAGTTCCTGGATGCCATGTCAGCACATATCGATGAGCACGTACATTTCCCCAACACCCGTGAGGTGTTGGGCAGTAATATGCAACGGTTCCACCAAACATCAGAATACCCTGAGGTAGTGGGTGCTATAGACTGTATGCACATATGCATCAAAGCACCACCCAGTGAGTGGGGAAGGGTCTACATCAACCGCAAGGGCTTCCCCTCCATCAACTGCCAGGTCGTGTGCGATACCCAGGGCATAATAATGAATGTGTGTGCTGACTGCCCTGGAAGCTATCATGATTCCCACATCTAGCGTCTGATGCAGCTGTACTAGAGATTTGCCAGTGGGGACATCGCTCATGGTCACCTAGTGGGGGATGCTAGATATGCACTGGAGCTGTGGCTGATGACATGGCTCCAGTGTGTATCTAGCATCCCCACTAGGTGGCCATGAGGGATGTCACCTAGTGGGGATGCTAGATATGCACTGGAGCCATGTCATCAGCCATGGCTTAAGTGCATATCTAGCATCCCCACTAGGTGACCATGAGGGATGTCACCTAGTGGGGGATGCTAGATATGCACTGGAGCCGTGGCTGATGACACCCTTCAGAAATGCACACACACCCGAACAAGAACTTCATAATGAGGCACACGCACTATTCTGCCCTTCATAGCAATTCAGTCAGTTTATATCATAGTTGTACAGTTTGAGCATTTTTGATCTGTTGCTGCCATCTAGTGGCCTTTTATTTATAACAGTTAGATTAACTTGTTTTACAGCATTATAGCAAGCCTCAGGAAGTGATGTAACTCAGGAAGCAGCTTTCTTTCTAGCCCTCATGAAGTGCAGTCATGATCTTCTTTTCCTAGGCCCTGGCATTCACATCTCCTGTAAGTAATTTTTATGTTGTAATTCTTTATATTTAGAAGTGCTGTATATTGTATATATTTTGATATGTTGCTATTTGTATTGTGTTGCAGTTTTCCAAAAAAGTATTAAAGTTAAGAAATCTCAGTAAAGCTACAAGAAACCCTGATTATTTTGCTTATTGGATTTTCTTAAAGTGTTAAGCTGTCCGTTTAGCTGTACTATACCTCACACAGTGCTGTGGGAACAAAACAGTAAAAAGGAGATCCTTGCAGCCCTGAATACAAGAGGTCGTTGCACTGCAAATATGAGTCTCAGATCAGAGAAGAAGTATAAGTCTGAGGATATGTCCCCCATGACACAGCATGGCAGGGAGAACAGCTCTAGTGTCCCGAAAGATGATATATGGTCACATGGCTCCACATCATCAAGATGTCCTCAGCATATTCCTTAGCAATCAAAGTTCATGCCAAAGCAGATGTGGCATGTGCCCAACTGGCATTTGCTGAAAAAGAAGCCATTATGATGTGGAAAAAGGCAGAATTGGAAGCTAACCTACATATTCTTCAGCACCAGACTGTAGCTGCTGCGGCAGCAGCAGAGGCCGCTGCTTATCTGGAAGCAGATTCATCAGTAAGCGAGATGACTCACTTATAACCAGAAGTCCCAGATAAACCTCTCTCCCCCCTGCTGAACGTACAAGTGAGTACATCCAGAAACTTACTAGCATGCATGCAAGCCAGCAGTCACTTAGGATTATGCAAGGAGAATCCAGCCCAAAGCCATCAGATGTCCCGGGTATGCCCCATCAGTCTTGCAATGTCAGCAGTGTCAAACCAACAAAAGAACAACCTCCAGAGCTCCTTAGAAATTGAAATCCATGACTTCCACTACCACAGCCTAAAGATTACATGCCTGAACACCAAAACATACCAGATGTCACAAAGTATCTTATCCACAAAGAAATGGTTAACTCAGGTTTCATCAAGTTTGATGACTGTCCAGAAAACTATTGGGCATGCAAGTCCTCCTTTCTGAGTGCAACTAGGGACTTAAATATGGCGGCTGCAGAAATGCTGGACTTGATGATAAAATGGTTGGGAAAAGAGTCAGCAGAGCACGCAAAAAGCATGTACACTTATTTAACCCTTTGGCAGGACTTAACATGGCATGGCAGAGGCTAGAAGAAAAGTATGGTTCACCTGAAGCAATTGAAGGTGCTCTACTGAAAAAGCTTGAAACCTTCCCCAAGTTGAGCAATAAAGACAATATAAAATTACAACAGCTGGACGATCTTCTAGAAATAGAGTGTGCTAATGAGCAGGGCTATTTGACAGGTCTTTCATATTTAGACATTGCTCGTGGTATTAATCCAATAGTGGAGAAACTACTATATACCTTGCAACAAAAGTGGGTATATGTTGGAGCTAAATACAAAGAGGAAAATGGAGTAGCTTTTCCCCCTTTCTTTGTGTTTTCTAGGTTCATTCAGCAGCAAACAAAGATTAGGAGTGACCCCAGCTTTGCCTTCATTAGTAGCAGTAATCTGCCATCCAGACCAGAAAAGCTTTCCAGACCTCATGGTAATACTTCTGTGTTCTGTGTTCACAAACCAAACAGTTGTACCATCAAGGGCCACAAACTATCAAGACAGAAGCAAGATAAGCCCTACAGAAAGTCCTGATAGGCAATGCCCAATTCACCGGAAGCCTCATCCTCTGTAAAGGTGCAAAGGGTTTAGAGGTAAGCCTATTGAGGAGAGAATGTCCTTTCTTAAACAAAATGGCATCTGTTTCAAATGCTGTGAATCTACTAAGCATATAGCTATAGACTAAAATATCAGTCGAGTGCACAGAATGTGGCAGAGAGAAACACACAGCGGCCTTACACTCTGCTCCACCTCCACAACCAGCAGGGATGGTAGAAGCCAGGAAAGATCAGGCAGGGAACAAAAAGAGGATTCCCCTTCTTCAGTGATGTCTAAGTGCATTGAAATCTATGGCCAAGGTAAAAATCCATGGTCATGTTCTAAAATCTGTTTAGTCACTGTGTATCCCATCAGGAAAAGAGACAAAGCAGTGAAGATTTATGCAGTTCTTGATGAGCAGAGCAGCAAATCACTTGCAAGGTCAGACTATTTCAATATCTTTAACATTAAAACAACTGCAGCATTTTTGATCTGTTGCTGCCATCTAGTGGCCTTTTATTTATAACAGCTAGATTAACTTGTTTTACAGCATTATAGCAAGCCTCAGGAAGTGATGTAACTCAGTCAGGAAGCAGCTTTCTTTCTCGCCCTCATGAAGTGCAGTCATGATCTTCTTTTCCTAGGCCCTGGCATTCACATCTCCTGTAAATAATTTGTATGTTATAATTCTTTGTATTTAGAAGTGCTGTGTATTGTATATATTCTGATATGTTGATATTTGTATTGTGTTGCAGTTTTACAAAAAAGTATTAAAGTTAAGAAATCTCAGTAAAACTACAAGAAACCCTGATTCTTTCACTTACTGGATTTTCTTAAAGTGTTATGCTGTCCATTTAGCTGTACTATGCTTTGCACAGTGCTGTGAGAATGGAACACGCACAGACCAGAATTGTAGTAGAGCGTGTGTTTGGGATGCTCAAGTCACGGTTCCGGTGCCTGGACAAATCTGGTGGAGCCTTGCAGTACTCACCATCTATATGTACCCATATTGTCCTTGTATGTGCCATGCTATACAATATGATCCTGCAGAAACAGCTGCAGCAGGAACAGCATGGGGCAGGGCCACACAGCCCCCTACAATTGCCAGGGTCTGCACAGGCACAGAGTGACTCGGAGGAGGAACAACCTGAGCCTGCCCCAGTAGGCAGAATGAGGTGTGCCCAGTATGCCCTGGCCTTGGCAAAGAGGCAACGCATAGCACATATACTGACACAGGAGGGACCCAGGGAATAACACCTCTCTCTGACTCTCACATACAGTAAAAGGGATGCCAAACATTACACTACCTGTGCCTAACCATGTGTAGGGAGTGTACTATGTGCATCTGACATAGGCAGCCCTGCAGCACCACCCTCAATACTGGGACACCCACAAGGTAAGTGACTCACACATGCCAGTCAGGGAGGGCCACATACCCAACAACAGTCACAGCCAGCAGGACAGGTGTAGACAAACACAAACAAAGGTGGTGCTATGGCCTCTGAATGAGGCCTATGGGTAACCTCCCCCTCAGGCCTACACAGACAGACTACAGTAGGTCAGGCAGTGGGATGTCAGTTCTGAAGGATAGGAAATTAGAAACTAATATGTAGGTAACTAAAAACTAAGATCTGTAGTACACTTGTATGCCTCTAGTCAGCATGATAGGCAAGACAACAGACTGAAATGGAGTACCCGACATACCAGTACAGTCCTAGCAAATGTGTACAAGTGTCAGGTGTGCACCCTCATCCTATGTATAAATGTAGTCACAGTCAGGTGTGTCCCCCCAATTCTGTGAAAAAATGTAGAAATAGTCAGGTGTGCCCCCATCCTACTTAGAAATATAGTAACAGTCGAGTGTGCCTCCCCCACAATCCTGTGTAGAAATGTAGAAATAGTCAGATGTGCCCCCCATCCTATGTAGAAATGTAGTAACAGTTAGGTATGCCCCCCAATCCTGTGCAGAAATGTAGAAATAGTCAGGTGTGCCCCCCATCCTATGTAGAAATGCAGAAATGTAGAAATGCAGAAATACGGAAATGTAGTAACAGTCCATGCCAAATGATCGACGGATACCCTGCAGAGAAAGCATGCTACCTGTAGGTGTACAACACAAAGGTCAGCACTGCAGTACAAATTACCTGGACTCGATACACACATTCAGTACAGACAACCATACTAGGCATGCCCACCCACTTAGAGAAATGAAGGCAATGTCAGTCAACAACATACTGGAAGGTCATACTGTGTATGCTCACACGCTTAAACACATGAAGGCCATGTCTGCAAACACCAGTGGACTAGACATATCTGGCAGCTGCAGATGTTAGTGCAGACACTCCTCAGTATGCCCCACTCATGCTTTGCACATACAGTGGATAGGAATGCAGGCATATATGTAAGGACAACACACTATAATAAGCCAAAGATAGACATACATAGATGTGTGGAAGAGGATGACTGTGACAAGGAGCCATACAGGCCTGTCCCACCCAGCCCACAGGCAAAGGGTTACAACCACATGAGGGTCAGATGCCACTCACTGCAGATACTAGCCACTAGTATCTGTCAGCATTACAGAGTATGTGTTGCATGTGCCAGCTGTGCAACATGACTGTAGAAGGAAGTAGTCATCTAGCAGCTGTATACACGTACCTATGAAATATGACCCAGGTTATGCCTGCATGTGGTGTGTCAACCCCTAGATTAATGGGTATGGCCCATTCACACACACTACCCACCCCATAGCCGCACTATGACAAGCCTGCTGAGGTCATCCACTGTGGAATACACCTTTGGGAGAATTGTATCCCAGTAATCTCCATGGCGCGTTCCATAACTGTGTACTACTGTAGTGTAAGAAGCTAGATCGGTAGGAGTTCTAACCCCAGCCTTGGCAAGTGTGTGTGTGTGTGTGTGTGTGTGTGTGTGTGTGTGTGTGTGTGTGTGTGTGTGTGTGTGTGTGTGTGTGTGTGTGTAGAAGGCAATGCTTCTTAGAGTAGGCACACCCCCTACAAGTTAAATGCTCTACTTTGGTAAGGCTGCTGATGTCATCCACCTAGAAATACATCTCTGGGAAGTTCTATCCTAGTAATCTCCGTAGTGCGTGCCATAACTATGTACTGCTGTAGTGTAATCAACTGGTTTGGTAGGAGTTCTAACACCAGCCTTAACAACTGTGTGTATGTCTGTCTGACTCTGTCTGTGTAGAAGGCAATGCTTTATAGGGTAGGCACAACCCCCCTACAAGTTAAATGCTGAACTTTGGCAAGGCTGCTGATGTCATCTACCCAGAAATACACCTCTGGTATGGCTGTAGCCCAGTAATCTCCATAGCGCGTGCCATAACTGCATACTGCTCTAGTGTGAGTTAGAACTCTGGTAGGGTTCTATTCCCACCCATGAAAGTTCTGGACGTTTTGTGTGTCTTTCAATGTCTGTATAGGGAGCAATGCATTAGAGGCGAGTCACACTCAGTACATGTCAAATGCCCTACTTTGCCAATCCTGCTGATGTCAGCCAATGTGATATACACCTTTTGGGAAGGAGTTCTTTAGTCATTCCCGTGGTGCATCCTATAACAGCTCCATGCTGTAGTGTGATATAGACCTCTGTTAGGAGTTCTTTACCCATACATGTCAGTTTTGGATGTTTTGTGTATGTTCCAATGTCTGTGTAGGGAGCAATGCATTTTAGGCTAGTCACACTCAGTACATGTCAAATGTCCTACTTTGGCTATCCTGCTGATGTCAGCCAATGTGATATACACCTTTGGGGAAGAAAAACTCCAGTAATCTCCATGGCGCGCACTATAACTGTGTAGTGCTGTAGTGTAATAAACAAGTTAGGTAGGGGTTCTACTCCCAGACATGACAGGTGTGTGTGTGTGTGTGTGTGTGTGTGTGTGTGTGTGTGTGTGTGTGTGTGTGTGTGTGTGTGTGTGTGTGTGCGTGTGTGTTTGTAACTCGTATCCTGTGTGAAGGTGGGTGTGAGTGTGTGAACCCTGGCCCCAATGTGGAACGGGTTTTACAAATTTCTGATATGGTGGCCCTAGTATATATCACAATGTCCACTGTACAGGGATAACAGATGTGAAATAGCTGAGAGGCTGGGGTGCAAATCCATACACATACATGTGACATCAAGGCCAGGCAATCACAGCTAGCAACCCCAGTATTATCCAGAGCACACTCTCAACCCATGTCTCACACACACACACACACACACACACACACACACACACACACACACATGCCAAGGCAACAGCCAATATCTGTGTAGTACACTGCATATTAGTGACTGATAGTAACTATGCAGTGAATGCAGTGCCCTACAGAGGGCATGGCACATTGGCACCCTGTCCAATAGGCACATACATGCAGACAGTGCACCTTCCCCGTGTTCCCTACTGGACACCTGCAACACCTGTGGTGCCAGCACATGTGACCTACAAAGGACATACCATGCCTGAAAACATGCCCTGTATGAACAAATGACACTGACACCAGGGAATGTAGTTATCATGCTATCTATGTAGGTGCCGGGGTAACCTGCTGTCCTTTACCAGTTCCTGTCACATGTGGCCAAGAATGGCACATCTGATGATAATCTGTGCAAGCAACATGGGCCTGATGCCCTAGATACAGTTCCACATGTCACTGTACATGCATGTGGAAGGTGTGCACATCCCAGACACTGTCCATGTCATGGACTAAGGAACACATACATGGCAAGTGATGCACAGCATTGGCCACACACATTAATCACCTAGGTGACTAGATGGGGGATACAATACCCACCTGTGTGGGCAAATGCAGAAACCACAGCCCTGAGCCACAATGCAGACCATTGTCATGTGGCCTGATTCCAATGTATACCCATCACCTAGCCTTGTATAGCCATCTGGCACAGTTGACCACCACATACTTGTGCGTAAATGCACCCATGCATGTCTGTACTGGCACCCTGTGTGTTTGTGTGTGTTGTATGATGTGTATGATCACATCCACACTCATTACAACCCCCACTGGTAGACTGAAACATGCTGTCTGATGCCAGACACCTCCCCATACCTTTTGCCCATATAACCTCTGTATGACTCGTGTGGTGTATGTGATACCTGCACAGTAATGTGTTGTGGCAATCTCTCTAGTGATGAGCTGTATCTCTGTCCCTGCCAAGTGTGTCAATGTGTGTGTGTCCCTGTGAGAGTTTGGCTGTGTTGACGCTGGCACCTGTTTATGCGGACAGGCACGTGTACTTCACCTACCATGTAGCTAACATATTCCTGTTGCAGATGTCACTCACCATCACATATATGTTCTGAGGACTCCACAACAGGTAACCTATGTGGCTCATCCAATAACTGCATAAGACTGTGATAGCACTACATAGTCATCAGGGGTTTGATACCCTGTGCTGGTAGGTGTGTGACACAAACATGCTTAGGTTTTTACTCTCCCACCCCTTCCTGACTTGTCAATGCCTCTGACTGCTTCTCTCACTCCCTCACTGGTGGATGTGGAGACCTACATCTGCTTTTCTTAGGCAGCAGGATGTGCATTTTAAGTGATGCTCATGATCAGCTGTTGGTATCTGCATGAATTGCAGCCCTCCCCTAGCTGATTGCATGTGGAACAGCTGTGGTAACATTCCCATAGTCAATTACATGGAAGCACACTCCAGTATCTAGGAACATCATGTTGGTGTTGGCCCTTTTCAGTCACTGTGAGCAGGAACTAGATCAGTTGTAACATACACTGTGGAAACAGGGTAACACACAGGAGGGGGATATGCCTGACCTGACTACAGACTGCAAGTGCTGCTATACTGCATTTGGAGTAATGTTGGTTTAACAGTGTGTGTGTGGATATGGCTGTCCTACATGTTTTAATACCTGCCATGTCAGTTCTATGTTTATGAGGAATTCCCATCTGTAGGGCCATCTGCAGACTGGGCAGTGTGTTGTGCCTTTGGTTTTATGTGTTACTCACAGAACATCTATCTGTGGACTTCAGAAGGTAGTTTGAGGATTGCACTCTATAGATGGTGAAAGCCGTGACAATTGCTGACCTCATATCCCTCATAGGGCATATGTTGCAACAAACCCTGTTACAACAGTAAATGTATGAGGTTATCACAGCAACATGTCAATATTGGCCCTGTGTATGTGCTTCCAGCCACAACTCTGCCAACCTTTGTACATATGTCATGCATTAAGAGGTGTGTATGTGTTGTACACCATCATTAGTGTCATCCTATCTGATAATAAGCCAGTGAGATATCAGACTGCTACACATGTTATGTACAGTAGGGGTTATATTTGATGACATGACCTGAACATTATGTGGTTGTTTGTACAGTACTGAGGTCTGTGTACTCATGGTGAATGCTGACAGTGTGTGTATTGTTAATATGTACCTTGGCCTGTGTACAGACTGTGGTAGATGTCATCATCCTAGGTCCTGTCCTATCTGATGTTACATGCTGCTCCACTGTATGCTACCATATTGGTTTACATGTTTGTAGGGTCATACACACACGTCCCATACCACAGACGGGCATCAGACCACAGTGTGTAGAGGCCCAGTATATGTAGGGTTAGTGTGTGAGTGGCACATATGAGGATGGCGTTGAACAGATAGTCCGTATACTGTAATATTATGCTAGCTTACCATATGTGACTGTGGCTGTGTTCACATTGGTTTTGGTTATGCACTTTCACACAGGTGTATCTTAATCTTTGCTTTGCCATGCCTGTAGAGCCTGCTATATATGCAGGTACATGTGCATTCCCCCATAGGAGATGTAGGCCAGTGTTGAGCCACTCTGCCTGTAGCCTGCACAGTGCTTTGTTACATGCCTAGCAGCTTAGTGTACTTACACAGTGAGGTGTCATGTCCAGATACTTTCCAGATATACTGCTGCTGGGCCTCCCTTAACAGTCATGTATGTCAGACAGAGCGGTGGAATGCTGTACAGATGTATGTCAATATCTAGTGGGTAGTATGTGGCCAGGTCACCTCTGTACCAGCAGTTATTATGTGTCAGGATAGACAGAGGTGTGTGAATGTATAACATATGGGGGTGAATGTATACCAGTCGTTATGTGTTATCCCCATCTACATAGCTGTTAACATCCATATTGTCAGGCTTGGTCCACATGTTCTGCACTAAGGGGTTCTGTGTATACCTCTGGACTGTACAGCGTGTGTCAGAATTTCCACATCTATTGGCCAGTATCTCTGCTGTAGTCCACAGGAGCATTATGTGCTTGCAGTAGTACTGTACTATGATATCCTGAGGATGTCTGTCAGTAGCCAATGGTGCACATGTGAAAACCAGATGTGACCTCCCACACACACCATGTCTGTGAAGACAATCCCTATTACAGTAGCAATAGTCTGCTGATATACTTACTACACTTGCCTGATATCCCCTTGCACTATGAAGGTGGGACTATAGGGGCTGAGGTAGGGCTACACCCCATGTTCAGGAAATATGGTGAATATATATATGTTCATATGATTATCCCGATATCTATATAGATAATTACACATGTACATATCGACATATATAGATGGGTGTGCATATGTACATGGATATGCATATACATTTACAGAGCAGTATATGTCTACACATATAAAGATAGAGATACATATGCTCATATATGTATACCACGCTGCCATGCCTGCAGCAGTCCACTGCTGTTGTATCCCCCACACATAGGGTGGGGCTGCGGCCATATATGTGTGGGCTTCACCTATACAACACATGTGTGCCCATATGCACTCCAGAGGCCAGTGTATGTAACAGTGGTATATGGCCCTGTATTATTGAGTCTAGGGGGGGATGCACCATACATAACCTAGGCTGTTACAACATGTGGGGGTATCAGGGGTAAGCTGCCTTAAGGTATCTGGATATACAGTACCATACATGTCACCTGTTTTGACATTACTTAAATAAAGTCGGTTACTGCAGGCCTACTGCCTCCGGCCATACAGATTCTTCTGTTTGCCAGTGTGCATGTGATAGTGTCAGTTATGCCTTGTTATGTAACAGTTACATCCCATTTGGTCAGCTGAAGTCTTTTCCACCTAGTGATTGTGTACAGATTGTAGATAGAGGCTGCTGGACTATACACCTGCATCAGTTACTGTTGATTGTGTGGTATCCTGTGGCCCAGTCTGTCTTTACTAATGTATGATTTGAAGGGCTTGGCCTGGACAGCAACAGTTGTGGACCTTTCCAGACTACTGTATTAGTATAACTGTTTTACAGTTGTATTACTCTGTTGATATGGATGTCAGTGTTTGAACAGCTATATGACATGGCATATAAATCTGTAATAGTACACAAATAAAGGTATTCCATTTCTGCAAACCTGTGTGTGGTGTTTATCCTATGAGGTCTCTGTGGGTATATGTTGCAGGCAACAAATGTCATTTGTATGGGTGGCTCATCCAGTGTCCAGTTGTTAGGGTGTTAACTGTAGGCATAGTGGGTGTACCATATTCTGTGCACCTACTGCATAAGTATCTTACTTTACATATCTCTGCGTGTGTATGTGTAGTCACATGGATATCTATATATATGCATATATATATATATATATATATATATATATATATATATATATATGTGTGTGTGTGTGTGTGTGTGTGTGTGTGTGTGTGTGTGTGTGTAAATCTGTATCTGCATATATGTGTCTGTGTATATGTATCCTGAGGATGTTGATAGCTTTCACATTTTACATTTTCTATGTGAGCCAGACTGCACTGCATGATATGTTATTTATACTAGCCTGACATCATATGGGTGGGATGTAGTACTGTTAACATCATGGGCCCATGTCATGTCAGGTCCTGGTTATGGGATCTGCAACACTTGGTAGTGTATTGCAGGGTGGACGTGTTTGGCTGTGGGCGGGGGGGATGCCAATTCGCACAAGACATATATTGTTTGGGGCCTCTCAACCCCATTAATGATGCATGTGGGCAAATATGTTTCTGTTAATCTACCATTGCTATCTACAGATGTATGGCCATATATACCTATATATATATATATATATATATATATATATATATATATATATATATATATATATTTGCTTACATATTTATAACTATATTCGTAGATACCTACAGAGATATATATCTGCGTGCATATATGTAACTTGCTGTGTATATGTAGATATATAGGTGTTGACATATATATGTGTAGATGTAGGCATTTGCATGTATATATATATATATATATATATATATATATATATATATACATATATATATATATATATATTTCTAAATATATATATATATATATATATATATATATACACATATATAGATATGCTGTATCTGTTTAGATATTAATATATGTACACACACACACACACACACACACACACACACACACACACACACATGCACATACATGTAGATGTTGGTATACATTCTCTGTACTGTTGCATGACTGGGCTGGATGTCATGTTTCTGAAAACATCAGCTTTGTGCATATCTGGTATGGCTTAATGGTAAATCACTTTGTGTATGGTGTGCATGGTCTTGGGTTTGAGCCTTGCAGAAGCTGTTTATTTCATTGCTGGGCAGAACACAGGCCATTGGATCCAGAGTGATTAAGGCATTTTAAAGCAGTTGTAAGCAGGTTTGCACTTGTTTGCATGGTGGTAAGCACTGCTGACGTCCGGTTCCAATTTCTTATACTCAGTTAGCTTCTACATTGCTTAATATGTATAGGCACTGCTTACCCCCGCACAAACACTTATTAGTGCTTACACATGCTTACTACTGCTTATTTGTACTTAAACCTGCTTACTAGTGCCTTACTCATTATGATACTGACACTTCATTTGTGCATTTCCTGCAGTACTCCAGTTCATAAATATATGTTATTTAGTGGGTTTTGCAACAAAAATATTGGTTATAACGTGCTTTGCCATGTAAAATCGGCTGTGCTGTAGTAGAACTTGAACCAGTAATGCTTGCTCATTAGGTGAATGCTCTGTCCACTACACTATTGCTGTGCTGCCTCATTTGCATATATCTTCCTTGTTATCATCTTTTGCCTTTTAAGCTGCTTTAACCATAGCTAAGTGATGGGCACACCCGACCACCTATGGTTAGCTGTACTCGGATTTAAAAAAATAAATAAATAAAAGGGTTTCTTCATTTAATTTTTATGTACTGTTGTACACATGGAGGACTGTTGGTGGGGATATGCCGACACCTATGAACAATATTGCTCATTTCTTACCACTTTCTGCTGTTCTACATTGCAGGGGTGTGTTTATTCGGAGAGCTTTGCTCTCAGACACGCCCCCTGCACTCGTACATGCTCCGTGTATGCCTAGGAGTTTGGGCAGCGTGTCTTATTAATATGCATGGCGCGCTGCCATCCTGCTCCTATATGGGTGCTTCCGTGCAGGACTAAGCTAGTCTTGCACGGAAGTTTAGTAAATCTGGGGGTAAATGTACTTTGCAGTCTTTCTATGTACAAATACAAAAGAATTCAGTACAAATGAAATTTAAAAAAAATGGGTCCAGGGTACCTACTAGATTGAAATGCATGCGTAGCAAACAGTCTGTGTAGATATATACTGTATAAGAACACTTTGTAAAGTAACAAGTTCAAAAGTAATGTCAAGTTGTAATTTTATCACTGGTTTCAAGTTGCAGTTTTATCACTGGTTTTTGGACCATCATTTTATCTGTACTACTATTGGTTACCCCAGTTAGAGGAAAATTATATTAAAATATTGTACTCATACAGCTAATGGACTAATATATACATAGCGTTCTTTAGTGTATAAATCATGTTTTTTTTAATCCTCAAGTATTAAATATACTGAAATAATTACATTCAAATATTTATTATCTAAGCACAGTCCAGTACATTACCAAGGTGTTTAATATGTTCACTTCACTGTCAACCAAGGTGTTAATGGGCAGTTCAGAGATATAACCACAATGTTATGTTAAAATGACATTTGCAGTAGCACATAGTTCTTGTCTCTTATAGATATTAGTCTATCTCTAATCTTTTGGTATAAATGATTAATAAAAGTAAATAGTTAATTCAACAGCTGCAAAGAGTTAATGGAACAGTTCTAAGTCATAAATGAAATTCTGCGATTGTAAAAAAGCAAAACAAAACAAATTAATCAAGTTAAAACTAAAGCAGACACAGTTCATAACTGGTGAAATACTTTCAAAGAATGGTCTGCAAAAGAAAAAGTTGTTAAATACATTCAGTTTTAGTAGTAATACTTGATATCATTGTATTAACTGTGTAAAATTGCATTTTGACTTGTATCAAAAGAAGAATAAAGGTTTTGTTTCCTAATGTGTTTTTATGTAATCTGATCAAAAATACATATCAGTATAAAGTGTTTTGAGTGTGTTTAAAAAAAGAATGAATTGTAAGAGTATGATCAACAAGGTATTAAGGCTGAAATTACAAATATGCAAAATAAATAAGGTATAAAATAAAGTTTGCTTAAATGTAGAAATAGAATTTAGTAATATGTGATTAGCATCCATACTAAATGACTGTGGCTTGAAAAATAAGGAATTTGCTTAATGGACATGTTTTCCTACAAAATCAGCAAAGAATGTATGCACTTCACACTGTCAGCAAAAACGCTGACCTCTTACAGACTCAGCAAAAATGTAAAAAACAGGATGTGTGCATTTCATATTGTCAGTAAGAAAGCTAACCTGCTTCTTTAAAGAATGGACAACAGGAAAATAATCTGTACGTGTTTCTATCATATGACATTGTTAAGCAAGGATGTTTGAATGGTGCTTTCATCAAGTCAGCATTTGCACAAGATGGTTCCTTAACAGATAATACCAGCATTATTTCTCTACAGGATGAAAACATATTTTTCTGCAAACACCAGCAAACGGATGGTTTCATACAAAGACCAAAATAGAATACCATTGAGAAAAACAGGATGTAAAACCACTATAAAGAGACTATAGCAAATGAAATTGTTAGGAGAAGTATTTTGTACAGGAAAGTTATCTTCTATGCTGATCGAGAAGTAAAGTGGTACAATGTAACTAAAGCTGCAACAGTAGTATGTGTGGTTTGTTATAAAAAAACATTATTTATTAATTACCACTTTTAAAGTGATAGAGTTTGGTGCTGCATCAGTGTATATTCTGAAAGTTTCTCTGGGCAACAGACTGTGAATGCAATTATAACTAGACTTTGATTTCAGCAGAATCCAGCCAGCAAGACCTTACTGTCTTTAGAAGACTTGGATCCATCACAATAAGCAGCATCTTGATAATTAATTTTTCAACAAGTACAAGTATGACTCTGTCATTGCCCATGTGGGTGTGAATAACCTGAGACGCACCTCCCTGGACTACACGAAAAGAGACATGGTGGAGCTCTCAGATTATGTGGCCCAGGCAGGTATGACCCTAGCCCTGAGCAGCATCCTACCATCACCCAGAATGATATCGCAGTACAAACAGAAAATTATTGACTTCAACAATTGGCTAAGTTTCTGGTGTCATTTTAAGGGGATCCAGTATCTGTCGGCTTGGGATGACATGATTGACAGACCTTGATGCTTTGCCAGAGATGGCTTGCATCTGTCACCCCTGGGTTACCAGATACTGGCTAAGGCTCTTGCCACACATATAGTGCCTTTTTTAGGTGGTGTTCCAAAGACCAAATTACCACTGTATCAGGTATAAATAAATGCAATCTGAGGGTCATGCTGCTCAACACTAAAAGTCTAATCTCAAGATGCACTCACTCGAAACACTCCTCAAAGTAGAGAACATCGACATTTGCGCTGTAATAGAGACCTGGTATAAAGCAGCAGATAGCACCCCTGTGCTACCAGGTTATAACTCATTCCACACCTTTCAGCCTCAGAACGTGGACCGAAGCTCCAAAGGTGGTGGTGTCTCCATATTCATAAAGCATATGTACACCTCCAGACTAGTAGCCCAGCATAACACATCTGAGATACTCCAGGTGCAACTAACACTGGGTAAGACGGCAATCCAGGTTGTAGCCTGCTACATGCCCCCAACCATGTCTCAAGATTCTCATTCCACATTATAAGCACCCTGGAAGCTATTAAGATCTAACCCAACACTCTCATACTAGGTGACTTCAACTACCCCACCACCAGTTGGGAAGACTACATACTCATGCACCAATGCACTGGCCCAACGCTTCCTGGAAGTCATCCATTCCAATGCTTTGGACCAGTTCATTCTTACCCCCACTAGAGGAAGCAACATCCTTCATCTGGTTATTACTAACATGGGCAACCGTTGCTCTATACCAATAGTCAATTCTTCCCTGGTTATGTTTGACCACAAACTAATCACCATGGAAATCCATATCTCACCCACACCCATGCAAAAATATCCACCAAGAAAAAATTTCACCAAAACTGACTTTGGACTCCTGAAAACAGAGGTGGCTAACTTCACAGCACCCATGCCAATAGAAAATAGATGCATGACTGCCGAACCATACACCAACGCACTGTACGAACATGTACATAAATGCATGGAACTAGCCATACCCAACAGAACCAAGACACTCTCCTCCAAAAAAGGAAGCCAGATTGGCGGCCCACTGCCATTAAGAAACTCTACAACAGAAGGAAGAAACTGTTGCAGAAAAAGGTAAGTCCCAAGACTGAAAAAATTCCCTTATTAGCCTCAACAAAAAGTTGCAATCCCTCATCAAAACCTCTAAAGCCAGCTATGAAGGCAGAATTGCAGCAGACACTAAAAACAACCACAGAGCCTTCTCTAGTTATATCAAGAATCTCCATGGCAATACCCAGATTTGCTCTGAGTTACTGCATAATAGTACCTCCTATACTGAGCCAACAGATATTGCCAACATACTGGCGGACAGATTCAGTGCCAACTCTACCCCTCTCTCCCCCTAAAGGACCAGTCTCAATACTGGAAGAATGCCAGGCACCTAGCATTGCTGCAGCATAGGTTAAAGCTGCATTGTCTACAGCTTCCATGTAGCCCAACAATATCCCTGGCTGTGTTTTACATGAATTACAAAGTGAACTGGCACCACATCTGTGTGCTCTGCTCACTCATAGCCTCACCTTAGGCATTATCCCTACCAAATGGTGCACTGCTAAAATCATCTTTCTCCATAAAGGAGGAGTGACTACAGACCCTGGAAATTATCACCTCTTTAGCCTGACAAGTCTGATATGCAAGGCTATGGAGCGCATCATCATGGACCTAATTAACAAGGATATAGGGAATCTCCAAACTCTAGATCCCATGCAATTTGGTTTTGTTCAAGGTAGATCATGCCTGCTCAACCTGGTTGACTTCTCTGAGTCTGTTACCAGAGCAGTAGACAAAGGTAAGGCAGTTCATACAGCCTACTTCAATCTGGCCAAGGCCTTTGATTGCATTCATTACTCAGGAATTATTTATAATCTCAGCAAACTAGGCATCAACCCCTATATCCTTAGGTGGGTTGCAAATTGGCTCACAGATAGAACCCACAGTGTGAAAGTAGCAGATTCCAAGTCAGACTGCTGACCAGTCACAAGTGGAGTCCCACAGGGATTGATCCTGGGTCCTCTTCTGTTTGGCATTTACTTCTCAGAAGTCCAGGCCAGCATGGAGGGACTCTGGCTGATCAAATTCACAGATGACTGCAAGCTGGGAGCCATTATTAACTCCCCAAGTGATGCAGATATCCTGCAGAAAGGCCTCACTGAGACCAATGACTGGTGTCAAAACCATGGCTTTAAGCTTAATCCCAAAAAATGTGTTGTCATCCCCTTTGAGAAAAACTCAGTTCCCACTAATTACCACATTGATAGGAGCCCACTGAACACTGAAGGCATTATAAGAGATCTGGGGACACAGGTTGACAGCAACCTCTCCTTCGACCACCACATTGCCACTGTGGTCAGAAAGTCCTACTATGTGGCACATCTCAGTATTAAGGGTTTTGCATCCAGGAAGAAAGAGGTCATCATTTATCTATACTCTTCTCTCATTAGACCAGTCATAGACTATAATGCCCCATTTGGCATGTACCTCAATAGACACCTGCAACAGCTGGAAAAGCCACAAAAGTACCTCACAAAGAGGATCATAGGCCTTAAACACATGTCCTACATGGACAGACTCAAAAAACTCCAGCTATTCACTGTCTCATGTCATCTACTAAGAGGCGATCTCTGCTTGGCTTACAAAGCCATGTCTGACCCAGCTCTGTTAGAAATTCTCCAGCTAAAGAAATCCCACTTCCTCCACACCACATGCTCCAGAGACCTCAACCTCATTACCACAATCAACAGAACATGGTGGAGGGCTAGGTTCATAACTCAGAGACTGCCCATGCTCTGGAGTAGACTTCCCATACATGTCAAGCAGAGCACCACACTAGCCCTCTTCAAGAGAAATCTTGATGACTGGATGGGAAATAGAAAGTTCATCCTGGGGATCACTCCAGTGGCTATACTTGATAGAGACACTGGGAACTAACGATGGCTGGCACAATGCCAGGGAACTTCTATGGGCCAGGCTTGTAAAGGCCCCAGAGCCATTAGCCTAGTACACACCTATGAACCTCTGAATTGTAAAGTTTACCAACCATTTAGAAGAATTTAGCAGGTTGATTTCCCACAAGAAGGAGCTACCCAGTTAAATAAATGTCTTTCTAATGAGTGATATTTGACTTTTTTTAGAATAATGCAAGTCAAGTGCCAGTACCTACAAAGATTTCTCTGCTATTTTCTGCAGTTAACAGGGCTGAAGATTGTACCCTGACTGGTGCAGATCAATGGCAGAAGGGCATGCATGTCGACAGGTAAATAGATCCAAAAGCAGTGTTACAAAACTGTTATGTTCTGCAGCTATGAGGTCAGGATCATCCATGTTACAGTAAGAAATCATTGAGGACTGCTGCTAGATTGAAGTTTGTTACCCTTTTAAATAACTGTCTTCTCTCTGTTCAACACTGGGGCATACAACTGTGTAGATAAAGAATGCAAGTGAATGCGATAATAGTCTGATTAGAAGACAGATATCACATGACCTTAAGGTGGCCAATCCAAGATGAAAGACCAAGTCCAAAAAAACTGCCAATATGGTAGCTGGATGAACTGCTCTAGATGTGTATATTTAGACTGACTCTTCTTTAAATATTGTACCTCATGACATACAAATCAGTATAGCCATCTAATTACCACTGAAGCTGTTCACGTTATATCAATATCTCAGTATACACACACACACACACACACACACACACACACACACACACACACACACACACACACACACACACACACACACACAAACATACACACACCAAAAATTCGGAGAATGCTGGGCATGAGAATTTTTACTTCACTGTACTGCGATAGTGGGAATGGTAAATTACAGAGTTAGTGAGAGTGTGAGGGTTTGCCCCCTTGCAAGCATCTTTAAAATAATGTTTTGTTTTTTTTTTTTTTTTTTTTTGTTTTTTCAATTTCAGAGTCAAAAATAATATGGTATGATATTTTCTTTAATTTTTCTTAGTTTATCACATTATAGCACACACACACACACACACACACACAGACACACACACACACACACACACACACACACACACACACACACACACACACACACACACACACACACACACACACACATGCATATCTATATGTTTGCATAGATAGATAGATACATATATTCATATGTGTGTATATACGTATAAGTGAGGATGCATTGCACTAGATAAATCATATCAAATTAAATATTAAAATAAGAATTTCAATCTCAATTTTCTGTAAAAAGAAATATGAGGGAAAGTATGTGCATCTCTGGAAAAGTATTTTAATAAATAAAACATTCAGCCAGCAACCCAAATATCTCTGAGTCTATATCACTTCTTCGAATGGTTATTCAGTGAATAGCCATTTGAAGAACACCTATTTAGTGAAGCTACTCTCTATTGAATGGCAAATTTTAAGTAGGGCAAACAAAGTGGTTTGCCAACTGAGCAATTGCAAAAAAAAATGCAATTTAAAACCTGCCAAGGTGTGAAGCTATGCCCTGTACCCCCCAATGTGGGGGGCTACCCCCCCACACTCCCTAGCTAAATATACCAACTCCAATATCCCATTACAGTGGGAAAAGTGCAAATTCCAAACAGTGGCCAATCGCTGATTTGGCCTAGTTAAAATTCACCATTCAATGAACAGAGGCTTTATTAAATAGGTGTTCAACAAATGGCTATTCAGTGAATAGCCATTCGATGAAATAATATACACCCAAAATCTCTGTCTGCCTTCTTTAATAGTCTTCCATATCTGAAAAAAATTTAACAGGACTGTTTTTTTATTGTTCTTTTTTTCCTGCTATCTCTGCCATCCATCAAACCTTCTCCTATCAGCCAATTTTATTTGTTCCCCAATTCAGGACATTTCTCATTGAGGGGAAGTGTTGCTTCTGTTTCATCATCACTATCCCAGAACTGAGGGAATATTTATTTTTAGACTTACCCCCATGAGCTTGGGGATGGATGACCAGCATCACCATGGAGACTACAATGCTCTTCCCACTGTGAGTGTCTGCTCCAATGCTCATATGATGACAGCTATCACCAAAGTGACTTGTTGACTGAATTCTCACCCATGGGAATGCTTACTGCAGTGCTATCATTCCTCTGAGAGATGGTGACATTGGACAGCCTCAGACCACCTCTCTTCAACTCAGAATGGGTGCCCCCACTTTCCCTTACTAACTTGGTCAAATTCTCAATCCTCTAATTAATCTCTCATCACCTGGGCTATAATCAGGGCTTAATTTATTTGCTCTACCTGAGTTGGTAAGAGGAATTTTGCTGTGGACATCACATCTGGCTTTTGGGATTTTATCTTTTTAGGTGACATGACATAAGGAGACTCCCTCTACAACTATCACATTTTTCATGTTCCATATTTTCTCACAAGAAGATTGCCTTTCATAGCTCTGTTTGTTCATCTTTCTGGAACTTTAATGCATTTGTCTTATACAGATATGTACAATTCCTTTGAAACATCATTCTTTCTTCTGTACAAACAGTACTGAATTTCAGTTCAAATGCTTTACCACCTACTTCATCTTCAGGCTTTTAACCTTGTCATGATTTTAATATTCTTCTTTTTATTGGTTAAATAATTTAATGCACTCCTTTATAATTATGAAATGCACAAGCAATCTTTAATATAAAATGCACTGACATAGATTCAGGCAGAAAAATTAAGACAAAGACCACAAGTGCAATAAATGATCATTTATGTAATAGTCTTGTTCTATTTGCTGCTTACTTACTGCTTCACTTAGGAAGACACCAGGGCAGATTCAATAAAGTCTATGCAGTCCGTTAAAATGATGTTCACATCATAGTGTAATGCACACAAAATAGCTTACTGTTTTGTATTCAGTAAGTGGATCTACATGGGGTGTAGAGCCGGACAAACACTGTAAACATCATGGCATGCTAATTATAGCATACACAGCTGAACTGTAAGCTAATAAACCAATTCAAGATGGAGGAACTATTCAACAAGGTATAAATAAATCATGTAGACTCAGTGTAAGTTTTCCCTGTGAATTCCAAAACCTATTAGAATACAGCCATGAAAGGTACTCTACACATAAACACTGTTAGGGGATGCAGTTGCTGATTATATATATATATATATATATATATATATATATATATATATATATATACGCCAATCATGTTAAATGTCCATGTTTATATATATATATATATATATATATATATATATATATATATATATATATGCAACATACATAAATCTATGCTACTGCTGCTGCAAATAGACCCTGACAAAGAAGGAAAAGGGTTTTTAGACCCCTGTTAACTTACCATAGTCTGCATGATGTGAAAATTGTAGAGTACTACAGAGTGGATAGAGACACCTACAGGAACTCTGCAACCTCTGTCATCCAAAACTGTGAGCAAGGTCAAACTGAGGGAAACCAATCCCTGTGGAGACTAACATGTGTAGTACTTAGAGTTTTTGCTAGACAAACCTTTCAGAGGCCAATGGTGCTTATGCTGGGGATATCACAGGCATCAGCATCCAGGATCCTACATCAATTCCTGAATGCTATGCTACAGCATGCCATTGATTACCTAGAATTTTCACCATAAACACATGAAAATACCAGGATGGCTACAAAATTGCAAGAGCAAAACTCTTGAAACCCAGCTGGTGACATGAAAACACACAAAAAGTACTTGGCTTCCCCACTCCCAAAAACAACAGGAAAATAACAGCTTGTAGAATCCAAGGAATAACACATAATTCACCTGTTATGAATGCTTCCCATACAATTTTCACAAAATATGTATACATGTATAACTCAAAAGTAAATTGCATACGCTTGCTCGACACCTCTCACCATGCCCGGCATTCCCCTGGTGGTATTTATGGGCCATTTTAGAAACAATACACTCATGTGCCATTGACAATATAGTATTTTACAGTGCAATGGAATAAGATAGAAAAGACTGTAGGGTAACCAGTTTTAACAATAACATTTGTAATGACACTTAATAAGGTTGTGTATCTGTGAAAGTCAATGCATGGCAAACATGCCAAGCCAAGAATTAAGTATAAGAATTGCATACAGATAAAAATTTAATTCCCTAATATATATATATATATATATATATATATATATATATATATATATATATATATATATATAAATAACAGTTCCCTTCATAAATTGTGAACAAAACTAGTATGTATCTAAAAAACAGAAGCATATTTTAGCAACAACAGAAGCCTTCTGTGCAGATAAATCTAAAGGAATGTCAATCCTCTGTGCTCTACAAATACACAAGTCCTCTCATGTTCAAGTTCCCTTGCTGCACAGTTCCCCTGTTATGGTGTAGACTCATGCCTCTGAGCACAGTGAATATGCAAATGAGTTGTGAACTCATTAGAATTGCTGAATCCCAAACTTTTGGATTCGTGTAGCAGATGTAAATATAGTGTAGACAATATCTCAGTGTTTGTTGCTAATGAATTGTAACTGTGAATGGTTAGTGGAAGGGAGAAGGAATACACAACAATTCAGACTTCCAAACCTCCAGTGTGTGTGCCAGCAAGGTTACACTTACAAACTGTAGAAGTAATTATATCAAGGTTTTAAATGCAAATATGCAGCACACATTTCTCATTTTCTGCTCAGTAATATCCAAACTCCCTTGCCTTTGTTGAAAACTGTTTATTATTGCTATTCAATATTCTCTTACATTTCAAGAACAATGGTACAAAATGCCTTATAGACTGCATGTCTCAGGTTACTGCACAGATAAGTGAAGAATGAACATCATATAGAGATAAGATAGAGCTGCATTTCTGCAAATAACAGTCGTAAATGGCTGTGTGATCACTCATTGCACTACCTCTGAAATTAATACATGTACAAACAACTCAGAAGTGTACAAGTGCAATATGTCTTGTTAATCATGTGAATGGTTTGGGATTTGCCTGTATGCACAATGATTTTCATTCCTGCTGCAAAACTGTTCTTGTGGTAAAAAGGGATATGATACACTTACTGTATTTTCTAGGGTTTTCTAGGTTCATTGGTGTTAGAGTTCAAATCCAGACTTGTGTAAAAATCTTTCATGTGTACTGACATTTTCAATGTTGTTTATTTTACACACACACACACACACACACACACACACACACACACACACACACACACACACACACACACACACATGCACACAAGTATATATATATATATGTGTGTGTGTGTGTGTGTGTGTGTGTGTGTGTGTGTGTGTGTGTGTGTGTGTGTATATATATATATATATATATATATATATATATATATATATTAATAACACTATTTGCATGGTGTGTGGCTAAGTGTAAACACGGGTAACAAATAAGCACAATAAATGTCATGTAATATACTTCTATGATAAGCAATACATAAACTACATGTGTGAATCAGGTGTGTTTGTGTAGCATATCTGCTAAGCATGGTAATCTCCACAGTATATACTATCTAGAGATCATGGTTCAAGTTCCACATTTTTCATTTAAGAATAAAACCTAATAAACACTGCTCACAAAGATAAAACAAGGTGACCTTTGCTTATCACATCTGCATGTTCCTTACCTTCATGCAAACCTGACTTAATGGCGGCCCACATGTGAAGCAGACAGAACACCTGCAAATAGGATACAGACATTCTCAATTTCAGAAAGGATACATTGTTGTATCTTTTGCCTTCCATCATGCAAATCCACTAAGTGGCATTATGCTGTGGTTAGCAACCTTCCCCAACACCTTCAGGTCTTGAACACCTGCAGACAGGAAGCAGACAGTAGGCAATTTCAAAACAAATATATTTGTATCCTTTATGGTTTACCACTGCACAGACTCACTAAGCAGTGTTATGTGATGGTTAACACACATATTTAATGAATGGGAAAATATAGAGCTTTTTCCTAACTGTTCCTGTAGAAGCAGGTGCAAGTGAAGGCCCCCAATATTGGTTAGCCTGAGTCCTAATCTAGCACATTCCCAACTTTATTTTTGGTTATACATGCTATTTAAAAAAACAAATATGTGACAGAGGATATACTGAATATTATCTTTCTGCAATTATAATTGCATTCTCTGGCCTTGGATGGCCTTCATACTGCAATGATACCCATGCACACATGAATGTATAAACCAGGAACTTGTCAGGCCACACACATACCTGGGTATCCCTGACAAATCATAAAATGCTTTACAGCACATGGAGGTAGGCCAACGCATGTGGCTCAGCCTGCCCCAGCTCCAGCAGCTGCACCAATGCCCATCACATCTGGGACCCAACCTGGCAGTTCTTTCTCCAATGCCTCTGCATTACCTGGACACTCTAAATCAGGTAGCACTACCCTGGCAGCTGTTGTTGTGGTACCCTCCATGAGTACTGGTAGATGTGGAGATTGTATCACATGCCAGGAGATGCCAGGAGATGCCAGGCATGGTGCATAGGGTCATGCATGGCAATATTGGTGTATGCCTATGCTGGATGGAGAGGATGCTCTCAATTTTGGTCCATAGGAGAGGATGTCAAGCACTCCAACAACCAGCAGAGTAAGGTGACAGTGATGACAGCACTGTGGGTGAGGACGATATTTTCACTATCCCCATGTTTGTTGGGGATGGGTATCCATTGTCCCCTCCCTATCTCTAATCATAGTGTCCCTCAACCTGTCATGTTCCTCACCATCCCTGCATCTTGTTTTGTTTGTTCTGTTTGTTTGCATCTGCTTTCTTACCTACATTACTTACCTGAAATACCTATGTCTCTTGCCCAACATTCTTCTCTTGCTGAAGGAAAAAAAATGAGCACCTGTTCCACAAAAAATATAATACCATACATAGCTCTCCACTTCACACATGTGCCTACTGGACACACTTAATTTGGTCCAGTTGGCTACACAACATGATTGTGTTGTTGTCACCTCTCTTTGATGAGGTGACAGTCCAAATTCAGCTAATATTCTGTACATATTATCATTTTAAACTGTTGAAGAAGTAGATAGCTATGGTTCTTTCCTACCTACTTCCTGCACATTCCTATATCACTCTCTCTTTCTTGTTCCCCCTGCTCACCCCCCGCATCAACACTTTCCTATCTACCCCATTTTAACACCTTTAATTTGATCAACAAATAGAATCACACACCACACACATAAGTGAAAACAGCCCACTGAAGCTCTTCACTTTTTGTCCTCTGTGTTTATGTGGAGTTTGGCATCATGCACCAATGTCAAGTGATGGTGAACAGCTCTTCACTACTGCAGTTACCTATGAACAATGCTGCTTAAACACACAGCACTAAGGTAACACATAGTGAAAATAGAATAAAGAATCATTTAATTGTATTATTTATATACATATTTAAAAATGTTAGCGATACCTAGATTCAAAGCCTGTATCATCTGGGCTCTAAAAGAAATCTGTCAATGCATTTACACTTGCTGCCACAGAGTCAGCTAGGAAGCACCTGCATTTCTTACATTCAGTACTATCCACATTGCTGACTGCCGGGCCTCTTCAGTTAATGTGCTTGAGTTAAGCAAACAAGTGCAACTCTCATAATATTATCAATGATGCAGAGGCTTGTGATTGCTCAATGCTTAACTATGTGCAAATGAGGAAAGTAGTATGAATGTGTATCTTGCATGAGCAGAGTCATCAATTGGGTAAACTAGCTGCTCAGCAGTGCACTATGGAAAGTACACATTAACATGTACTACTTACTGAAGCAAAGCACATGCACATCACAACCCACAACACCAAGAATCACACATAGTATACACATCTGTGTCTCACAGCTTCTAAGGCCTAATCACAAAACCAACATTCTAGTCATAGGAGACTCTATTATGAGACACACAGATGTGCCCCTCACCAGGCTAGGCAAGGAGAAAGTCACAGTAAGTTGCTTGTCAGGTGCTAGAATCCAACATATCACGCACACTTAAGTCCCTTAACAACAGGTACAGTTAAGACTCTGTCATAGTCCATGCTGGTGTGAGTGACTTGAGACATATTACTCTGGACTATATGAAGAGAGATATGATTGAGCTCGCTGAATATGTACCCCAGGTAGGTATGTCCCTAGCCTTAAGCAGCATCCTACCATCACCCAGAATGATACCTCAATACAAACAGAAGATGATTGACTTTAACAATTGAGTTAGTTTCTGGTGTCATTCCAAGGGGATCCAATACCTGACAGCCTGGGAGGACATGACTGAAAGACCAGAATGCTTTGCCAGATATGGCCTTCATTTGTCTTCCCTGGGCTTTAGGATTCTGGCAAAGGCTCTTGCCTCTCCTATAGTGCATTTTTAGGCAAAGCCATGAGCATAAAATTACCAACATGAAAAATTCTTATAAATGAAATTTAAAGGCCATGCTGCTAAACTCTAGGAGTCTTAGCATGAAACTGCACTCATTGCAAGCATTCCTTGCCCTAGAGGATGCTGACATTTGTGCAGTCACTGAAACCTGGTTCAAAGCTGTGGAGAGCACCCCAACCTTACCAGGTTACTCATCCTACCATACTTTCAGACCCCTAACAGAGGACTACAAAGCCAATGGAGGTGGAGTTTAAATATCTATCAAAGACATACACACCTCCAGGCTGGTCAAATAGTATGATGCACAGGAGACATTCCAAGTGCATTTAACTGTTGACAAAACACCTATTCAAATCATAGCTAGCTACAAACCCTCAACCATGACTCAGGATGCCCACTCCACTTATCTGGATTTACTTGAACCCATCAAGAATCAACCCTCTACCCTGATCTTGGGTAACTTTAACTACCCAACCATAGAGTAGAAGATCTATTCTAGCCCAAACATGAATGCCCAGTGATTCATTGACTTCATTAATGACAATGCATTGGATCAGCTGGTCAACACGAATGGTGAAAATATCTTGGACCTGGTCCTACCTAACATGAGTAGCCATTGTTGCACTCCTACAGTGTCATCCTCCTTGGTAATATCCAACCATAAAGAGATCATTTTGAAGTCACCATCTCCCCTGACCCCCACTTGTCGGGGTCAAATGAAAAAACTTTTCCAAAGCTAACTACAGTCTCCTCAGAGCAGGTGTAAGCAGCTTAACTTCCACTGTCCCTTCAGTTGGATCTAGCACTAATGTCCATTCCTACACCAAACTATATCAGCAGCTATATAGCTGTATGGGCTCAGCTATACCTGACAGGACCAAATCATCTTCCTCAAGGAAGAGTAAACCTGTCTAGTGGACAGGAGCAATAAACAAACTCTATAATTGAAGGAAAAAATTACTGTCCAGGGCCAAGACGGAGCGGGTGCCAAGTTGAAAGCAATCTCTCCTTTGTCTGAACAAGCAAATAAGGTCACTGGTGAAATCCTCTAAGGCTAACTTTGATTCCAAATTGGCCACATCCACCAAAGACAATCACAAGGCCTTCTTCCCATATGCCTATAATCACAAAGGCAACACCCAAGTCTGCTCCGAACTGGTGGTCAATAACACCACATACACAAATGCCATAGATATAGCCAACCTGCTTGTAGACAGGTTCAGTGAAAACTTCAACCCCTATGTCTCCATCAGTAAACCAGGACATCTCCAGCATCTGCCCCCTCCCATCATCATCAGGGAGCAAGTCCTTAATGCCCTCTCAAAGACAAAAAATACAGTCTCCATGGGAACTGATAACATCCTTGGCTGTATCCTACATGAACTCAGGCATGAGCTCTCAGCTACATTAGATACCGTATTCAACCAAAGCCTGAGAACTGGCTTCATTCCAGCTGAATGGAGGACAGCCACTGTCATCCCTCTACATAAAGCTGGAGCGTCCACTGACCCAGGTAATTATGGGCCCATCAGTCTAACTAGCCTGATCTGCAAGGCCATGGAATGCATTATCATGGACCTTATAAAAATGACATTGGCAATCTTCAAATGCTTGAACCCACACAGTTTGGTTTTGTCAAAGGGAGATCATGCCTGTTAAACTTGGTTGACGTCTTCGAAACAGTCAACAAAGCCATGGATGAGGGGAAGACAGTGTACACCACCTACCTTGACCTAGCCAAAGTCTTTAACACTATTCCCCACTCGGGCATAATAGATAAACTCTCCCAGCTAGGCATCAACCTGTATGTTACCAGATGGGTGGCTAACTGGCTCAGTGATAAAACCCACTCAGTCAAAGTAGGGAAAGCCACCTCTAGTAGTAGACCCGTAACAAGTGGTGTATCTCAAGGATCGGTCTTGGGGCCCCTACTGTTTGGGATATACTTTTCTGAGGTGCAAACCAAAACCAGGGGTCTGTGGTTGACCAAGTTTGCAGATGACTGTAAGCTGAGAGCTGTCTTAAATTCCCCTAGTGATGTGAGCATCCTCCAAGAGGGTCTTACCCACACTAATGGCTGGTGCCAGAAGCATGGCCTCAAAATGAATGCCAAAAAAAACACATTATCCCCTTTGGGGAAAATGTCATCCCCACTAATTATCACATTAATAACAATGTACTAAGCATGCAATCAGTTGTGAAGGACTTGGGCACCCAGGTTGATAGCAACCTGACTTTTGATCACCACGTTGCCTCTGTTGTACAGAAGGCTTTCTACATGGCCCAACTCATAAATAAGGGTACTTCATCCAGGAACAAGGAAGTCATAACATCCCTGTACTCCTCCCTTCTCAGACCCATTATTGAGTACAATGCCCCCTTCAGCATGTACCTTGCCAAGCACATGCTGCAGTTGGAGAGACTGCAGAGGTTACTAATGAGAAAAATCCAGGGTCTCAATCACCTATCCTATCCAGCTAGACTAAAAGCCCTGCCTCTCTGCTCAGTCTCATACAGTCTGCTCAGAGGTGACCTGTGTCTGCCATACAGGGCCATTTCAGATCCAGCCTTGTTGGAGTTGCTGCATATCCGTAAGGCAAACTCCACTCGCACAGCCTACATGCAAGGCCTTAACCTGGTCTTTGATATTAATAGAACTTGTTGGTGGGATAGATTTGTGTCCCAAAGACAACCCCATCTGTGAAATAGACTCCCTCTCCATGTCAATCAGAGTACCTCTCTAGCCTTCTTTAAGAGTAACCTGGATGACTGGATGAGAAACAGAAAATATACCCCTGGGATCCCACCTGTGTCCCTGCTGGACAGGGGAAACAGGTGCTGACTTTGAGGGAGCATGGGTGAAATTCTTGGCTAGGCTTATAAGGGCCTCTGAGACAATAGCCTAGCATCATCATATGAATCTATGAACCTATGAACTTATATTTACTGCCCATTCAGTCTTCATCCCATGAAAGTATGTGTAAAAACACAAACAAAGGGAAGGCACTTTTTAAGGAAAGAGCACATATTTACACTGTAGTCATGTGTTACCTGCACCCATACACTTGAAACTTGGTGTCTCAGTACGTGTTCCCAAATTTCTCAAATATACTGCAGACATAAATAAAAAATACTTTCATATATACTATGTACATCTTTATAATGATAATACCCATTCAGATTTTCAAATACTTGTAGTAATGTGGACAGTTGTTTGCACAGAGTTTGCAAAACTGTCTTTTTAAGTTATACTTGTACATTGGAAACTCAACAGCAAATGCTACACTTTGCCTACTCATCAATCTGGTAACATACAGATCCTTAATATCTTGACTGTTGTACATGGCTAGACATCCATTTCAGACAGTGCTCCCAACATCTTCTCTCCAACATCCAATACTGATGTAATCTAGAATAAATTGTCCTGCAGAATTATTAAAAGTCAGACTTGTACCATGGTGCTTGCATTAAATAGTTAGTTCTCCAGTCAGTGTACTTAGGAAGTGGTTCTAATCTCACTGGTGTATGTTCCTGTCTAGTGAGAAGAGCATAACTGTGCACCCAGCAGTCATCAGTACAATCCCATGGATTACCTATATTTTGACAGTTGTACATTCCTACATGTCTATTTCATCTAGGTCTTCCAACATCTATTCTCAAACATTGAATGCCATCATCCACTATAAATTGTCCTCCATCATTCAAAAAGTCAGCTTGTGTTACATACTCAGTTGGCTCATTGGGGTTCCTAGTTAGGTAGGGGTTCTAGTCTCACTGCAGTCAACTAGTGTGTTTGTGTGTTTGTCTAGTCAGAAGAGTATAACCTTGCATCTTGCAGTCAGCAGTACAATCCCGCAGAGTACCAATATTTTGACAGATGTACATACCTACATATCCATTTCATAATGGCTGCCCAACATTTTCCTGCAAACATCCAGTGTTGATGTCATCCACTATGAATTGTCTTGCAGCATTATAAAAGCCAGACTTGTACTGCGACACATGCATTAAGGACTGTGCTTTGTAAACAGATAGGTAGGGGTTCTATTGTCACCAAGGTCAATTGGAATGTGTGTGTGTGTGTGTGTGTGTGTGTGTGTGTGTGTGTGTGTGTGTGTGTGTGTGTGTGTGTGTGTGCATGCGTGTGTGTGCCCGTGCATTCTCTTGGTTGACATTTGCAAGAGCATTTTACACCAGCATGTCAGACACTGCTATTACCAGCTTCTTCTCATCAGAAATTGCTGATGCCATCAGCTATAAAGTGTTGTCTGACAGTAGAAAAGCTATACTTGTGATGTAGCACTTGTGTTAAATACTGAGTTCTCTAGTCAGTGTATTTAGTTTGGCAGGGGTTCTGTTCTCTCTGTGATCAACTGATGTGTGTGTGTTGTCTCAGTTGCTTGGCATTCAAGAGACCATCTTACACCAGTATGTGGGATACTGCTATTATCATCTTCTTCTCACCATATGCTGCTGATGTCATCATCTATAAAGTGTTGTCAGACACATTAAAGAGTCTGACTTGTGCTCTGGCACTCGAGTTAACTACTGTGCTTTGTAAATAGTCGACCTTCACTATGGTGACAATTATAAAATGATATATGTCCACAACTATGTCAAACCCTACTCTGAGCATTCATTGTAGCTTACAGTGTTGATGCTGTCCTCTATAACATGCACTCTGACAGTATTCAGGACAAACCTGTGCTGTAGCAGTAATATTAACTATTGTATTTGCAAACTACTTTACCTACATATACAGGAGTTCCAATCTGACAGCAAATTACTTTTGTGTCTGTACATGCACCTATCACCTTTGAGGCAATTTTAACAGGGATGTGATTCCACATCCATATCATACACTCCTCCCAACATGTTCTCCTCAACATACAATGATGCTGACATACTCCGTAAAGTGCAATGTGACAGTGTTACAGTAAGGCATATGTGGTGTTACTACTGTGACATTGCATGGCATTTATATTCTATACATACACAGGTGTAATGTTGTGTGTGTGTGTGTGTGTGTGTGTGTGTGTGTGTGTGTGTGTGTGTGTGTGTGTGTGTGTGTGTGTGTGTGTGTGTGTGTGTGTGTGTGTGTGTGTGTATGTGTGTGTGTGTGTGTGTGTGTGTGGTTGGTGGTATGTTATGGCCATTGTATGATCCTTGAAATCATTCTTTGTTGCACTATCACTTGGAAAAGCTTTCATGTAGCCTCATGCATAAACCATCCTCCTTTTTCCACTAGCCACATGGCATCCTTCCTGCAGAGAAGTGGAGGATGTCTTCAGGTCAAATATGCATACACACATCATGAAGCAGAGCCTTCCCATGAGCTGTTGAAAGCCATCTCAAGATAACTGCATGCATGATTGCTAATTCTGTCATGATGCCGTGCATGTGTCCCACATGGACAGTGGTGGGATGTGATGCATTTAAACAAGGATACACATACACATACACACAATAGATATACTATCTTCCATAATACAGAAATAAAGAAAATGCAGTCAGACCACCAGGCCATTGTAACACTTTAAGAAAATCCAAATATCACAAAATGAGTGCTTTTGGGTTGAAACCCTTCATCAGATAACATGAAAAGTTTAAAATCATAGGTTCATAGGTTCATAGGTTCTTAGGTTCATAGGTTCATAGGCTGGCACTAAGCTATCGGCCATAGAGCCTATACAAGCCTAGCCATAACAATTCCCTGGCAATTTCTTCCCACACTGTTTACTTCCCTGGACCCCTGTCTAGCAGGGTGACTGACGTGATCCCCAGAGTGAATTTCCTTTCTCCCATCCAATCGTCACGGTTCCTTTTGAAGAGGGCCAAAGAGGCACTCTGCTTGACATGTATGGGCAGTCTATTCCAGAGTCTGGGGAGTCTCTGAGTCAGGAACCTATCCCTCCAGAATGTTTTGTTTATTGTGATGACAAGGTTTAGATCCCTGGTGTGTGTGGCTCTGAGGGATTGGGATTTCTTTAAGTCCAACAGCTCTGACATGGCCTTGTATGTTAAGCAGAGATTGTCTCTGAGTAGACAATATGCAAGTTTTTTAAGGTGGTCAGCATAGGGCATCTGCTTTAGGCCTGTGATTCTTTTAGTGAGGTATTTCTGTGGCCTTTCCAGTAGTTGCAGATGTCTTGAGAGGTACATACCAAATGGGTTGTTGTATTCTACAATGGGTCTGATGATGGATGAGTACAGTGGGACAATGACCTCCTTTTTTCTGGATGAAAAACCCTTAGTGATGAGGTGTACCACATAGAAGGATTTCCTGACTGTTGTGGTAATGTGGTTATCGAAGGTGAGACCACTGTCCACTTGTGTCCCTAAGTCTCTTATCACACTTTCAGACTTTAGTGTACTGCCACCTATGTGGTAATTCACGGGTACATTCTTTTTCCCAATGGGGATAACTATACATTTCTTGGCATTGAGCTTGAGCCCATGGCTCTGGCACCAAGCATCTGCTTCTATAAGGCCCTTTTGTAGAGTATCCACATAATTTGGGGATTCAATAATGGCTCCTAATTTGCAGTCATCTGCAAACTTTGTTAGCCAGAGTCCCTTAGTGTTGGCCTGTACTTCAAGGAAGTAGATGCCAAACAAGAGCGATCCCAGGACTGAACCCTGAGGTACTCCACTTGTCACTTGTCTGGAGCTGGATTTGGAATCAGCTACTTTTACAGTGTGGGTTCTGTCAGTAAGCCAGTTGGCAACCCATCGAGTGACGTAATGATTAATGCCCAGCTTAGTAACTCTATCTATGATTCCGGAGTGGGGGTGGTCTCAAAGGCCTTGGCAAGGTCCAGATAGGCTGTGTGGACTGCCTTTCCCTCGTCCATGGCTCTGGAGACTGATTCAAAGAAGTCAATCAGGTTCAGGAGACAAGATCGGCCCTTCATGAACTCAAACAGTGTGGGGTCCAGTATTTGAAGGTTGCCAATGACTTTGTTTATAAGTTCCATGATAATACATTCCATGGCCTTGCAGATCAAGCTTGTCAGACTGATGGGGCGGTAGTTCTCAGGATCAAAGTTGAATCCCCCCTTGTGGAGTGGGATAACTGTAGCTGTACACCAGTCAGTGGGCACAAAGCCTGAGGTGAGGCTATGATTAAACATGACACTTAGGTGAGGTGCCAGTTCATTTTGTAGTTCATGTAGTACACAGCCCGGGATGTCATCTGTTCCCATGGATGCTGTATTCTTAGCTTTGGAGTGTGCATTTTTTTACCTGTGTGGCCATTATTACCGGAATTTTGCAATCTTCCTGTATTGAGATGGGCCATTTAGGGAGTGAGGGGGGGTGAAGTTGGCACTGAATTGATCAGCCAGGATATTGGCAATATCCTTGGGATCAGTATATTTAATGCCATTCTTTTGTAGCTCAGAGCAGATCTGAGCATTGCCATTTAGATTCTTGACATAGTTATAGAATGCCTTGAGGTTGCCTTTGGAATCTTTAGCAATTTTATTTTTGTAACTAGCTTTGGAGGATTTTATGAGGGATCTCAGCTTCTTACTGAGGCTGGTAAGGGAGTTTTTTGCATCCTGGGATTTTCCTCTTTTCTGCAACAGTTTCTTCCTTTTGTTGTAAAGTTTGTTTATGGCAGGGGACCACCAGATTAGCTTCCTTTTTTGGAGGAGAGCATCTTGGTTCTATTTCGGATGTCACGATTCATGCATGAGTGGATGTGCTCGTACAGTGCCTTAGTGTAGGATTCAGCACTTGAACTTTCAGTTCCCATCTGCATGGGTGTCATGAAGTTTGTCACTTCTAACTTGAGTAGCATGAAGTTGGCTTTGGAGAAGTTTTTTATGGAGGTTTCCTTACTGGGGGGTGGGGGGAAGGATGTGGATGTTAACGGTGATTAGCTTATAGTCAGACCTGACCAACGAGGGGGTGACCATAGGTTTAAAGCATCAATTTACCATGTTGGTAATGACCAGGTCTAGGATATTGGAGCCCCTGATTAGACTATGGATTAGTTGATCCAGGGCATTGGAATTTATGAATTCCAAGAACTGTTGGGCAAAGGTGTTGGTACACGAGTAGTTTTCCCAGTTAATGGCAAGGTAGTTGAAATCACCAAGTATTAGGTTGTTTGTTTGTATCTTAATATTTTCCAGTATGTTTAGAAAGGTGTAGTGAGACTCTTGGGGTATGGTGGGGGATTTGTAGCAAGCTACAATTTGGATTGCAGGCTTACCTAGTGTTAGTTGCACCTGGAGAATTTCAGACGCATTGTGTTGGGCAACTAGCCTGGTGGTGTGAATATCCTTGATGAATATGGACACTCCTCCACCTTTAGTGTTTTGGTCCTGGTTTGGTGGCCAAAAAGTGTGGTAAGAATTGTAACTTGGTATTGCAGGGGTGCTCTCTGGAGCCTTGAACCAGGTCTCAGTTACTGCACAGATATCAATGTTCTCTATTTTTAGGAGTGCCTCCAGAGAGTGCATTTTGAGGTTTAGACTTCTAGCATTGAGTAGCATTACCTTCAGAATTTGCATGCTTGCACCTGTTACTGTGGTGGTTTTGTCCTTTGAATTTTGCCTAAAAAAGGCATTATAGGGATGGCAAGAGCCTTAGCCAGTAACCTGAATCCCAGGGGCAACAGGTGCCGACCATCTCTGGCAAAGCATCTTGGTCTGTCGATCATGTTGTCCCAAGCAGATAGATACTGGATGCCCTTTGAATGACACCAGAAGCTTAGTCAGTTGTTGAAGTCAATCATTTTGTCCTTATATTGTGGTATAATTCTGGGCAAAGGCAAGATGCTACTCAGGGCTAGGGGCATACCTGCCTGGGCCACATGATCCGCGAGCTCTTCCATGTCTCTTTTTGTGTAGTCCAGGGAGGTACATCTCAAGTTATTCACTCCAACACGGATAATGACAGAGTAATATTTGTACTTGTTGTGGAGTGACTTGAGTGCATGTGTTATGTGGTGGATCCTGGCACCCGACACACAGTTGACTGTAATATTCTCCTTGTTCAGCCTGGTGAGTGGGACATCAGTGTGCCTGATTATAGAGTCACCTATGACAAAAGTGTTAGGTACGTTGTCTTGCCTTAGGGGCTGTTGCTGGGTGGCACACTAGTGTTGTGAGCTATGTGACACTTTGGTTGTGATTAGTGTTTGTTTATGCTTCAGCTTCGGAGGTCCTTGTTGCTTGGGCAGATTACAGTTAAGGGCATCCACATATGTGGATTTAATGTTGCTATCTGTGGATGTTGGTGGTGTGGGTTTAGAAGGGCTATGTGTTGCTTGAGGTGTAGTGTGGGTGTTAACCTTCTCCTCTTGATTGTCTAGCACAATCTTGAGTGGAGAGAGCTTTGCTTCCAGTTTGGCTATGTAAGTGCATCTCTCACAGGTTGTAGTGTTGGGTGGTAAAAGGAGATGGTTGTCTGTGACATAAGGCAATTGCTGCATTGCCCCATTATGCCCAGATTCACCAGGTGGACAGGAGAAATCACTGAAAGCTGACTCTTGGACATGCCTGGTTTGGTGCTTTTTTTGTAAAGTACAGGAGCTGTTTTCCGTTGCCTTAGCAAGGTACTTTGCAATTATAGGCTGTTTAGTGCCTACAATTAATTTATCCTTATTAACAGGGAGAGGTGAGTGCTTGTAACAGTTTAAGGCTTCCTAGTGCTTTCCAGCAGATATTAGAGCAAGTGCCAGTCACAGGGATGCTTAAAGGTAAGATGAAAAAAATGGTTTATCCTAAACACTGCATTGTGCACTAGATAAGTTAGATGTGAAAGTAGGTAACTTAAGTTTTACCAGTCTAAAAAGTTAAGTTTTAGTGGAGAGTCACTATTTTTAAAACAGCAAGATAGAATGAAAGGGGGTGGTCACTTTTGTATTCTGGTACTATGGAATACAGTAGGATGGCCAATAAATTTTAAAAAGTTGAAGGGGCGTGATTTCACAAAATGATAATTTTGTGCTTACTCACACAAGCCAGTGAAAGCAGAGAGGAAATGAGATATATGGTCAAATTAACATAAGAGGCAGGCAACTAGAAAGACAGTGGTATTTAAGAACACAACAATAAGCGGGTAGGAGAGTGGGGAAAAAAATTCTGCCTGACTCACAAGAGACAGAGCTGTGGTCTCTTTTGAAGTTTTAATATGCAGTTAAAAGCAGAATACAAGTAAAACACAAGGTAAAGAAAACAAATCACAGTATTCAAAATATAAAAATGCAATAAAGTAATACAAAATACAACAAATAAAAAGCAAACTAACCTTTTCTTCACAGCAAAGTGTAGCAGAGTCTGGGTGAGCCTTTCTAGTAAAGCTCTGAAATGTTTTATTTTACCCCTTAAATAGAAGTTTTAGTTCCTAGCTCCACCCCCTCAGTTCACAAATTATTAACCTTAAGTGACCTTGTCTATCTTATGTATGAGTCCTTAACTGATCAGTTCTAATTTCTGCCTGACTCACAAGAGACAGAGCTGTGGTCTCTTTTGAAGTTTTAATATGCAGTTAAAAGCAGAATACAAGTAAAACACAAGGTAAAGAAAACAAATTACAGTGTTCAAAATATAAAAAGGCAATAAAGTAATACAAAATACAACAAATAAAATGCAAACTAACCTTTCCTTCACAGCAAAGTGTAGCAGAGTCAGGGTGAGCCAATCAACATTCAGTATTGAATCCTGCACTTTTTTAAGGCTGATTATTATTATTAGAACTTCGATTCTCCATATTGTATGCTCCTGCTGAAATCCTGGGTCTAGCTCTATCCATCCTATTACATTTACTAGTACTAACCTCACTATCTATGGTTATCTTATTATAATCCCTTTAACTTAGATTCAAATTCAGATTCTCTATTTCCTCACTAAATTGTCTTTCATCTGTGCATAACCTAGAACCTAGAAGCCCTATGCACCTGTCCCTTGACTATATTATTGAACGTATGTCTGGGGTGCATACTATCAAAGGCCAAAAGACTGTTTAAATGTAATAGACTGGATAGAGCTAGACCCTGGTTTTCAGCAGGAGCATACAATATGGAGAATCAAAGTTCTAATAATAATAATATGGGTGATAATAGGGACAACAGAATGTGTATGACCTCTAGATATAGTAATACTATAAGGGGGATATGTGATATTGTTAGAAGCAACTGGAAGGTGTTATTAACGGATGAGAAAATAGGAAATATAGTGGGGCAAACATCATCTTTTGGTTTCAGATGAAACAAGAATTTAAAGGATTTACTTTCTCAGGAACAGAATTTATCTGATAATAGTAAGGTTATATCCCAGTGGAAGGACACCTTTGCTTGTAAACATTGTAAGGCCTGCCCTTATATAATGAATCAGAATTTATTTGTTCATCCTTTAACAGGCAGGAGTTATTGTTTGAATTATAATGCACACTGTGGAACACAGAACATTATTTACCTGACTCATTGCAGTAAGTGAAGCTCATTTTATGTGGGCAAGATGAACTTCAGATTGAAATAAAGAATCTTGAAACATCTTTCAGCAATATGGTTAAAAATATACATAATGCTATATATCGACATATAGAGCACAATTTAGGCTACACATTTATGTTTATGGTTTTGCAAATAGTGAGATTAAATGTTAGAGGTGCTGATATAGCAAACATTATTGAGTTTAATGAAACTAAATGGATTATTAATGTAGGAGCTGATAGAGCCCCTGGTTTAAATGGTGTTGTACCTTTAAAACCGGCCTTAAAAAGACAGAGGATTTAATATTGAATGTTGACTGGCTGGCTGTGCTTTTAAAAATGTGATTTTAGACTTTGCATGTTATCTGATGAAGGGTTTCAGCCCAAAAGTGCTCATCTTTTGCTATTTGGATTTTATTAAAGCATTACAGTGACCTGGTGGTTCATCTGCTTTTTCTTTCTTTTGTTTATTATATTAGTTGAATAGCAGTGGATCTTAAGTGAGAAAGTTCTTCAGATTCATTTGCAGTGATTTCTCCAGTTTTTCTAGACCTTCACACACATGGCCAAGAGATGAAGAGATGATGTGGAATTGGACTATTGTCCACAGAGACAATCAATGAGGATGGCTACAGACAGGGTAAGAAGAAGCACGATATCAGCATTTAACCCTCTTTTAAAAGTGAATGTATAATCTATGGCAGTCAATGTATTAGATCAAATGGCTAACACAAATGATGAGACAGAGTTCTGTGAACTGATTACTACATTTGAGAGTGATTTACTAAAACTGAAACATTTGCAGTGGCAAAGGTTTCATTTGGAGGCATGTCTTCACCATAAAATGTATGTATGCCTACACAAAGTAAGGCATATCCAGAATTATTAGCTCAGTAGCAGCAGATAAATTTAGAAACTAGCTTTTCATACATGAGACTGCTGGTAGAACATTTCACTCCACAAGAAGACAAACTATTACAACAAACAGAAAGTTTACAGCATCAACTGGAAACTACATTTAGAGATGAGTATTATGTCAATAAAGTTGATGATATTTTTTGTACAGCTGCTCTATATGATACAAGACTACAGCAGACTAAAACCAAAAAAAATGGTGAGGGACTGTCATGATTTTCTTCAAGGAAACATTTTTACCTGGCCGCGAGAGAGACAGCGGCAACAGGATAACACTGTTTCAAATTCTACGCTTTCAATAACATCTAAAGTTAAAAAAGAGGTGAAATTCCATGACATAAATCAGCGGATATGGTGATTTTTGAATCTACACCTTCTGATAATAATCCAGTAGCCTTAGCAACCTCTGAGAACCTGACTATGTCAGTAATTATAACTACCAATGAAAACACAGAGGGAGGGTCCTCAGACATGATGAGCTCATTGGCAATGGCTGTGGACATAGTGGTCGATCCTTTGATTTTAGGAGCTAGACCAAAGATTTTTAAATCCACAATTACTTCAATTCTTCTTTTTCGGAGTTACCAGTCCCTGTGAGGAAGAAGAACAATCGCAAATGGAGCTATTCATACAACAGGGATGTGAAGAGGTGAAGAACTTCAACTTGACTCAAAATGGTGACTGTATTGCTTATAACTTATCTGATCTTATTCTATATGAAGAACAGTTGTATGCTTTAAATAAGGGCTTGACATTTGTGCTCAGTGTAGGATCTGTTTACAATGAAGTGATTTTAGATTTAATGTTGTTTGGTAGGAATATGCTACTAAAACATATGTTTGGTGTTAATAATGAAGCGAGAAATACATGCTTAAGACAACCAAGTACCTTTGTACAGCCTACACATCTGACAGTAGCTATGTTTTTAAAAGTTTGTGAGGATGAAGTGAAGACATATTTGAATGTAAGCATGAACAGAGATATTATAAATTTACATTTGCACAAAGGAAAGCTTTAACCTCACTCTGCAATGACAGACAAATTGTTATCAAAAATGCCAATAAGGGAGGAGCTGTAACTGTAAATTTGCTGATTGCTAAAGTAAAAAAGAGATTAACATTTTTAAAGACTACTGGTTTAATTGAGGAAATGTTTAAGTTTCTGTGGTTTCAGCATCCTGTTATACCTATGTTTAAAGCACTTCCCAAGGTATATAAGAACACATACAACCAACCCATGAGACGATAGTTTCAGGGTGGGGTTGGTTAACAGAGAATTTATCTATATGGGTAAACTGAAACAAATAGTACAATTATTTATTTATTTTTTTTAATTTATTTTACATTTGTTGACCAGGCTAGTCTAGCTGGATATATGTCCATTTACAGTAGATGCCTGGGGAGAAAAGCTCCACAACAGCTGTATACAGCTAATATACTTGAGTAAATATAAACATAAGGGAATACTAATCAAAAATTGGTTATGCACAGTAACCAAAAAACCCTATGAGTTAGGCTTATTTACATTACATGACAAAAAGAAATAGCAATAAGTAAAGGACATATAACTAGGTATATAGAATAGTAGGTACAAGACAAAAACAGACACTTTTGACAACAGAGTTTAAAGCAGAAACTTAGTAAACTAGAAAGGTTAGTTGTGACAAAAAGAGTTTCAGCCAGGATTGGTGCATGGACACAGCCATTGTGAATTAAGGATGGTTTTCAGATGCCTTTTGAACAGTGGAGTAGATGAAAGGGATTTAAGATTACTTGGAAGTTTATTCCAAAAGATCCCAATGGTGTTAGTAAATAGAGAATCACCTGATTTGTTATTGGATTTTAGGGTTGCAGCTAGTAACTTATTAGCTGAGCGTAGGGTACTTAGATTTTTATAATGGTTGATCAAGTTAGAGAGAATGGGAGTATTTGTAGGATGATGCAAGATTTTGTGGGTGATGGTTAGTTGCTGAAAAAGAAGCTGGTTTTGCAGTTCCAACTATCCTAGTTTCCTTCAATTTTGATAATGGTGAGTACGGAATAGGTATCCAGTGGCAAATCTGGCAATGTTATTGTAAGAAGTGGCCAGCTTATTTTGATTGTTTTTGGATCAATTTGTAAAAATTGGGGAGGCATAGAGAAGGGTGGAAATTAGGTGAGTTTGAGCAATAGTAGTCTTGGCTATAGGTGTAAGGAAGGGTTTTAGCCTATAAAGGAATCCCAGTTTTCTATTCACTGATTTGATGGTTGAGTTTAAGTGCGAGTCAAAGTTGAGGTTATGGTCAAATGTTATGCCTACGAGTTTAGTAGTTGTGTCTGATACTATTACAGTGCCTTTATTTGATATAATTGTGAAATCAATAGAGGGAGACTTCCGGGTAGGGGTAGTAGAATTTTGTTTTTTGGGGGGGTTAAGGAGGAGACAGCATTTGGAGAACCAGTTTTCAACTAAGGTAAATACTTTTTGTGTGTTAGACTGACGTTCAGCAGAAGATGCTGCAGTGCAGATTAGGGTCAAGTCGTTGGCATATTGAATACAGGTGGTTTGAGGTATGGATGGTTTCAGATCATTGATAAAAATAGAAAAGAGGAGGGGTCCAAATATAGAGCCTTGTGGGACTCCCTGTGAGATAGAGAGTAGAGTAGATAGGTTGTTGTCCCAGAGGACTGCCTGTTTTCTATTTCTAAGATAAGATTCAAACCATTTGACTGCCTGAGTGTCAATTGAAAGTGAAGTACGTATATCTATCATTAAGTGATGATTCAGCATGTCAAAGGCTTTGGAGAGGTCTAGAAAGAGAGCAGAGGTGAACAAGTTGTTGTTTTGATTTTTATTAATTGAGTCAGAAAAGAATAGGAGTGCAGTAGTAGTACTATGAAAAGGCCTAAAGACATGCTGGCATTTGGCTAAAAGATTATTTTGGAGGAGATGATCGAGAAGTTGCCGGTGAATGCATCTCTCCATGATTTTGCCAAAGGAGAAAGTAGAGCTATGGGATGGAAATTAGAGAGTTCAGTTGAGTTTCCTCCCTTATGTAGAGGTATAATATATGAGACCTTCCAAAGAGATGGTATAGTGCCTTCTGTGTTGGTCCTATTAATTATGATAGAGATAGGGTAAGCAAGTAATCCAGCTGCGATTCGTAGAAATTCAGCTGGAAGGAGGTCTGCTGAGGGGGTACATGGTTTTAGTTTTTGAAGCTGAGTATGGATGAGAGAGGTTGGAACAGGCTGTAGTTGGAGGGGAGGAGGTAAAATGGTTTGTGAGAGTTTGTTGGAGATGTTGGCTGGTGATAAAGTACTTGCTAATGATTGGACTGAGTCCACAAAGAATTTATTAAAGGAACTGGCAATTTGGCTGGGAAAATTTTGAGTCAAATTAGCTGGGATTGGAATTTTGGAGTGCCCTGGGTGGAGTAGGCTGTTTATACCTGACCAGAATTTTTGAGGGTTTTTATGTTGGGCTTGCTGGAGCTTATGGTAGTAGTTCTTTTTATCTTGGACTATTGATGTTTTGTAGCATTTCTCAACTGTCTAAAGATGTCATGATCATTTGAGGTTTTAGTATTTCTCCATTTAGACCAAATTCAATTTCGTTGAAGGATGTTTTGTCTTGTCTCCTTAGTGAGCCAAGGTGCAGGTCTGTTTTTAGTTCTGACTGTCCGAGAGGGGGCATGGTGTTCTAGGATTTGTAGAAATGTATTATTAAAGTAAGAGACTGCTTTGTCAAGTCGTAGGTATTTAAGGGGTGACCAATTGCAAGCTTTAAGTTCAGCTTGGAAGCTAGCTTGGTTAAGGTGTTTTTTGTTATGGATAGTTCTATAGATTGTATGGTTATCTATGGGTTTTTTTTGTCTGGCAATGAAGATAAGAGAATGATCACTAATATCATCAGGAAGTATACCTGTTTTATAAGAAAGGGGATTACTGTTAACTAGTATCCAGTCTAAGGTGGTTTGCTTGTTGCTAGCTTTATGAGTTCTGGTAGGGGAGGTAATGGTTTGATTGAAGCCATATAGGTTTATATGAGTGGTTGGCTGGGAAGAGTTACAACAGTTCCAGTCAATGTTAAAGTCTCCAATGAGTATGGTTTCTTGTGGAAAGGATGTGGAGAGCCAATTAAGGACAGTTTCAAGAGTCTTAATGTTGTTGCCTGGAGGGATACAGGAGCAGATCATGTATAATTATTTATTATCATTTATCTATAGTTTAGAGACTATGATGTCAACACTACTGGGTGAGAGAGGTTGGATATTTAGTGGTGTAACCTTTAAATGAGATTTATATAATATTGCTACACCACCACCCTGTTTAATTAGATGATCTGATCTCAGGATGTTATAACCTGGTGGAAATATATCATTATCCTTAGTAACTGGTTTGAGCCATGTTTCTGTAAGACATAGGATGTCAAAAAATGTACATGTAGCAGGGCATGAAGTTGGGTTATTTTATTATTTAGGCTACAAATATTGAGGCGGCCTATGAGGAAAGAGTTGTCAGAGATAGTAAAGATGTGAGAAGTGATAGGATGGTCAGACTGAGGATCTGAGATTGTATTATTTGGGCCTGGGTTAGGATGTATATCTCCATGCAGTAATATGAGCTGTAGTGGGCTGTGAAGGTATTTCAAGAATTTACAGAGGAAAGGGATTTGTTTTATAGTGTGTGGATACATAATATGGGTTATTCTATGGAATTTTAGAAGAAGGTAGGATAATGAGGATGTTATGTCCAAGTGGGTTTGTGTGATTAGAGGAGAGATTGAAATTGTTTGTTTTAAAGGGAGCTGAAATTTAGAGAGGCTATGATGCTCATAGCAAGTAAGGTAATGGGATAAAAATAGTGGGATAAGAATAGTGAGAAAGAGAAGGCCATTATTGAGGGTAGGCCTGTGTATAGTAGCCATGGTTGGGAGGAATAGGAGATAGATGCTAGGAGATATGAGACAGAGGAAAGAGCAAGGTTAAAGGGTAGAGTTGTTAAAGGGAAAAAAAGGTAGATGGAGGTAACAGGTGATAGGATAGGTAAGTTAATGAGATAGTGAAAGGGTGGAGTAAGAGAGAAAAATGAGGTAGATGAAGGTAGCAGGGGATAGGATAGGTAAGTTAATGAGGAAGTGAGAGTTAATTGGTTAATAGAAGATAGATGTGTGGTTTGAGTAGTATAAGGTTGAGTACTGGGGTGGGTGGAAATTGGGGGTAGGGTAGGGGAGTGAAGTGAGCCTGCAGGGTGAACGGAGTGGGTTAGAGCAAGTGAGAAGTAGTTCACAGAAACAATCAGTGAAGTAGCAGAATACAGCTAACTTCTTAGAAGTAAGAAGTAAGAGAGGAGTGCTAGTATGTTTATAAAATAGCTAGGGCAAAGGACTATTGCAGAAAAAAAGAGGAAAGGAGAAGGGACTAGACAAAGTAAGATAAATGGCAGGACAGAAAAGTATAACAGAGTAGTTTAGTGTTGAACTAAAATGGATAAAGGTAAGGATTATTTCAAAGCTAATAGGGGCCTAGGGAAGGGAGCCCCCTAGTGGACAAAGTTTAAAATTACATTTAAGTTATGTAGGAGGAAGCAGAAGAAAGAGGACAGAGTTAGACAACACAAATTAAGGAGAGGCAAATACCCTAAAGGGGAGATAGGGAGGTAGGCTGCTGGGTATCTGGTTCAGGTATGAGATTTAATAGAAAGTACTACACTGTAGCATATGTCTAGGTTTTAGTTACAATACAACTTCTCAGCTTAGAAGAGAGGTCAGACATACTTTCTATGATTCATTGGATGGTGGGAGATTTGAAAATGGGACAACAGCTCCCTTTAGTTTGTAGTTTGATAGTTGAATTTATGTTGGGGGTTCTTGCATGGTAGGCAGGTAGCATACACAGGTCTTACAGCAGGATAGAGTTTATATGCTAGGTGGGTTTAGGAGAGGAGAAAGAAGGCAGTAGATTAAAAATCTATACAGTAAAAACATCTAACATAAGACATAGAACAAAAATTAAGGTTGAAAGACTGAATAAGCATGAATAAACAACATCTTACACATGCATTCCTATGTAGAAAGCCATCCCATACATCAAGAATGATACTATGTAACAACTGCATGCTAGGATGACTTCAGTAATCAGCATTAATTTCAAACCATGTAGGATAGAATTAAAAACATTGTCTTTTAGCAAGCATAGGTATACATTAGACTGGAAAGAATAAGACAGTAACAATCAAATGATATTGCAATAGAACAACAGCTTCATTTAGCTAACACTAGTATACATTAGTCTACAAATAATAAAACAGTATCAAAACAGAAACATATTCAAAGGTTCAGGAGTAGAAAAAGATGAAAGTCCTCATGGACCTAATGTTGTTAAGAAAAGGTAAGCTAAGGAGCTATTCTACAGCATAAGTAAACCTTAACCTTTGTATATATACATGTAATAAGATTCAACTAGCCTGAAATAGGGTGTACTTTTAGTACAAACAATTACAGCCACTCACCAACAAAAAACAGTTGGTGGTAGGCCAATAGGTGTGAATAAAAGGGTAAAATAGTTGGTCAGGACTTCTCTAAGTGAGGGGGATACTGTCCACCTTTAAACCAAATAGCTGTTTCTTAGGCTGAGAGGAAACAAGAAAGAGGGCACAGCCTCTTATAAGCAGGGTTTATATACGCTGATACCTCTTAATAAAAGGATAAAAAGTAGCTAAGGAAAAAATGTACAGAACTAGCCTGTGTTTTGATGAAGTTTCATTGAGTCATCCAAAGAGTATTTCAGATTTAAATTTGCTTTAACATAGGGTATCCATGTTACGTTAGACCACTCAGCACTTAGAATTGTGTAGTTTTCAATAGCAGTGACTACCAATGGGTTATCACTAGCAGAAACTACCAATAAAGGTTGCCAATTCACAAACATGTGCTAATGTTAATGAACCACTGTTTTGCAGTTAAAGTAATGCTCCTGATAAGGAGTGTAACATTGTGCTGCAACACTATTGCATGGAGGGGTGAGTTAACAAAGGAAAGGGAAAACATATGCAGACATAAGCTGGCGTTAACAGGAGTATATGCGTCCCTTCCAAGCCTTACTTTTGGCACCAAAAAAGAGTAAATCTAAAACAGCAAGCCAATACACTTTGTCCCCCTAAAACGCAAAGCTATAGGACTGATAAATGGAAGTCAGTAACGCTTCCAGTAGTGGCACGTTGTAACCAGTATTCAAAGATATATAAGCACAGTAGACAAAACACTAGTTATCACCCCTAGTGATACAGTAAGCTTGAGTCAAAGTGTGTGGCGTAGATACAAGCCACATGCGGGCTGCAATATGGAGGCAGTGCTTTCAAAGAGGGAATTAAACTACTCGTATAACAAGTAGTATAACAAAGGCATTCATATCAGAATGCTCCATAAACCATGTAGGTTAAGTCTGTCTGAATGAAAACCTCATAGGGTATGTAATTGATATGTGATTCCTATTAAACAACACGTATCATAAACCACATGAGTGCACTTCATGACCCTTGGTCAAAGGAAACTAAAGTGTGGGAAATACCGAAGCTAAGCTCTGCAAGATATCAAGTTTAAAACTACTAATACAGCAAGCAATTAATCTGATAGTTATAGACCAATTCTAGCAAAATAAAGAAAAAGAAAAAAGTGAAAAGAAACATTAGGACAGGGAGAGCAAAACTGAAAACATTCTTGGTAGGACTCAAGCTACATACTACAATAATCCTTTGCACCAAGCAATCTACAAACTCACAGAGACAACTGTTTCAACTCAATAACCAAATATGCAAAAGCAAGCTTGTTTGGTAAGTACAACTGATAAAACACTACAGCAGTTTTCTTGCAAAGAAGCAAAACAGCAATGTAGCCATACAGATAATTACATTGATAGAGGCAGACCCACCATGCCAGGGGAACACAGCAGCCAGGGGGAGAGTGAGCCTAATAAGGATGGTGCCACACTGGACAATACATCTTTATGCTATTAGGATCAGGATATGAGGTAAGAAGGATGGTGAAAAACTGGGATAGTAGGGCAGGGCTAACCCCAAGTAGACATACTAGCAAAGGAGAAGCTTCCAAATACAGGCATGAGTAGCTAGTAGAGAGCAGAAGAAGAGCAGGATAAAGTTATGGTAACAAAGAAGAACAGCATTGGAGAAGGAGAGGAGAAGAGAGGACAGACAAGAGAAATATAGTTTCTGAGAAAGTAGAAGTAGTGTGTAAGGGAGAACTTTGGAGGAAAAAACAAGTGGCAAATAGCTCCCAGAAACAATCAGTGAAATAGCAGAATACAGCTAACTTCTTGGAAGTAAGAGATAAGAGGGGAGTGCTAGTATATTTATAAAATATCTAGGGCTAAGGACTATAGCAGAAAAAAATGAGGAAAGGAGAAGGGACTAGACAAAGTAAGATAAATGGCAGGACAGAAAAGTATAACAGAGTAGTTCAGTTGTTGTGTCTTTCGGCTTTTCCCGGTTAGGGGTCACCACAGCGGAACTCTGGTCCGCTAATGATTGGTAGTTCATTTTTACATGTCGAGTTACCAGCCCTGACACACAACCTTCAATGAAGGTATGCCCATTCATGCATATCTCTACACAGAAGACACTCTAGCTGAGAATCGAACTGGACAGCGTCTTACTGTGAGGCGACAACACTACCGCAGCACCACCACCGCGGGGTTACATAACAGAGTAGTTTAGTGTTGAACTAAAATAGATAAAGGTAAGGATTATTTAGAAGCTAATAGGAGCCTAGAGAAGGGAGCCCCCTTGTGGACAAAGTTTAAAATTACATTTAAGTTATGTAGGAAAAAGCAGAAGAAAGAGGACAGAGTTAGACAGCACAAATTAAGGAGAGAAAAATACCCTAAAAGGGAAATAGGGAGGTAGGCTGCTGGGTACCTGGTTCAGGTAGAAGATTTAATACAAAGTACTACACTGTAGCAAATGTCTAGGTTTTAGTTACAATACAACTTCTCAGCTTAGAAGAGAGGTCAAACATACTTTCTATGATTCTTTGGATGGTGGGAGATTTGAAAATAGGACAACAGCTTCTTTTAGTTTGTAGTTTGATAGTTGAATTTATGTTGGGGGTTCTTGCAGGGTAGGCAGGTAGCATACACAGGTCTTACAGCAGGATGGAGTTTATATGATTGATAGAGGCAGACCCACTGGGCCAGGGGAACACAGCAGCCAGGGGGAGAGTGAGCCTAATAATTTTCCAGGGTTTTGAAAAATACAGCCCATTTTTTGACATCATTATATGAATGCTTATCAGGGAATGAATGTCAGGGTTGTATGTTAGTTACACTGGATGTTAATATCTTATTTATGGTTATTTCTAATGACTGTGGTATGACAGCTATTGAGATGTTAACATGAGTAAGCTTTGTACACTACTCAAACTTGTTCTAGAAAACAATATCTTTCTATATCAAGTCAGTTATTATCAACAAAGAAAAGGTATTGTGATGGGAATACCATGTGCTAACTCCTACATGAACCTAGTTTTAGCCTATTAGGAGGATATGGTGATTTTTAATGCTGAACATGACTGTAAAGCACATTTAGGTCATTATGTGAGATTTGTAGATGATGTGTTCCTCTTGTGGAAGGGCACTGATAATGATTTAGATTCTTTTATAAGGTACTTATAATCCACAATAGACTTTTTAAGATTCACTGTGACTTATTCCGAGACCATTACTGACTACTTGGATGTATGTCTCAGTAAGGGGAAAGAGGGTTATATACAAACTTCCCTATATAAGAAAATTTGTTGGAAAAACAGTATTTTGGCCTTTGATGGTATGCATCCCAGACATACGTTAAGTGATATAGTGAAGGGACAGGTGCATAAAGCTTCTAGGTTATGCACAGATGAAAGACAATTTAATGAGGAAGTAGAGAATATGAAGTTGAATCTAAGTAAAAGGGGTTATAATAAGATAACAATAGATAGTGGGATCAGTACTAGTAAATGTAATAGGATGGATAGAGCTAGACCCTGGTTAATCTGAAGAACCTTCACACTTAAGGTCCATTGCTATTCAACTAACATAATAAACAAAAGAAAGGAAAAGCAACTCATCAAGCTGTGCCAGCCTCACCTCAGATCCTGAGGCAACAGAAGGGAACCCACCCCAGTGGATACCAAGGTATGTGTAGCCTTAAGAATACTAGCTACAGGTACTTTACAAAGACCTGGTGAACAATAGATGACGAATACACTCAGTTTATTATACCTTTTTTTTTTTTTACAAAGATCTACTGGGGACATCATGGGGGTCTCACAGGTATCTGCATCCAGGGTACTCCACCAGTTCCTGTATGCCATGCTACTACATGCTGGTGAGCACATTTACTTCCCCAGAACTCCTGAGGAGAGGACCAGCAATATGCTCTTCTTCCACCATGTAGCAGACTGGAGGTACTGGGTGCCATAAACTGTACACACATCCACATCAAAGCACCACTCTGTGAACAGGTTAGGGTCTATGTAAACCACAAGGGCTTTCACTCCATCAACTACCAGGTCGTGTGCAACGCCCAGGGAATTATCATTAATGTTTGTGCTGGCAGCCCTGGAAGCTATCATGACTCCCACATCTGGAATTCCACACAGCTGTACCATGATTTGCCGGGGGGGGGGGCACCCCATTTGGCCATCTGGTGGGGGATGCTGGCTATGAACTCGAGCCGTGTATGATGACACTCATCAGAAATGCACACACATGCACTCAAGAATGCCATAATGAGGCACATGCACAAACCATGATCATTATGGAGCATGTGTTTGGGATGTTCAAGTCATAGTTCTGCTGCCTTGACATATCTGGTGGAGCCCTACAGTACTCTGCATCCACATGTGTACACATGTTCATAGTATGTGCCATGCTGCACAATATGATCCTGTGAAAACAGCTGCTGCAGGAATAGCATGGGGAAGGTCCCCACAGGGACAGGGGGACTCAGAGGAGGAACCCCCGGAGCCAGCTCCTGTAGGCAGACAGAAGTGTGCCCAGTATGCCCTGGCCTTGGCAAAGAGGCAACACATAACACACACACTGATGCTGTAGGGGCCCAGTGACTGACACCTCTCTCCAACTCACACACACAGTAAAATAGATGCCGCACACATCACACTACCTGTACCTAACCATGTATAGGCAGTGTACTGCATGCATCTAACATAGGCATCCCTGAAGCACCGTCCTCACAACTGCCACAGGCACAAGGTAAGTCAGTCTTCTTAACAATAAATGAATGGAGTAGTATGTTCTGGTAGCATATCTATGGTATTGCTGCATGCATGCAAGGGAATGGGGTGGCCTACTAGGATAGCAGCAGACAACTGACAGCTGTGTGGGACACCAGGAAATGTTTGCCCAGTACTGGCTTCCTCACACTATGCAGTAGTACCGAAGGTGACAAATCCCACTGCAATATATGTAGGGGGGGAAACTAACTGGGGGTCATAGGTCACAGGCATAGATGTCAATGTGAGGGTCCCATACTCACCCCTCAGCCTCACCCAGCAAGTCCAGCCATAAAAAAACATAAAGAAATGTCTGGAAAAGGCCTAGAAATGGGGACAATGATGAAATACCCCCGACAGACTTACACAGTGATAGCACAGCAGGTCTTGCAGTTGCAGTAAGGCTCTGAAGGGTCAGAAGTCTTAAACACAAATGTATGCCATTACAATCTGACCTGTGGTCTTTAGTGATATTCCTCTATTTTCCAAGACAGGGCACAATACTATGCTAAATGGAACCAAAATAAAATATCAGCACAGTCTGTGAAAATGTGTACAGTTGACAGGTGTGCCCACCACCTATATTCCCATAGAAATGCAGTAACATGTATGTTTGTAGGGAAATAGCAGCAGAGAACACATTGCCAGAGTTGCCCCAATCAACATGATAACTTGTTGCATGTCCACAATATGCAGGGGGCAATGAGCTATGTCTATGTGTGGTTAACACTGTCAGGATGTGGCCAGCACTTAATCCTGGCTGTTGTGTCATAGTGGCCTAGGTACAGTACTGTGGTTGACAGGGCCATGTTGCAAGAACTGCAGTGCCAACTATTTTGCATGTCAGCTACACCTACAGTAGTTGTTGTACACACTGTCCAGATGTCAATATCTGTTATTGCAGGAAAGCTGGACAGGTCATGGACAGGGGGCCTCGCATATGGACAGTACACAGCTTGGAGTAACCTACACAGTGCCTACCATACCTCTCAACTGTACAGACCTATTGCAGAATGTCCAGAGGTTTGCATCATATTTGTGGTCTTTATATCATGAAATAGTGGTTGTCTGGCTATTCACTGGCAAATCACGTAAGACTAAGGTCAGAAAATAATGACAGATTGTAGTGTCAGACTTCATACCCTATAGAAACATGCATGCTAATGCAAGACCTGTTATTGAATCACATTTCTAGGTTTGTAAGGTCAGTACTTTAAAATGGTCCCTATATTTAGGCCTCTGTCCCCCAATTACTTATGGCTTTGTCCACATGGCTGGCTCTCAGAAGTTGAGAGGTATGGTGCCTAGTAGGAAAACAGGTGCCTCAAGGTCAGTGTGCTGCCAGTTTATAAAAGGTTGCCACCTTTCTGTGTCAGCACTGACAACATGTGACTTGCCAACAGCCATAACTCTGGAATGACACAGGTTGTCACAGAAGGAGCACAAGTATGCCTTGTATATCTGTTCTGCTTGTCCTAATATTGCATTTGCATTTCAACTATTTGCAAAACAAGAAAGGGTCATGTCAAAACAGCAATGGCAGACAGTGGGGAAGCAGACATCATACTCATAAGAGCAAACAAGCAATTACCAGACTGGTCTCCCAACTGTATATGTTTGGCAGAACATTATTAACACCCTGTCCCCATGGGCGGGCCTTTGTCTGACTGTCATATTTGGGCCTGTCCAGATGTCAGTCTGTGACGATATGACAGCTAGGCCCACATGTAGCTTCATAATAACATATAGCAACACAAACCATCTAAGGATCACAGCAAATGGAGTGATGCCATGATGGAGAACCTGCTAAAAGGATACACTCAAAGGTGTGAAGTCCACAACCTTGTGTGTGATGTAACAGCATGTACTGCACTCACATCAGAATTACAAATACATAACAACAGCCACTGTTGCCAAAGCCTGTGACTGGACTACAGAATGACAAAGAGACACACATAAGGGGAAGGGGAACCACTGGTGAGTCAAATGGAGAATGTGCACACCATAACAAATTGTGCAGTAACATAGGTGCCATGCAGTGTAAGGAGTCAGTAAACATCACCTGCAAATACACAACACACACCCATGTAAGTGGAAGTCCACAACAAAACAAAAACCCAAACAATGGACACCTCAGAGGCAAAATCACATGAGAACTCTACAAACCTACACACCACAGACCATGTAGACTATACACATCTGGGTCTTGCAAATACTAAGGCCTTACCCCAAACCCCAATCACCTACCCTACAAAGATAGGCTAACAGCACTGTCCCTCTACCCCATTCCATACAGACTCTGCTGAGGTGACCCCTGTCTGGAATTCAAAACAATCCAGAACCTGCCTTGATGGGGCTGTTGCACATCTGGAACTCAAGGCCCACTCCGTCAACCTGTAAGCAGACCATCAACCTGGGCTGTGAGATCAGTACGACTTGTCAGTGTGACAGATATGTGTACCACACACTCCCCTATCTGTGGACTACACTCCCTGTCAACAGCAAAACAAATGCCGCAATACCCCTAGTGATGTACTCCCTGTACAAGTGCACAGGAAACACAAAATATAGTCCTGTAATTCCACCTCTGTCCCTGCTGGACAGGGACTCTGTGTACTGACATGTCGTAACATGGGCTACACTCTCATCTGTATGGGTTATAAGGACTTCAGGGCCAATACCCTACTAATGTCATAGCAACCTTTCAACCTATACACAACTGTCTGTCAGTGGTTCACCACATTACTCTGTACTGCTCTGCCACTGACATATGTGGAAGTCACAGTACTATGTGGACTATACTACACATATAATGGACATTTCTGTGCAGTAGAATGCACTCTGTACCCACATCCATACCCCTCAACCTCTGACAGCAAGACATCTGGATAAGGTCATAAATAAAAGTGGGCAAAGGCCCAATGATAGGCACATGTTGTAAATATTGCCCTTACATACTGAGAAAGTTGGCAGAATAATGGGTTTTGCATTAGCAGGAATTGTCTGAAGGTTATGAATTCTGAAACACTAGTGTCTGTCATTATTTTGTAATGTTAGTCTTCAATTATATGCAACTAACTTGCCATAAAAACACAAGTTTATATAGACTGGATGAATGTTCTACACAAACACCTGGACAATCTTCCAAAAATGTACAGTTGAGAGGTATAAAGATATGACTTTTCAGGTAAGAAGAATACCATGCAATCAGTAGATCCCCAGCCTGTATATCACCAAGTTGCTGGTAGCTTCATCAGTCAACTGGCTGTAGCCACACCTCTCAACTGGCATTTTTGGCAAGAATGTATATAGTCGGGCTCATAATATTGGTCTGTGCATCATACAGCTTGTATTCCTCTGGTAAAGCATGGTGATGATCTGAGGATGTCTGTCACTAGGTAATGACACAATGCATTCCAGTGTCAGACTTCAGAAATGTCAGAAACTGTCTGCTAAAACAAACCCAGTACCTCTAGGAAAAACATGTTCACTTTTGAGAGGTATGGCTGTAGCACACAAAACCCCAGGCCGGAATACAACTATCTCTGGAATGGAGTCTCACTCTCACTATAGAAGGTCATACTTGGCATGCTCCTACTGTAGGAAACCACATCGGACTATATAACTGCATTGTGCATATATGTCTTTGCATATAGACAGTTATGTACACCTTAACTGTCCCTACACACACCCATGACACAGGATTAACCTCAGCTAGCTGTAGGTGACCCATATGTAATATATCTGCATCTGTTGCATGTGATACACAGACATATATGGGCAACATAAAACAATATGTCAAGCATACACACACATAGATGTGAGGAAAAGAGACAGACAGTGATAGAGAGAGACACACAGGGGACACACAGAGAGTGAGTCATACACAGGGATACACTGAATGGCATGGAATAACATTCTGCTGCGGGCAGTGGCATACCGGTCGTAACCAGTCACACATGCCAGCATGAAGGTGAGCTTCATTGTGTAATAGTACTGAGGTGGGGGTTATAATATCACATCACCTGCCTTTGTGTGTGTGTGTGTGTGTGTGTGTGTGTGTGTGTGTGTGTGTGTGTGTGTGTGTGTGTGTGTGTGTGTGTGTGTGTGTGTGTGTGTGTGTGTGTGTGTGTGTGTGTGTGTGTGTGTGTGTAAAACAGTCTTAGGCCATTCCCATCCAGTACACTTCCCAGTGCCCTACTTTAGCAGTCCTGCTGTTGTCATTCACCTTAGAAGTACCTTTGGGCACTTGTTAGCCCTATAAGCTCTGTAGTGTGTGTGATAACTGTGTAAAACTGTAGTACTAATAATTAGATAACCAGGGGATCTAGTCACAGTTCTGGCTAATGTCGGTGCATGTGTGTAAGTGTTTATGTTTATAGGATGAAGTATTTTGAGGACTTTCCCACCCAGTACACATCCCAGTGCCCTACTTTAGCAGTCTTGCTGATATTATTCACCTTAGAAATACTTTTTGGCACTTCTGAGCCCTATAATATCTGTAGTGCATGTAATAACTGTGTAACACTGTAGTACACTTAACTAGGTAGATGGGGGTAATAATCCCCAGTCCTGGAAAATGTGTGTGTGTGTGTGTGTGTGTGTGTGTGTGTGTGTGTGTGTGTGTGTGTGTGTGTGTGTGTGTGTGTGTGTGTGTGTGTGTGTGTGTCTTCATAGGTAAAACAGTTTTAGGCCATTCCCATCCAGTACACTTCCTAGTGCCCTACTTTAGCAATCCTGCTGATGTTATTCCCATCAGGAGTACCTTTGGACAGCACTCAGCCATATAAGCTCTGTGGTGCATGCAATAACTATGTAACAGTATAGTACAAATAACTAGACAGGCAGGGGTTCTATTCTCAGGTCTGGCAAGTGTGTGTGTGTGTGTGTGTGTGTGTGTGTGTGTGTGTGTGTGTGTGTGTGTGTGTGTGTGTGTGTGTGTGTGTGTGTGTGTGTGTGTGTGAAGGTGTTTGTAAATATGTATATTTCTAGGGTAATGTATTTTGATGCCCATCCCACCCAGTACATTTCCCATTGCCATACTTTACAAGGACTCTTGATGTAATTCACCTTAGACATACCTTGCAACACTGTTAAATCCTATAAGCTCCATGGCACATGTGATAACTATGTAACACTGTAGTACACATAACTAAATAGGTAGGGGTTCTAAACCCAATACTGGCAACTGTGGTACTGTGTGTGTGAGAATCACATCATCCCTATGTGTGTGTGTTTGGGTGAGAATTATATCCTCTGCAGGTGTGGGTTCTACCATTTTGAGGCATGTACCACCCAGTACACATCCCATTGCCTTACTTTACAAGGCCTGCTGATGTCATTCACCTTAGATTTACCTGTATACACATGTCAACCCTCTAAGCTCTGTGGGGTGTGCAATAACTGAGTAATAATATAGTGGAAATATGTAGATAGGTAGAGGTTCTAATCTCAGTACTGACAGCTATAGTAGTGTGTGTGAAGCATATCCTCTGTGGCTGTTGTTTGTGTAGGTTATACCATTTTAAGGACTATTGACCCCCTACCCATGACATTACATTAAAGAGTCTGTTAATGGGATCTGCCTCACATGCACCATGTAACACTATACAGCCAATAGCAGTCATCTGTACAGATGTACATGGAATATCCACATTTGCAAATATGTGGTCTGTGTCCCCAAACAATGAGCATTCCTGTGATATCATTGCCAAATATGCCACAGTTACCATAGTGACACACATGCCAGCATCAGACATCATACCTGACTGACACATCATGCTGATATAGTCTGTCACTCTATTACTTGTACAGGTTTGTAGGAGCAGTAGACAAGACCAATCGCTATGTCTGGTAGGTTATCTCACCATCCATGAAGGCATTCACAAGAATACCTGTTGTAAGAGGGTGTGTGTTATGTCCCAGGCATATAATCTATGTGGAGCATGTCATGTGTATGCAGCACTATAGTACATACAAGTGGATACATAGGGTTACTAATATGTCTATTGGCAACTGTGTATGTGTTTCTGTATGCACAGCCCCCGTGGCTGTCTTTAGTGTGTGTATGTGATGGCTATGCCATTTTGTGTGCCTCCTCTACCCTGTGAACTCCCCCATTGCCAACCTAGTGTCAGTCCATACAGATGTCATCCACCATACAAGCACAGTTACAAAATTTCTAACATCAAGCCACTGTGATGCATCCTATGGTCATATCACTTTGTATTATATAGCAATAGATGGGTAAGTCATCTACTCTAAGAACTGTCACCTCCATGTGCACGTGTGTTTCAATGCATGTCCCCATGCAGTGCTGTGTGTGTGTGTGTGTGTGTGTGTGTGTGCATGTGTGTGTGTGTGTGTGTGTGTGTGTGTGTGTGTGTGTGTGTGTGTGTGTGTGTGTGTGTGTGTGTGTGTGTGTGTGTGTGTGTGTGTGTGTGTGTGTGTATGTGTCTTCATAGGTAAAACAGTTTTAGGCCATTCCCATCCAGTATACTTCCTAGTGCCCTACTTTAGCAATCCTGCTGATGTCATTCCCCTCAGAAGTACCTTTGGACAGCCCTCAGCCATATAAGCTCTGTGGTGTGTGCAATAACTATGTAACAGTATAGTACAAATAACTAGACAGGCAGGGGTTCTATTCTCAGGTCTGGCAAGTGTGTGTGTGTGTGTGTGTGTGTGTGTGTGTGTGTGTGTGTGTGTGTGTGTGTCTTCATAGGTAAAACAGTTTTAGGCCATTCCCATCCAGTATACTTCCTAGTGCCCTACTTTAGCAATCCTGCTGATGTCATTCCCCTCAGAAGTACCTTTGGACAGCCCTCAGCCATATAAGCTCTGTGATGCATGCAATAACTATGTAACAGTATAGTACAAATAACTAGACAGGCAGGGGTTCTATTCTCAGGTCTGGCAAGTGTGTGTGTGTGTGTGTGTGTGTGTGTGTGTGTGTGTGTGTGTGTGTGTGTGTGTGTGTGTGTGTGTGTGTGTGTCTTCATAGGTAAAACAGTTTTAGGCCATTCCCATCCAGTATACTTCCTAGTGCCCTACTTTAGCAATCCTGCTGATGTCATTCCCCTCAGAAGTACCTTTGGACAGCCCTCAGCCATATAAGCTCTGTGATGCATGCAATAACTATGTAACAGTATAGTACAAATAACTAGACAGGCAGGGGTTCTATTCTCAGGTCTGGCAAGTGTGTGTGCGTGTGTGTGCGTGTGTGTGCGTGTGTGTGTGTGTGTGTGTGTGTGTGTGTGTGTGTGTGTGTGTGTGTGTGTGTGTGTGTGTGTGAAGGTGTTTGTAAGTGTGTATGTTTGTAGGGTAATGTATTTTGATGTCCTTCCCACCCAGTACATTTCCCATTGCCATACTTTACAAGGATTCTTGATGTAATTCACCTTAGACATACCTTGCGACACTGTTAAATCCTATAAGCTCCATGGCACATGTGATAACTGTGTAACACTGTAGTACACATAACTAAATAGGTAGGGGTTCTAAACCCAATACTGGCAACTGTGGTACTGTGTGTGTGAGAATCACATCATCCCTATGTGTGTGTGTTTGGGTGAGAATTATATCCTCTGCAGTTGTGGGTTCTACCATTTTAAGGCATGTACCACCCAGTACACATCCCATTGCCTTACTTTACAAGGCCTGCTGATGTCATTCACCTTAGATTTACCTGTATACACATGTCAACCCTCTAAGCTCTGTGGGGTGTGCAATAACTGAGTAATAATATAGTGGAAATATTTAGATAGGTAGAGGTTCTAATCTCAGTACTGACAGCTATAGTAGTGTGTGTGAAGCATATCCCCTGTGGCTGTTGTTTGTGTAGGTTTTTACCATTTTAAGGCCTATTGACCCCCTACCCATGACATTACATTAAAGAGTCTGTTAATGGGATCTGCCTCACATGCACCATGTAACACTATACAGCCAATAGCAGTCATCTGTACAGATGTACATGGAATATCCACATTTGCAAACGATATGTGGTCTGTGTCCCCTAACAATGAGCATTGCTGTGATATCAT